>NC_024307.1:19010837-19040400 GCF_000523025.1 Cynoglossus semilaevis
CCACCACCACCACCATCTCCACCTCCCCCACCACCACCACTTCCACCTCAGCCATGCAGAATGGAGAGGCAACAAAGAAGGAAAGGCCAGAAGTTAAAGTTCTAAACCAGACAAAATCAAAACAGGAGATCAAATACAAACGTCCCCCACCAAGACCACCAAGCCTGGGCTCAGGTGCTGGCCTCTCCTTCTCCTCCTCCCCCTTAGCTCACACTGCACCTTCTGTAACTGCAAAAAAAGAGGAAGGAAAGGGAGGAGGGGTAAAAAGAGGAGGAGAGAAAGAAGAGAGGAAGTCGGTGTCATCATCACCTATTCCGTCAAAGCCTCCACCTCGACTGCAGAGCCGAGCTGCTCCTCCTCTTCCCCCCGCTCCGGTACCACGCGTCTCCTCCAGGAAACACAGCGAACCAGAGGGAGGAGACGGTTCAGAGAAAAGAAAAGGTAAAATGGAAAAATGGAAGGAGGGAGAAGGAGACAAAGAAAAAGAAGTGAAAATAAAAGCTAAAGCAGGCCTGCTGTTTGAGGAGCCTCCGCAAGAGAACTGTGCAAAAGAAGAAATAAAAGAGGACGGAGAGAAGAAGGAGACAGAGGATGAGAAGGAGAAAACAGAGGTGAAAATGAATAAAGAAGTGGAATCAAGAAGTTCTGCTCCTCAGTGTCCACCAGTAGTGAAGAGACCGTCCCGTCCTGTCCCTCCACCGAGGAGGAAAACCTTGTCTCCAGACACACCTGTGGGCCTCAATCAGACTGGAGGCGGACTAGCAAATCAGAGTACCGGGTCAAGAATCCCACCTGCATCCCCTGGCAGGAGGCCAGACGTGTCACTGTACTCACCGCAGGGCAGTGCTGTTGTGACAACAGACCCAGATTCCTGTTCAACCAGCAGCGCTGAGGAAGATGGTGACATGAACCAGGAACAAGAGCAAAACCACAGGTAGGTTTCACTGAATCGACTTGTGTCGCTGTATTAACAGTTAATCTGTAAAAGGGGTTGAGCCCTTGCCCGCCCCCCAGAAAACGTCACAACTCTAGTCATCAACTGTTTTTACATAAGGTGCCCTTCCTGCCACAACAATCCCTTGTGGAGGATTTCAACCAGCAACCTACAGTATGGCAGGCAGAACCTTTAGCACTACGTCATCTTTTCCCATTATAATAAACTAAAAGTCAATATTAATTCTTTTTTTTAGTCTAACCACAAACAGGAAGTCAAGGAACAGAAGGAACTATGCTGTTGCACAAATGCATTGTCACCGCAACTCAGCTTACTCCTAATCAGGTTTTCATCTCACTTCAAAAGTCTGTCCTCGATTACACTGCCTTGGGACCCGTTGATAGGTCAAAAGAAAGTTTGAAACTCGATGGACAAGTGAGGTCAAAAGGCTGGTGATGTTATGAAAATGCTGCTCTGATCAGAAAACTTCACCCACATTGAGCAGGTCGGAGATTTTAAAGTTTAATCTATAGCTTGTTAGCACTGTCAGTGTGACATGCAGCTGGACAGGCAGTGGGTTACCAGGAAGAAATGTGTCAGAGTACAATATGGTTCACAAATAGGAAAAAAAAATCGACTGTTCAAAAAAAGGAAACGCAAAATTTTGCTATTCTTAGCCCCGCGATATGACTGAGAGCATCCTCTGTATGAGAAGTGAAACACAATGATGAACATTTGAATCTGCAGTCATGTATCAATGGAGCTATAGCTAAGGCTCTCCAGCAGGAACTTCTCTGTCGACGTGTTAACAATACTCAGTCATATTCATTGACCAATAAGGATTAGTCTTTGGTCCAATATGGACCTCGGCCTTCGCTGTACATCAGGGATGTGAGTAACTAGCTGCCAGTTCTTGATCACTGCTGTATATCATTTGGCACCAATTTGACAGATGATTTACATTGATATGTATTTTATTTCCATTCGTCTTTTGGGTGATTTATTTTGAAAAGTTGCCACTTCTAATAGGCGTCAATTCCTCCCACTGATTCTGTGTTGTGGTCAGTTAATAGTGGCCACTGCAGGATTGTCTGGGAGACATCGTTGCTAATGGTAAAGACAGGACAGGACAGTACAGTAAAATGGCTGTGAGACAGTAACCTTTTTTAATTTAGTGAGTTGCAATTAGCTTTGGCCATTGCAACAGATGCTACACAGCTACAGATAAAACAAATACAAATAAAAACCATATTATTCCCCAGTCGTCCAGCAGAGAGTCGCAGTCCAAAGACAGTGATTAGGAGGACGCCCACCACCGTTATTTTGGATCGCGCCCGCCACCGCCTCTCTACTGTCCTCACTGGCCTCATAAGTCATGATCGGCGCCTCACACAGCGCATCGTAGAGATGGCTAGGGACCCTCTAAGCTACTTTGGTAACCTGGTGAGTATGTCAAGAACCTACTGTATCTGATGTAGAGTTGAGGGAAGTATTATTAACCTGGTTACATAACTTTTTTCACAAAAATGTTACTGTGAAGTTCCTCCCTCAGAAGTTTCCAGGAATAACATTATCCATCCACTTGTGTGTTTCTTCTCTCTGTACTCTCTAACTTCCTTCTTAAAGCAAACAAAATGGCTAAAGATTTCTAGTTTTCACTTCAGACCAAACGATATACTGTACTTCCTAAGTTTGTTCCTCTGTAGCTACTGAGTGATTGACCTTTTAATTTCAGACTGGACTTAGTTAATCATTACTTCTCTTATTTGTTTTGTTTTTTGAAAAGAATTCTACTTAATGCTTTGTGAGCCTCCGAAATAATTTACCTCTGGTCTAAACTAAGTCGTTTATTTTTTTTATTTAAATGCTTTTTATCAGTAATGGTGTAAATTGTTATTTAAGTTGACATTCAATTTGAATTTGAAAGATTAGACATCACGGTATGAACACACCAATTATTTGTGCTATTGCACAATACTTCAAGTGTTAAGGTTTGACCTCAGCCATGTGTCAGGGTTTTCGAAAAAATGTGTTCCTGTATGCTACATTTTGTAAACTTTTGTAAATCAATGGTATGTCAAATATACACCCAGGTAAAGGAGCACCGTACATTCACGTTGGAAACCATGTCAAACCACTCCACTACCACCGAGCTGCTACAGGAGATCAGACAGATGATGACTCAGCTAAAAAGTTACCTTTTGCAGAGTGCCGAGCTGCAGGCCATGCTGGAGCCGCAGCATCAGTACACACAAGACAAACTGGGTAACTTCACCTCGTATTTGTTTTTGGACTACACCCTTTAATTTGTTCAATTCCAGTAGTAAAGTAGTACATTATATACATATATATATATATATATACACACACACCGTATTTTCCAGACTGTAAGCCATGCTTTTTTTCATCCTTTGGCTTAGCTTACAACTTATACTCAGGTGTGACTATTTTCACACCAATAGCCGCTAGAGGGCACTCTAAGCTTGTGTACCAGTATCTGCTACTTCTGTACCACATACAATTTACATGCTAAACTGTAGACATTTAGGGAGAATGCATGTTTTCAGATTACACTTTACTGTCTATCACAACTATGCTGCTTTTACATCAGCTAACAGTGGCTGTCCTATTTTTGTGTTGTTTCCGTGCAGAAAACATAGCGGAAGCTGCTCTGTGTAAGAGTGTGTTGAAGCCGATCAGAGAACAAATTTACCAGTGTCTTGAAAAATTGCACAACAACGACAGCCTGAAACAGCTGACACAGAACCAGGTAGAACCCACAAATTGTGCAGTGGTGCAGTGATATGTAACAGTATGCCACCAATACTGCACACAATGCTGTGCATTTTGTAGCAGGAGACGAATTAATGCTCTTTGTGTCTCTGTGTGTGCATGTGCGTCAGTCTGCTGTTCTAGGAAGCACTACCACAGCACTAGGTGTGACAACTGCTGTCCCTGAGGCCTCTGCTATGGAGAAGATCAGCATCAAACTCAACAAACTCCATTATGAGTATTCTCCTCAAAAAAAGATTGAGCTTCTGCTGAAGGCCTGCAAAATCATCTATGACTGCATGTCTGTCAGCTGCCCAGGTCAGGAACTCTGACTAAGAACTTTGTCTTGTTATTCTGAGTTCATATAGTGTAGCATGTAGTTCTTCTTCCTTCCCTGTGGGGGGGTGCATGTGTTAAAATACAGTTATGGTTTTTTCTAAACCAGCTCAAACCCCTGGCCTTTGGGCCAGAAGTGGACCGTGAACCACGTACATGCGACCCAGAACTAGATGTCAGTATAAGGTCATCTGACCCTCTGCTGTTAGTTTGCATTTGTGGCCTGACAGACAATAACACTACTTGTGTTACCGACTTATTACTAACCTGCCCTGGTTCGCTCACCAATCACGTTGGAGGCTGGTGGTGTGGCTAATCTGTTCCTTTTAACTTCATTCATACATCACTGATGCAGACAATGGTCTTATAATTGTATCACTGACTCACTCCCTGTCACACGTTAATAATTATAGTCCACCTTTGACTAGAAGTGATTCCAGGATTCTGTTAAATATATACTGAATTACCAATGCAACTTTCACTGAACCGTGTAGGGTGAAACAGCTCATCCCTGAAAAGGATAGAGAAAATGAATGAATGATGGAAGCATTAACTGAAAACACACTTTCAACCTCACTCTTTGCTCCCATTTGTCACCCAAACTAAACCCTTACATCCAGGTGAAGCTTTTACAATTGGCTGTGACAGGAGAGTAACATAATTTGTTGCTTCTGTGCCTATTGACTAACCATACCATGGGCAGTGTGTATATTTTTATCAACTACATTTAATTAAAAAAATTTCTGATACACGAGCTGTAAATGACCAAACCTCTGATGTCATTTGTGAAGTAATCACAGCATACCCACTTCATATTTACTCCTACTGATCTACTGAAGATGCTGTCGTGCAAACCATTGGTTTAAACCTATCCACTGGCAGCCATCTTGGATTGTTGTTGTTTTTATTATACAGCTCTATCCCCATAAGTCTTTTTACAGTATTATATACATATGTCATAACGCCTGTGTATGTTTAAGTGTGTTAACATGTGTGTGTGTGTGTGTGTGTGTGTGTTTAGGGCGGGCCCATGGAGCTGACGACTTCCTGCCTGTAATGATGTATGTTCTGGCCAGATGCAATCTGTCTGCTCTGCAGCTGGACGTTGAATACATGATGGAGTTGATGGATCCATCATTAACAATAGGAGAAGGTTAAGAACAAAAGAAAGAGCTCATTACGTTTGAACAACCGTTTCAGCTGTTCATGTAACTATGTCCGATAACTGCGTGTATTGTATGCTGACTAATGACGCGTGTCAACAGGTTCCTACTATCTCACCACCACGTACGGAGCTCTAGAGCACATAAAGACTTTTGACCAGCAGAGGTCAGCAACACGCCAGCTCAGCAGAGAGGTGCAGGACTCCATCCACCGCTGGGAGAGACGACGCACACTCAACCAGGAAAGAATGGCCCAAGGATCGGTCCGGGTACACACACACACACTCACACACACCGACCCACTTATTTGTGTTTTGTGAGAACTTCCCATAGGTATAAAACATACCTGCTAATCCTAATGCATATTACTCTGATCCTAACAGCTACATGCACTATAATGCCTTACCTTACTCCTCACTCTTACCCATAAAATCCTTGCTCCACACTAAATCTTCAACTTCAAAATACCCCCTCACTCCGGGGGACCCTCGACTTCCCCTACACTGACAAAGAGAGTTCACACAACAGAGGTGTTTTTCAAAAAAAACTCTTATCATGACATTTACATTAAGTAAGTCTAAATTACTATTTATTAAACATTTAAATGAAAATAAATTACCAGACTGGACTGCGTTAAAGAATGGGCGCAGTTGACACTGGGGACGCTCAAAACAGAGGAGTAATGTCCCGTGTGTGTGTGCTTTAGCTAATGGTGGATTCAAGTGGAACAAATGTCACAATTTCCACTGTTAAACTTAAGCACAAACATCTGCACACGGTACCCTCAGCTTTGGGTGTCATGTTTTATGTGAGAAAATAAATAATAGGAGACTCTTCTATAATTTGCATGCTGGCTCACAGACAGATAACAACTCACACAGATGACACAGTGATCCTACATTGTGTGTTTGGAATGGGGTCAGGGTTCACGCTTTGTTTAATGTCCTTGTGTATGTGTTCTACGTAGGACTTTTTGACAGTGTGTTGCCCTGAGATTGGAACCAACCCTAAAACTCTGGGTGTCCTCCCGACCACAACAATTGAACAGCTGGCCGAGCAGTGTGCAGTACGCTTTGAACAAGGTGATTGCTAACAGCAGAACATCCAGAGAGTCAGGGGTTCTGGTCGTGAAAATTCCTACAGAGCACAGGCTTTAACGCAACAAAGAACTAAGACAACACTGAAGTACAGACTGAACCAGATTAAAACACAACTTTTACAACCACATCTACTGAATGTCCCATGAGAAAAATAACGTTGCCATTTTATCCTTGCAGACGCATGCTCCACCATTCATACAGCTAACATTTTAACCAGTCACTGCTGCTGCTGTTGCTCTCCATCACACAGTTGTGCTCACAGAGAGCATTAGCTGCTGATTCAACAGTGTAGGTACAGCTACTGTTTTTAATCACACTGGAACTTATGTGTAAAGATGATAGATACAGATTACTAAACTCTCACAAATACGATTAAAAGAACCAAATCTTACTATACTTACTTTTAGCAAAAACACTCTTCTATTGTCTTTTTCCCCATTACTGGTGTAAAAACGCTGTCAAGAGCAACTGCAGATGTGGACTAAAGGAGGTTCTGCATACATCAGTACCTGTGTCACTCACCTACGCTAACACAGTGGTAACATCATAATCTAGGACATAAAAGCATCGTAAGAGTCCGAGTTACACCTGGGAGTCATTACGAAGGGCAAAACGTTCCCAAAAGAACAACACAAAAGAAAGAAAGTGAACGTAGCACAATCCAATGTATGGAGTACAACCGGCAAATGTGAACAAAGCCATCGTCTGCGTATAGCACTACATGACAGCATATTCATATGTCTGCTCACCAACTAGATCCAGTGTAAAATCAGTTTTAACTCTGTACAACGAAATAATGATAATAAAATTAATACATTTATGAGAGATGGCGATGAGGACCCCGGACATATAAAATTCTTGCTGAGAAATCCATGCAGTTCTTCTTTTGACATAATTTCGAGGACCCCATGCAGTTCTTCTTTTGACATAATTTAGTCAAAATGAGCATGTTTAATGGAACAGGGTACTGTGTTAGGACAGAGTGAATTTCTCACACATAATCAATACTTGTTTGTACACACATTGTTTTGCAGCTTCTTCTAAATTCTTCTTCTAAATTCTCACCAGACTTTTTTCTTTCAATCCAAACACCTAAAATGGTCAGAGGACCCGACTTCGCAGCGATCACGATCGTTTGTTTGTGCCCTGGACACGCTCAGTAACGTCCTGTCTGTCTGTTTAACTCCCACAGAGGGCTTCACGCTCAGCGTGTATATAGATGGTGTTCAGCAGCCCTGCGTCTCCACTGATCTGGCTCTCAGTGTTAAGAGTGGCTGTCAACCTGGAGGCTACTGCTTTCTTTACCATCCCGTCAGCCAGCCCAGCAAACAGCCCCCCCGCAGCTGCCCCACCGACCCGCCTCCTGCACCACCTGCAGAAGCTCTCTCCACAGAAATGGAAGCCACGGAGGAACCAGTGGCAGAGGATGAGGAGGAGGAGAGTCTGATCAGCCTGTAACTGCTCCCACTGCCAAACAGCAAACATTAGACACGGGGGTCAGTGACCTCACAGGAAGTAATGAAGAATGAAATACTGACCATGCAGAGGAAGAACATGGGATTGAAATCATAAGTACTAACATCAGTGTACATCGTACCAACACAGCAGGGTCCAGATTAACTGACCTCCTGATACAAGTACTGGACATGTAGTTTCTTTACATGGTGGTTTTTCAACTTTTATTTATACATTTGTTAAAGGTCCAGTGTGCAGCATTTAGGAGGCTTCACTGTCACAGTTAGTCTGCTCATCAGCTACTTCCAGCTCCGCCTTTTCTCTGTGGAGTCTGCATGTACTTTACATGTGTCGGGGGCCAAAGAATTCCTTATTAAGGATTAGGTCTTCAATTGACCACAGCCATAGGAGGTGGTCAGACTTTGTGGTTCGTTTTATATCTGTGGTCAGTATCAGATGGATGGAGAATATTTGTGTGTTCTAACATGTATTAACTACAGCACTGCATCTAACATCAAAGAAAGGGAGGAGTGCGTGTTTTGCCAGTGCATCAAAGTCTCAGGACCGATCTCAGGTGTTTATCTGTTATTCTGCATGTCTGCTCTCACACAGAACAAACACCAACAGCAGCATCCTCTGTGCCATCTACTGCACGGTGCCAAACTTGGCTTTTCTTAAAGCATAACACATCCAGTTTACACAGGTAAAATACTTGGTTTCTTAATTTCAGTTTTGTGGCAGTAAGACCTAAAGCTGTTATAAGTATATTCATAAATACATATGCTGCATAAAAATATGTATATATATTAGGAATGTCCAATAATGTCAGCCAACCGATGATATTGGCTAATATTAGCATAATGTAACTTTATTGGTTTTTCCTACAATTATGAAAACCAATATATTGGTATATATATATATATATCACAACCTTTTGTGTCACAGACCAGTTTCATGTTAAACAGTATTTTTTTATATATTTTTTACTTGACTTTCAGAGTGTGGTGAATGACTTTGAATGAAATTAAAGTGATGACAATCATAAAAACAAAATATAAAACATATAAAAATGCAACTCCCTAAAAAGATGTAAGCTAAGGTTAAGACAGTGACAGTTCAGATCCTTATGTCTGTTCTTTCACCTTTTCACCTTCACTTCAAGACTGTATAAAGAACATCAGCAAAGCCATTTTTGAGCCATGTCAAACAAAAGAGACGAGCGTCATGACATTTAACGCTCCTCTTAACAGGCAGTCGGAGCAGTTCGGGGCTGGGTGTTTAAGCAGTAGAAATCAGGGCAAATCTGAAGCCATATAAATTAAAAACATTTTTTCCCAGAATTGTACTTTTGGAAGAGTGGGCAGTTTGCACTTTTACTGTTTTACTCGTGTCACATGCATGGCTGTCATTCGTGTGAAATGGATTCATACGATACATTTAAATGTCTTCAGTGACACAGATATCGTGATGTATTTTGGATGAAATTTATTGCACTATATCGATATGGCAGTATCTGATATTATCGTGGTCAAAATATTGTGATAGAATCGTATCGTGATACCCAGCGCTATGGTGTACGTCACCATCTCTTCATAACTGCTTTCCAATGACCTATGACCTATGACGAAATGACCTATTTCACCAATGCTTTACTCAATGTTAGAGAAGAAACGGCAGCGTTTCACAAACAGAGTAACTCTTCACATTCCAGTATGTCATTGGTTCACTGGAGAACACTGTAATCTCAAGTTTCAACAGTAGGTGTCACTAAATCTGCACACTGGACCTTAATTTGATCAGTTCTCAAAAAGAGAATTGACAATGCATTTGCATTAATGTTGCATTTGTTCCACACCAGGGAACCAATCATTTCTGCCCTGAGCAGCTACAGTGGTCAGTTACCAAGTACAGGTGTTGGAGTCACTCATTTCACTTAGTGTTCATGATCAGAACTTTCACAGCAAATATTCAAGGTAAGACAAGTTTACCTCGCTCCAAAAAAAAAAAAAAAAGGTTCCGGGACTTTACAGAGGCACCAACATATCACTACTCAAACTCAAACATTTAGAACAGATTCTTCTGTAAATAATGCTTTTATCTGCACCGATGTGTCTTATATTTTATAATGAGTCAGTTTAACCAGGCTTTTAAGTGTCTTTAAAAGCATTTGATATTTTTTTTGTACCAGTTATACTGTGACAACTATGTACTTTTCATATCTGTAAACAAGCAGAACACCAATGAAATAAAATTATTTCTCACTACAGTAGTCATTTTATTTCCATATCATGTCAGTTTTTCTGACAAAAAATATTTTTTTT
This sequence comes from Cynoglossus semilaevis, assembly GCF_000523025.1. Taxonomy (NCBI): domain Eukaryota; kingdom Metazoa; phylum Chordata; class Actinopteri; order Pleuronectiformes; family Cynoglossidae; genus Cynoglossus; species Cynoglossus semilaevis. Next base: position 19,020,919 of record NC_024307.1, read on the forward strand.
AATTAGGAGTTTTTAATTTTTACTAAGATTTTTGATATGAAATCTGGCAACCCAATACCTTTCTTAATAAGACATATATACACACACGCATATACATATAATTTTTTAGTTATGAAATTAACACAGCTCCACATTTAAACTGCTCCTGAACTTTCCTTTGTATTTCAGGTTCAGTTCGTCAATTGTATTTTTAAACATTAATTAAACTGACTTTAAATCGTAACTTGAACGGTTTATGGCCTCATTTCTGCCAAATTGAACATAGTTAATAATGTAATAATTGGTCCTCAGGGTTATGACACACTATGTGGACTTAGAACTGGAGAACAAAAGCAGTGGGTCACCTTACAGGAAGCTTGTTACCATTTAAGGACCTCATTATAGAGTTTTCCATGTTGGAAGGAGGACAGGAAGCAGATGGTTTTAACAATGGTGCTGCCACTGATGGTGCAAACAAGCATCAGGAACAAAGGTTAGGCGTTGCCCTTGACGTACGTTCTCAGAGATACCAGCATCCATCTCCAGCCTTTGATAGATTGATTTTCTATTCACCTGTGACTTGTTTATTTTAAAACTTTTACTTTTTTCCAATGTCCTTGGTTTGTGTGCTTCTAAAGATGGTGGAAGGCTGGTTAGTGTTAGTGCTGCTGCTGCTGCTGCTGTATGATCACAGGTCTGAGCCATGGCCATAACTGATGCTATTTCTGCATGAGGTTTGTATGTTGTGTGAGTGTGCATTACTTTTTGTGCAGGTCCTCTGGTTTCCTCCCACAGTCCAAGTACCTGCAGATGCAGTTCAGCCTAAAGCTGTATCGGGTTTAATTGGTGAAAAAGAATAAGTTATACCACTGATTAGTTGTGACTCATTTACTTAACTATGTTAAACGTCAATCAAAGAAAAACCACATGACAAAGAATTAAGGCCTGTCACAAACAATGAGACTGAGGAGGCAGAGTAAATAAATAAAATAAATACAACTATAATAATTATAGCAGAGAACCCAAATCAGTGAGCTGGGGCAACGCTAAAGAAAGAGCTACAAGACATGCATTAAGAATGTCTACTTACGACCAACAGGAGTGTGGTCCTCATCACGGTGCCTAGCCTCCCACCTGACGTCAACTAGGCCACTCTGAAAATTAAAGAAACAAAAAATAGCAAAAGGTTACTAATTTAACATATCTAAAGTCAAAATACAAACTCAAAGCAAGGAATCAAACAGAAATGTACATTAGGTACAGGATAAGAATAAAAATGTCCAAAAACAATCAAACCAAAGGGTGTGTATAAGGATAATCAAACCAAAGGGTGCGTATAAGGATGAAACTAAGGAAAAGCTGCTTCAAACACCTAACAAACACCTAACTCTCTAGGGAGCTAGCAACAGGCTAAACTGAGCCATGGTTAAGTATTATATACTACACCTGGGCAGGGGGCGGGGCTAAGGGAGGAGCTATCAGGGTTGTGTTCACAACCTTCACAGAGACTAAGTAAAGTTGTCCTGGGTTTCCAAACCTTTCCAGGCTAAGACCCGCTCATCCAAACAGCATTAGCTTCTGGGCATTTGTAAACCCAAAATATGTAAAGAAACATCAACTTTTAGAATGAACGTTCTTACATTTATTCACTATTCAATAAATATTACTTTGTTTAGCAAAAGAAAATGTATTAATGAACATGCGTTAGCTAGCTGCACTCTAGCTTGAGGAGCAGGGCAGCTCGATAACAGGCCCAAACGACCAGGTCCACACAGATCATGACGTAATTATGATGGTGCGTTCAGGTGCCATCGGGATGTTCAGTTTATGTGTTGTATGGTTCTGGACATATGGTTATTTTAAATAATAATAAACTAAAAAATAATTTCAGTTTTTCCCTTTGTCTTTTCTCCAATTGCCTGAGGCCCCATAGCGCCCCCTGTAGAAAAATAAAGTGAGCAACAGACAAAAATAAAATCCAGAATTTTTTTTATTTTGTTAGTGATTAATTGTTTTTGAAAAAAAAAAAACAGATGTCATTCTTACCTGGTAAAATTAAATAAAATACAAAATAAACAATGACGGAAACCTTAGAGCCGCTGCTTCAAACTAAAAAAAGGGAGTACAAGAATTTTTACTGAACGGAATTTTCACCTTTTAATGACAGCGCTGTTTGTCCTCGTTCTCACAGAATATGAATAAATACACTGCTGTCTCTCTCTCTCTCACACACATACACACACACACAGTGACATATTCAAAGAGACAACAGGCCTGATGTTGTGATGCTCTGCCACAGCCCAATGTCTTTGATATGGGACACTAACAAGCTCACTGAGGGGTGTGTTAGCTTATATGTGTGTATGTGGGGGTGGGGTCCACAGTGGGGCAGTGGGGTAAACACATGCTACAGCCTGGTATATAAGTGTGTATGGTCAGAAACCAGTGCTCTCCGTCTGTATGTGCACACAGCAGCAACTCCTAAAAGCACAGGTGGAAACTTGTTTTTGTTGGAGTCAAAATTAAAATAAATAACAGAGAGAGAGAGAGAATAAAGATAAAGAATTCTTTACTTTATCTAAGACTTTTGTTCGCATCGGACACTTTCTAGAGTTCCCAGTGTTTTTTTGGAGTTTCTTTTTTGGATGACAGCTGACCTCTAACCTCTTCGGTCTTGCTCTGATTGGCTGCTTGCTTCAGAAAAACAGGTAAATATATGATCAGAGTTTTAACTTTAGTTTGTTGTGTGTTGTTCGTTTTAGTCCTGTTTATTTGGAGAAGTAGAACTTGTGTTTTCATGTGGTGTGAAGAACTATCTTTGCTTATGGAAAACAACTATTGGCAACACTGAGAATTATGGTCAAATCGTGTTTTATACCATCACCATCATATAAAAATCAAATTAAAATAAAATAGATATGCAGGTTTTTTTATTTCTAATAATAACTTCTAATAATGCAGACAATGACCTACCTTTAAAGGTAAGGAACCAAGGAACTGAATTATGATGCAGTAAAATATTGTTGTATTTCTTGAAGTTTCTTCTGTTTCAGGATGCCTGAACAGTCGGCTCTTCCTCGTCTGCACATTCTGTTGCTCTGTATTTTGGGTTCAACATTTCTGGCCCATGGCTTCCCTCGACCACGACTCCCTCTGAGGTACTGATTTCACATTAAAGATCCTGTACCACAGTAGGTACACACACACACACAGTGTCTGTCCAGCTCTTTGTATGGATTTATGATCATGTTATGAAAAGCTGAACTGCTTCATCTTCCATACTGTGGAGTGAAGTTCCAATTTTCTTACATTGCCTACATTTTTGTGTCACCTCCCCTGACTCAGGACGACTGATGGGTCGGAGGAACCAAAAGAACATACCTGGGATGTCTTCTTCCCTTCTGTTGCTATGCGGGACTGGAGCATTAGTTTGATGTCAGGCCCCCGTCCTGAAACCAAACGGCTGATGACGAAGACCTGGCTAACGGCTCCAGAGAGTGAAGAAGCAGGGTAACTGAGGAGAGGGAGAGGAGGGAGAACACACACCGTTGTCAGACCTGGAGTAGAAACACTAGTGGATAGCAGTTTTCCGGCAGGATGTTAGCGATGTTATAGCACAAACTTTTTTTTTTTGGCAATAAGATTTACATTAAAAAGGAACTCTAAAGGCTACAGATAGAGACATAATAACAAACAAATACAACTGATGTGTGTTTTATTTCAAATTTAATTTCTCATGTGTTTATAATATTAAGCTTTGGTTTAAGCTTTTGGATTCAATGTTTACGCAAAACTAAAGTTTGTTTCCACATGAAGAAATTCTACATGACATCTGGAGAGAAGAGAAAACATGCACAATTGCCGTCAATGCTTAAATAAATATTAAGTTTGGTCCACGACTTTGTCCCAGCTTTTAATGTGAATTGGAGTTTGACACTGAGTTAGAGAGTGTGATTATTGTACAACTGTCAACCGTCCAAGTGTTGAACTGCATCGTTGACTGTACGACATGGTAAATAACGATGGTCTGTATGTTGCTAGAATGGACCAAGCCTGGTCGTCTGAATGGCCGTCTCGAGAAGCTGGGATGACAAAGAGAAACATGGTGGTGGCTGACGACGCCGCCTTCAGGGAGAAGAGCAAACTCCTCACCTCCATGGAGAGACAGAAGTGGCTCAACACCTACATGCAGAAACTACTGGTGGTTGACTCTTCCTGATGGATTCTGTCTGCCGTCACTGCAAGGCAAAATGGCTGCCGTCACTTTTCTGCCAGCGTCTGAGATGAGGGAGTTCAGGGATTATAGGTTGAGGAATGACACGCCGTTTTGCTTTTATAGTGCTTTACTTTGGCCTCTGAATTAAACAAACTAATCTATGAACACTTAATAAACACCTGGAAATGTGAAAGTCATTCTGTTTGTGACCAATAAAAAAGGTGCAAATGATTTCAATTGGTGCAAGTTTGTCAAGTTTGCAAGGTTAATCCCTAAATGCATCACACACACATTTCTAAAATCTGAACCAACTGGTGCACCATGGGACTTTCCTAAAATACTGTAGGTGCTGTAACTCAAAAAGGTTGGGGAAACACTGTACTATACTTACCAATATAGTATGAGTGCAGTGGTTCCTGCAACTGCTTAAATGCAGAAGGTCCTGGGTTCCAGCCCCAGAGGAACCACATAGGTGGCGCCTCCTGGGAGCAGCCTGTTGCAGCAGATCTGCAGTTCACCCAAGAATTTCCCCAGAGATCAATTAGGGTAGGGATTATGATTGTTAAAACAAATGCTTGAGGAGTAGCCATTTATTCCTTTTCCATAAATGAGGTGTAGCAAATGACAGTGAATTTAAAATAATGTAAACTATGTACATCGTGCTGGTACGATCTGATTATCTGTAAAAGTCCAAACATATACTCTCCCATGCATGGATTTTAACATGAAATTCCTTCTTTTTTTTCATTTGGGGCTGTAACACAGAGCGGTCTAGGGTGGTATCAACACCAGTCCCTCCAGTTCACCAATCACTTCCTGCAGCTGCATGCGAGTGTCCAGTCTCCGTCTGTCTCTGACTTTCTGCAGCGCAGCCTCAGTGTGAAGCAGCAGCCGTACAGCCTCAGATGCTGGCAGCTTGTCTGGAGCCTCAGCCTCTCTGCTGTGCCTTGCTGCTGGGTAGGTGTACTCTCTGAATGGGCTCCTCTCCTCCAGTCTCACTCTGCAGGTCTTGGGTTATGGCAGATGAGGTGTCCAATCCAGAGAACCAGGCAGAGACGACAGGAAGTGGGAAGAACAAAAAGTCAATCAATGTAGTGATAATGGTGTTAGTTTGTAGAAGAGGAGCTCATCACTCCATGAAGAAACAGAGAGGGATGTGTGTGTGTGTGTCAATGGTGTCTCTATGACCTGTGCTGTGTGGAGCCCGAGTGTGTCTTAATGACCTGTGCTGTGTGGAGCCCGAGTGTGTTCTCTTGTTCTTGGTTGCCGTGCTGACACACATTGGTGATAAGCTGAGGCTCCTTTACTACAGAAACTACGTGGTGGCAGTCCATCACACTGTCCTGCAAAACACACACACACACACACACACACACACACACACAAATAAATATTTAATATATTTAGAAATACTGCACACAAACTAATCCAGCAAAACAATTTCATGACTTTAATAATGTTAAATATCAGAAATGTGCGACAATATTTGTAAATAAACTGAGTGTTTATTAGCCTGTGTGTGTGTTTGTGTGTGTGTGTTGTGTCAAACTCACCATCCAGCTCCAAAAGACACTCTCCACTTGTTTCCAGTTCAAATACGACTGCAGCAGGTCACAGAGCTGCTTCACACACACACTGTCCTTTTAAACAGACACACAGAGCAGGGAATGGGACTTTATGGCCTCTGTTAATAATAAATAAATAGTCTTTTATTTTATTCCCATTAAGTTCCTATCAAAACTTGTTAACAATTAAAATAATCATTTTTTTACCTAGTTACATGTAAATACTGCTCATATTTTGGTGAAACTGTTGCTGTTACTGTGTTTGTTATAACATTACATTTTTAAAGTAAAATGTTTTTATATTAATTTGGTGTTTTAGTCAAATTAACAGCCTTTTGTCAGTGAAACCTCTGTTGTTTATGGTTTAACATGTACTCACACATGTACTGTACACATTCAGACACACACACACACACACTAACACACACGTGTTTTATTGCAGAACAGTCTGGATCAACAGCAGAGGAGGACACAGTGGAGGAGAGGCTGGCTGAGAAAACCTGACAATAAAAAGGACAACGTTAACGTTAGACCACATTTCCAGAAGTTTAGGCCAGTGTTTTTCAGCCTTGGGGTCGTGACCCCATGTGGGGTCGCCTGGAATTCAAATGGGGTTGCCGGTAATGCCTAGTAACTAAGTAAGTAAGTGATTTTATTTTATTCAACTAATTATCATTCTTAATAAAATTAGACTGAAAACATCACACAACCTTAGACAACGGTATTATTTTGCTTTCATGAATATGAAACAAGTTTTCAAATTTAATGCAGAATATAAAAATGTCTGAGCTTGAACATCTTGATTGACACCTGTGATCAAGTGAGAACTTTGCGCATTAATCTGATTACTCTGTATTTGTAACAGGGTATAACAAACATGATCAAGAGCTAATTCTAGAAAAAAAAATATGTCCAGGGTCGCCAGGAATTTTTGATGTCAAAATGGGGTCACACGCCAATACAGGTTGGGAACCACTGGTTTATGCTCATGAAGTTTGTTTAATGGAAAACTGGGTAACGGTAGAAAAACTTCTGAGATCTTTTTTAAAAAAAAGTTTAAGGATTTTTAAATGCAGATTTCCTCACAGTGTGAAGTAACCGCGCCCTCTCCTCCAGAATGGAGAGCAGAATCCTTTGTTGGTGCCTCAGAGATCCTCTCAGCCACTGAAGTCTCCTCAGAGAAGAAGGGTCAAACTGAAGGTCAAGACAGACAGGAGTCTTCACCTGACAGGACACAGGCATGAACACTGTCAGACAAAACACGGCTCACTGCTCCACCCTGACAAGGTTACTGTTACCTACAGGTCGGAGTGTGAGTAGGGTGTTGTCCAGCCGCTGCACGCGATGCATCAGCAGTTTCTCCAGTGTTCCTGTGGCGAACAGCCAGCTCACTGCCAGCAGGAGATCTCTGCTGGAGAAACTCTTCCCTTCTTCCTTTCTGCCACACAGCCAGTCGGCGTGGAAGCCGCTCAGCCTGAGGCCTGCAGCCACCACCTGCCTCTGCACCGGGGCTACATGGAGAGAGAAAGCTGAGTCAGCAAAATTTAGATATTATTATAAAGATTCATGTCTACTGTGACACAACAGGTGAGTAGAACTTCACACTCAATCAACGCCTTCAGGCAACAGATTAAAAAGATCTGGGCTATTTTATGCCCTTCATTCTGGCTCCCAGGTGTCAGTCAGACTCTTCTGATGTTTTTATGTCCTAGATTATGATGTCACCACTGTGTTAGAGAAGGTGAGTGACATAAATATTTATCTACAGTACGTGAGATCCAACATAGAGCGAAAATCGAGTTACATTGCACCGTAGGAACGGAACTAACATTAGTCGAAGAACCCCTGTACTTGAGTCTATCTTTATGGTACTAAAAGACCAGTTTTTTAATACTTAATGGTACTTCATTTTCTCATAGGATTTCACAATGGCTTTGTCAATTTAAAAAATAATTTTTAAAATGTAAACAGTGCCTCTCTTGTTCATTGCCTTTGACACTTGAAACACACATTAAGTTTCTTTTAGTGGCCGACACACCTCCATATGTTCAGCGTGGTTTGGCTGAATGTATCAGTGAATCAATGAGATCTTGGACAGAGATTATGTTTGAGTGGTAAATACTTCAATACAGCAACAACAATAGTTTCACAGATCCAGAGCAGTATAGGGAATAGTCCTGACCTCTCATTGGCTGGTCAGTGACTTCAACAGGAACGTCGTCTATTATCTGAAAGATGTTGGTGAGCAGCTGCCAAAACTGACCTTCCTGAAACACAGAAAATAACAACAGTGTCAAATGGATATCTTAATTTTACCTCAATGTCCTCAGTTCTGATTATTGAATTTTATTACGATCTGTACGTCAGTAATCTTATTTCCTGTCGTGTTATAGTTATTTTATTTGTGGCAGTACACTGGTGGACTTTCAGAATACCCCACTCTCACCTGATGACCGTTGGCTTTGTGTCATTAGCTCACAATGTCGTTCGACATCAATTACGTGGTACGACATAGAGGGGAAAAAATAGATCTGAGAACTTACCACCTCGGGTCCATCACCGAATTTCGCCCGTCTAAAGGACTCAGGTGTGGGGACTACGTCCAGGCCGGTGGCCGCTAACAGTCTGCACAGAGTCGCAATCACCTGCTTCACCTCCACACTCGCTGAGGCTTTTCTCCGCTGCATGTCCAACACTACAGGGCTCCCACCACAACCACTCCGTCATAACACCACTGACGACGGACGTTACTTTCCACTTAACCATTGTAACCATCTAAGTTCCTCCATGTTTCTCCTCAAAAGCTGTCGTATTTGGCGCCGTTGGTAGTTTTTGGCTGTCGTGCTGCGCACAAAAACAACGTCATGGATGTGACGTCACAACAGCGCGTTTAAATTGAAGAAGTAAATGCTGACTTCCAGGCCAGTTTATCATCCGTCCAAGTTAACGTCACATGGTTTTCCTCTATACTGTGTGGTTTTATTTGATGTTTTGAAGTATCGGTTTGTGCCCGTCGACCTTTTACGTCCGAAACTTTCTTTCTACCGAAACAATGAACTCGGACGTGGAGGAGTTGATGCCGAGGCTGCTGCCTGTGGAGTTCGGAGTCAAGTCAGAGGCGCTGGATCTGAGCGGACCTCCGAGAAACCCGCAGGAATATCTCCGACAAGTGCAGTGAGTCCACCTCCAATTTTAGTGTGTCTTGGTCCGAGAAGAAAAAAATAATAATACTTTTGTTTCCTCTCCATCAGGTTGGAGGCATCACTGTGTCCAGAGGTTGTAGTTGCTCAGATTGACCCAAAGAAACTAAAACAACCAACCGTGCATGTGTCTGTGAGTAAACTGTTCTTAAAAAGCGACGATAAAGCGCCACCTAGAGTATATTTAATTTAAGTGAAATATAGCTATACACATGTACCATAACGAAATAAGGAGTATAATCAGTTGAACACAGTAGACATACACAGACAGTATACACAGTAGTTAGGATATGAACTCCTAAATAGAATTGTCACGTGTGTTTACCTGCTCTATTATACTTCATCTGTACTCTGTGTGATATAAGGTGTTAGGACTTCATGCTGCACCCACAGGTCTGTGCCCCAGCCTCAGTTGGCAGCAACAACAAGTCAGTAACTTCTCAGATGTCAGACAGGTAAAAGTTATTTGTTTTTTTTCATATGTCAATGTGTTGCAATAAAAATAATTTTTCACAGCTCAAGCTCAGGTGTCACTGCTGCTCTCTCCTCACTTTTCTTTTGTTCCTTTTAGAGAATCGCAAAGAACAGGACACGCTGGAGCAGCCAGACTCTGGACAACAACATGACCATGGTGAGGAGAGGGCGTCACTCACTGGTTTGAATCAGCGTTAGCATCTCATTAGGACTGTGTCTCTCTGAGGCTAGGATGTGAACAGATTTGTTTATTTGTACGTTCTACAGCCAGATCTAACAGATGAAGAGGGCTGGAAGAGGTTTTGTTTAGGAGAGAGGGTCTGTGTTGGCGACTCAATCTGTGACACAGAAGTGGAAGCAGAGCCAGGGGTTGACTACAACAAGGTTGTTCAAAGACCTTTCTCATGTTGGAAGTGAAAAAAAGAGCATCCTTTGTTTGGTGTGGATATTTTGGAGTCAACAATTGACTGATACACTTGCATTTGTTGGTTTAGGTGGGCTTCCCTCCCTTCCTCAGCATCGTTAGCAGGTTAAACCAGGTAATCATTCCCAGATTTTCTAATGCCTCAATGCTACAATATCCCATGTAACCTGTTATTTTTGTTTATTTTTTGTCTCATGTCAGACCACAGTTTTAATGTTGTTGGAAATTCTTACGAGCTGGTTTACAGACAAAGACTTCATTCCACAGCTGGTGAGTTTCCATCAATGAAATTTACAGCCGAAACATAAACTTCCTGATTCTCTTCCTCACCACTTAATGCAACCTGAACAAAAACAAAAAAACAAAAACACGCTAGCTGTAGGACAGTGATTATCAACTGGTGGCCTGCAGGACAAATTTGGACAGCGGAACCACACAATCCAGCCCATGACTGGATTCCAAAATTGTGAGGACAATAGAGAAACCATCATGTGGTCCCTACTATTAAAATGTAAAAATGCCTTCAGTTCTGAATACACATCAAATAATTATGTTAGACAAAAATTTTATTTTTACTCCATTTTATCTGGGCATCTGGCCCACAAAGTACCTGTCCAGAAAACTTCTGGCCCTCAGACAAATATAGTTGGTGACCCCTGCTGACTATCAATTAGAACTGTGTACTTTTTTTTCAAAGTATAGGGAACACTGAATGTGACGGCTTTTCTTTCCAGGGTTGCTGGTTGTTTGCTTTGTTAGCCTGTCTAGAAAAGCCTTTAATACCTGAGGCCCACTCCTGCATCAGACAGCTGTCCAGAAGATGTGCCCAACTCCGCAGCGCACTGGTAAGACCGGGTCTGGACTGCTGGCCTGTTTTGTGTCATTAATGGCTTGACTGCACCTTTATTTTAAATTTGACAAACACATTGATGTAGTATTTATTCTTGAGGAACTCTGACAGTAGCCCTTTATATTCCACAGGAGAGCAAGGACGATGAAAAACTGCCTGCACTCAATCTGCTCATCTGTCTTGTTGCCAGGTATGCAAAAATTATCAAAAAAAAAAATTGTAAAAATGTACATTATCATAGTAGTTTAAAGTAAGTACAATTTTTGTGTAATGCATTTCTAAACATCTGAATCAGCACAAATATGAACCATCATGTTTATCTTTGCTCAAAAACTATGCTGTTATGGATTTTTTTAATTCCAGGTACTTTGAACAGAATGATTTGGCCGACCAGCCGGAGTGAAGAAAAACTGACCCAAACCATAGGATTTTTAAATGTTTTAGTGATTTCACATCCAAGTGAGTCATTACAGTAAAGTTGTGGTGAGACCACAGCAACACGAAAATGCCAAAAGATGGAACTCAACACAGCCAAGCTGAACTGTATTATGTGAGAGATTAACAGGGCGTTTTTATATTTGATCTGCATTTGGTTAGTTATGTGAGAGATTAACAGGGCGGCCACATATGAAAGCTTTTGCCCCCAGTTTTTATATTTGATCTGCATTTGGTTATGAACTGTTTATTTGAAAATGTTAATAAAGTAATTTGAATTCTGAAAAATGCTTTTGGATATCTTTTTCTCAAGGTGTGGGGTGAGTCAACCCAGTCGGTATCTTTAGAAAGGAATGTCAACGTACAACTGAATTAGTCACATCAACCCATTTCCACATACATTTAATCCAGACATGTTATAGGATAACAATAAAAACGACAATCATTACAACTAATAACTCAACTTTATTTTAGATCAGACAATATAAAAGATGAAAGTGATTCAAAAGCAGTAAGCGATCACATGTATCCAAATGAAAGGCAGTGACATCAAATGGGAGTTCTATGTTGTCACATCAACTTAAACAACTTCATGTCACTGTCAGATTGATCAAATTTGTATTAAAAAAATGACAGGGAATTGTTTCTTTTCCCTGTCAGAGGCTCCTGAGCCAGGAGCCCAGTGACAAACAGCCAGGTGCATCGAGACCAAAACGTCCAGCAAACATGAGATAGATTTCAGTTAACATTAGAGATGAACTTGGAAATCAGACAAAATCCACTAGAACGACAACTTTCAAAACAGTCTGAATTTTACAGACTTTTGTTTTTTACAAGCACTTTTAAAAGATGCATCAACTGAGGACATTCAACAAATCAGCAGCCAGATTAGCGCCTCTTGTCCTTCCTGTCTTTATCTTTTTGCTCCCTGTCACTGCGAGAGGACCTTCCCCTTCCTTCCTCACTTCTCTTCCTTCTTTCCTTCACTCCCTTCGAGTCCCTTCCTCCGCCACCACTTCCTCCTCTCTTTTGGTGACTCCGGTCATCCTTCTTTCTGTCCCTATCCGATGGCCTTCTCTTGCGCTTATCGGTGTCGTGACTGCGACTTCGGCTGCTGCTTTTGGATGATGATGACGAAGAGGATGAAGAGGAAGAAGAAGAGTGGCTTGATCCGGAGGATGAAGAGGAGCTACCGCTGGAGGACGAGCCGGAGGATGAGCCAGAGGAGCTGTTACTACGGCTGCTGCTCTTCCTCGACTCTCTTACCTTCTTCCTCCCCCTCAGGCCTTCGTCTTCCTTTATGGACAGAGCAGGTGTGGTGCTCAGGGTTTCCTGGGAATCAGGCAGCTTCACTGGGGCCTCTGATTCGTCCTCTGATCGCTCTTTTTTCACCTTGAACTCGTTTGTTGTGTCATGACCCTCCTGGCCAGATGTGCTGACATTCTGTCCTGACTCTGCAGCGACAGTCTGGGGTTCTGGGTTTGGTGAAGCCCGTTGAAGCTCAGGTGACTGTACAGCCTTCACCGCTGTCTCCCCCAGAGGGGGACTAGACTGGGGCTGCTCATTGGTCTCTGCTGCATCCTGGCTGGGTATGGTTGGTTCGGAGGACTGGGCATCTTGGGTATTCTCAATGTAAAGAGCAGTTGGCTCTTGTTTTACTTTTTTTCCCCCTTCGTCTTCCTTTCCATTATTCCCCTGCTCCCCCTCTACCTCCATCTCCTCTGACCCTGGACTTGGCTCTTCCTCCCTCTTATCCTTCTGCTCACCATTGTCTTCCACCCTCTCCTCTACCTCCTTCTTATCTCCGCTGCCTTCCTCACTAAGCTCCATTCTTTCCCGTTCATCATCTGCCCTTTTCTGTACTTCTATTTCTTCTTCCTCCCTCTCACCCCCATCATCCTTTGCTACCTTTCCACTTTCCTCCTTTTCCCTTTCCTCCTCCTCTTCATCCTCCTCTTCCTCCATCTCTACATCTGCCCTGTTACCTGTCACCTTCACTAGCTGACCTACTGGCTTACCCTCCACCGGACGGTCCACTCCTGTGTTGCTGTCCTGGTCGCGGTTTGGTGGTCTTCGGGGGCGAGACTCCATTTTACTGAGGTGTTCAGCAAAAGCCTCACGCCTCTCTTCAAAAATAGCTGAGGAAGGAAGACACATGAATGTTTGGATTATCAGACACCTACAGATCAAAATATATACTGGAAAATAAATGTCTACAGTGGTAACAATGCACATTGGTTGATTTAACGTTCTCTTCATATCAGACATTTTATTTTGTGGTTTCCACTGCCAGCGTAGCTCTAGATCTCTACACAGTAGGGAACACCACAGCACTAACACAGGTAGGCGGGCACAAACAAGGAAACCCACTGACCATTCAGTTTCTTGGTGGATTCATCGTGGAGTTTCTGTGAGGCAGAGCACATTTTTCCAGGCAGATAGAAGAGGTGGGGCTGTGTCTTGGTGCGAATGTATTTCACCAGCTGATTATTGTGGCTTGTCCACTCTTCTTGCTGCAAAAATAAAGTGGCAAGAGTTATTTAAGAGCAGTAAAAAGTCAAAAACCAGGAGGTCTTGATTAGAAGACTGCAGGGTACCTCAGGGCTCAGTTTGAGAGCCCATTCTGTTTTAATTCTATGTGCTTCACCTAGGACAGATCATTTTGGGAATGTTTTCTATAATGTATATACTGTACATATGACACACAGTTCTGTTCTTTTAAGGATCCACCGGTACATAAGCTCTTCTCCTCAAACAGCTGCCTGACTAGCATCAAACAGCCGTTAATTAGAGACTTTAAAATCTGCTCCAGAAAAATGGATCTCTTGTTTAGAGGCATCAAATTGATATACCGTTTTCACAAGACAGTGACTTTAAAATCTGCTCCAGAAAAATTGACCTCTTGTTTAGAGGCATCAAATTGATATCCTGGCCGTGTTTATCTAGTATAGTCTTCGAAATATGTGAGTTGTTTTTTTTATTATTTAGCTTTGTCTTGTGAGCACAACATTTACTTCCAGTTCATCTTTGGATTCAGTTTAAAATTTGAGATCCCACTTTTAAAGCTTTAAATTGTCACGCCTGATAAACATTAATGGGCTGCTGAAAGAGTACAACCTGAGATGAGACCTTAGATCCTAAGGTCAAAGCTTGATACTCATCATTCACAACCATTTCAAAACTAGAGGTGATCTAGTGGAACACACTGTAGAAACACTTACCAGCTGAGCCAGTTCGACTTTCTGTTCCAGGAGTCTCAGCTCAGTCTGTTTCGCTCTCCTCTCTTCAAACAGCTCTCTCTTTTCATTCTCCACTTTCTTTCGCTCCGCTTCTGCCTGAACCTCCAGCTTCTGCTCAATCTCCGACCGTCGTTTTTGCTGCATGGAGATATGGGTAACAGAGTTTAGGTTTAAAGTCAATTTTGAAAAGTGTTTTTTAAAATTACTCTTCATTGTGACACATTTCCGGCTCCTCACCTTCTCAGTGGAGACGTTCGACTCCTGCTTGAATTTTTGCAAGGTCCCCATTAGCAGGCCAAACATACGCCGATTCCTAGTGAAGAAAACACACCAGAATCACACAAGGAAATCTGTCTTGCGATGATAACAACCCATTTAGCATTTACTTAAATCACAAACGCCAATGGCCTCTCAAAATGAAGGTGCCTTAAATTTACAGATCACAAAAGTAACTTTTCCAGCTTCTAAGACTGTGATGAAGGAATCTTGCCTCTGTTTCCCTTTTTCATCCATGGTCTGATCTTGGATGAGGTCTCGGCGTGTTCGCTCCTTGGAGGTAGCTACTACAGACGACTGCAATGCCGGCTGAAGGAAAGAAAAAAAAAGAACAGATACATTGGTCTACTGATTGGTCGGCAGTCATGTACTGTATGTAAAACCTGCAACCAAAAATTAAGGAATATAGAAAGAAATTAGACAACGTGAAATAACATTGGCCATAAATGGTAGGGTATTTAGTGCTTACATCTCTATTGCAGTAAACTTATTGTTTTTTATACTGATGCTGAACAATTAAGTACAAGATTATTGACAACTCTGCAATAACCATTTTCAATTCTTGGTAAATATGACATTTTTTATTATGACAAAAAAGTGTGTTTATTCCTCACGTTGACTAATGGAATCAGTGTTGCATTCAAAATAGATAGGGTGGACACTAAACCTGAGTGAACTGTTTTTGTATCACAGGTCTGGTTGTTGTTAATTCTAACTCCACAAATCTGATATTTAAAATAGGCCCACAGTCAACAATATATTCTTACCTTTTTGACATCGTCATCATCCTCGGCATCGCTGTCGTGTCGCACATCTCTCCTGGCCCTCTGGTCTCCTGCCAGTCTGAACATGCACATAGATTAAAATGTCAAACCACTGTTACCAAAGGCTGGGAATTTGATCTACACACGTGAAAAGTACAAAAGAGCCAGAGTGCAAAAGGTCTTGGTGGTGTGCTTAAATAAGTACCAAGTGAATGAATTCATGTTTAAGTAGTGTTTAAAAAAACTTCTCTTTGCATTAAAGATGATTTTGAAAACAAAGCATTTCATATTTTCATATTCAGATACATAAAGCTTTGTGACCCAAAGTGAAATTGTGAGAGCATGGGAAAAATTAATTTTTCTGAAACTTTTTCCAAAAACAACTCTCTTTAGTTGGCTGAATGTGAATGCAATGCTGCCTAAACCACATTTTAAACTTGGGACACAACTTTTCAATTACACCATCTACTTGCTACTGTTCAAAGGCCTTCAGCAAAACTCAGCAACTTAGCTCACCTCAGCAAAGCTCCATCAATGTCTCTTTGCTTGGCAGGGGGGCCACCGCTTCCAATGTCAGAGAGACTGCGCCTGGGAAAGTAATCAGAGACATGAATAGAACTCAAATATAATCTGTAAAAACCCTAGAACTGTCAAAGGTCTCTGTATGAGTGTCCATCTTTGGTAACATCCCTGCAGGTGTTGCAAGTGTTGTGTTTAACTAAACAGGCATGTTTCACATTGAGTAAGTAAATTGTGAATAACTTGAAACCGGAAGATCAACATATTATATATATTCCTTAAATATACTTTTGAGACATTTTTTGTTGGGTGGTGCACTGTGGAATTTCTCTAATGTTAATTGTGCTGTAGCTCAAAAAACACTGGGAAACACGTGTAGTATATCACAAAGTTGGCAGCAGTGTTGATTGATAAAGATACTGTATGCAGCTTTGCAAATAGTGCATGTCTAAAAAGTTATTCAATTACGGACACTTTTGGCTTTGAACCTTCTTCATTTGATTACTCACAAACTGAGTATTTATTTTTCTTCTAAAGAATTCTGTGCTCTTCTTTTGATTATTTCACTTGCCAATATATAATTTGTAAATATTTCAGCAGATTTATGTTTATGTCATCCAGAAACAAAACATGCAGAGGTTTGATAATGAGAGAGTTGCATAGAAATTATAGCATATACTAAATATACATATTTAAATTTGTATTATTTATGTATTTATACACTTTTTCATAATAATTTTATAACACATGGTTAATTGTAATTGTTGGCCTCATAATTCTGACTGATTAAACTGGTGTAGATTTACATATTTGTCATACAAGGAGATTGGACACTACAGCTTTAAAAAACTGATTGTCATATTTCTGGAAAAAAAATTAATTATTGCACCAAAAACCCTCTAACACTTAACTCTACCCATTTGTCTTTTGGTAGCTTTCCCACTTCCTCCCTTTTTTCATTTGGTCCCGCCTCTTCCAGTGTTTACTGTACATTACGAACAATCCCCGATACAAGGGGGTGCGTTAATATACACTCATCAGGTTAAGGGAAAGAAAAATTACAATAAAACATTTAATTCTGTTAAGTTTACAGCATTCATCCCATAAAATAAATCAAATGTAGTCTTACCTCAGCAAGTTAAGCCCTCTGCCTCTACCTCCTCCCACGCCGGCCAAGGGGCCGCCGAGCCGGCGAATTTGACCCGGTCTAGATACACACACAAAAAAAGAAAATCACGTGAAATTGCATCAACTGAACACGCGAGTTAGCAGGATGGCAGGAAGTATTTAAAAAATGTAATATTACTAAAAATGGTATAATTTGTCTGCCGAGAGGTTGAGACGTTGAAAACATAAAAACTCAGAACGCGAAACGACGCCTAGAACAGGCCTACCGCTAGTGGAACACGCTTAATATGTTGTTTTATCTGATACACTACAAGTGTGATTCCATTTTGCAGTTTTATACAAATAATAAGTCAATTTAGAAAAAAAAAATCAAGAAACGGTTTTGACAAGACATCTGGGTTGATTAGCTAGCCAGCTACCTTGCTCTTGTTAGCCTCGCCATTTGAAAGCTCGTGGTGAGCAAACTATTTCCGCAGACAAATGTGAGAGTGCACGCGGTCGACTTACCTGGACTCATTTGGATCACGTCCGGTTAGTTTGCGAATATTATCGTCCACATTTTTTAAGCTTTCTTTCGCTTTTTCGAGCTGGTCCTGCAAGCTCCGCACCACCACCGCCATCTTGTCTCACCCTAGCGCGATTCACGTGTTTCTTCTTCGACGGCTTTGGCTCTTCTTTGTTTTTAATGGAACGTGTGGCAAAACGATGTTGAACATTCACGCCACCTGTTGGTATGGAGTTCCTTTCTTTTTTTAGTTTCTTCCTCCCTTGCTTTTATTTTACATAAATTCAGAGCTTCACTTTTTTTCAGCAAATTTCTTGACTTATTGTTATTGTTAAGTTGCAGGTAGTTTTTTTGGACTATGTTATGTATCTTATCGGTGTTCATCTTTGGGTTTAAACAAATTTAGTAGTATAAAACAAGTAACTATTTTGCCTACATAAATGTATGTGAATGTGAATTATGAAGTAGCACTGTACTTGTACGGACGTCGTTTCTTAAGATACTTTCTGAGGGAGAAACTGCTGGAGATGACATTAAAGGAGGAAACACCCTGATGGATGTGTTGATAAACTGTCAGTGTTTTGAGAGTTCAGTACACTTTTCCTAAAACTTGCTGGACCTGAACCTCGACAAGTCAACATAAGCTGCACCAAAGTTAGTTATTTTAATGGTTTAAAAAAAGTCAATAGTCTTTTCTCCAAGTTTTAAGATAAATTTAATCATTTCTGTTCGCAGCAGCAGTACAACTGTTTTGTAGCATGCACTAGTATGCTGTAAAAGGACCGACCATTTAAGTGTCTCACTCTGTTTCATTGCATTCACAGAAGGCTATTGAAACACAATACATAACACAGAATGCTATTAGAGGTATACTAATAACCAAAGAAAACAAAAAATGACAACAAAATCAATAACTTTTAAACATTTTATTCACTGACTAAAAGAACATAGATTCAAATCACTGTTGGCCCATGTTTGCCTCAAACATGTAACTCAGGAAGTTTCTCACTGCTTTGCAATTTGTCCTTGCCGCTGGGAAGCTTTCAGGTCAAATTCTTAAACGTAACCAATCGTTCCATCTGAATTTTGTTGTTGTTCTCTTTGTTGAAGTTCTCTTTGAAACTGATTTCATAGTATTTAAATGCTGTGCTGAAAACATTTTTAGAGATAAACTTTGTGTTTACATTACATCACGTTTGATAGAAAATCTACACCATCTTATTCAGGATAACATCTGGCCTCCTGTTTACTAGAGATTCGGGTAAAAGCCCTGCTATGTGCTTGCTTAGACAAACACGATCACACAGAAACTGAGCGGTTTGTATATTTAAACATTAAGAACGGGAAAACCATCTGAATCTGAAAAGACAAAACAAAAAACAACACACACAACAACAACATCGCTTTTGATTAACACCATATGCGTGATTTCATTATATACTTCATGTTCACATATTGAACTTGGACAGATGTTGTGTAAGAGAACTACCATAACGTGTTGTTGATACATATACAAATATGCACTATGAGAGTTATACTTATTTATATACATATATATTTTTGAGTCCTTCCTCAAAGGTTTTCTAAAGAAGAGGCCAGGCGCCATCAGCACTGCTTGTGCCCCTTTGTGGCCACTAGTTAGACTGCTGTTATTGCAAACTGTCCTGATTTTAAACAAATGCACAACATTCGTACCACAATAAAACTGGGGCCTTCGAGCCAGTCTCACAGAGACCAAAAGTGAGCCCGCCATGACCGACGCTGCTGCTGGGCTGGCTGAATCAAAAGATCTCAAAAATAAAGACACATTTTCCATAAATCATCATAAGGCCAAGTATTGTCGTTGCAGGTTTAAATAGTTTTTCATTTCTGCTGTGTGACAATAAGAAAATAATATTCTTAAAACAG
>NC_024307.1:19040588-19058768 GCF_000523025.1 Cynoglossus semilaevis
CTGTTTGCTGGCCCCAACTGTCAGAGCTGCAGTAGCTGAGATCTAAAACCCAGTCTTTACACAACATTCTTGGTCTGTTTCTCCGACCGGACCAGGTGTATTCAGCCTATGCCACACAGATCCAGTGTATTTCTCCAATGACAGAAACACACTTTAGTGTATTTCTATAGCTTTTTTACATTCCTGCCTGAGTCCAGCCCATTGTGAGCTCATCCAAGGTCTTGTGTTTAGTGGCCTAAACATTATGATCTTAGCAATTAGATAAAAAAATAACAGACAGAGAGTCTGGGATAACTTGTTCTGACCAGCAAACCCTGTGTCTTAATTGCATTTTTTTTTTAAAAACTAAGCATTTATCCCTTCCCTGAATCTTTGCCAGAAGGGTTTAGGCCCATGACCACATTACCACATCTTCCCGACACAACAGTTTGAACATTATATTCTGAAAGATCGCCAACATCCTACAAGACAATATCTCAAGCTCGGGCATTGACATTAAGCCTGAACGATGATGGGGAAATGAAAGTGCTCAGAGACTGATGACGTGTGTTAATGTGTGGCTTTAACTTCTGGGTTGTACTCTCGAAATCTGTGTCCACAGACATCTGCTGGTGGCTGTGAGCAATACATGCCGAAAGAGCAGGCTCCACGAAAGCGCGCGGTTCTTTCATTGCGTTTGCGGTTTTCTTCGGAGTTCCTCTTTTAATTAAAGACAAATTCAAAACGACCCACCACAAGACACCCATGTAAAAGCCGATAAATACAACAGAAAGTGTAGAGGCAAAATAATGGAGGTGAACTCCTGGTAAAGAAAGAAATGCATCTACTGGAGTTGAAATTTAAGATTGACTAAGCATGCAATGAATGGATGCTAAACTGAGGCAGGATCTTGTTTAGGCTGGCTAAGAGCTAAGAGCTAAGCACCCATGTACGTGCATACACAAAATGCTTAGCAACACTGTGGACACAGACACAGACACACACCTGTGTTTAGACTGCTTTGGTATCAGAAAAACACACACACAGTCATTCATGACAGTGTGACTCTGCATTTGGGTAGAAGCAACGTCAAAGTTTAGCCATTGTTATTGAAATGCAACCAAATCCCTGTATATTTAGTCCTTCGACCAAAATACTGTTTTAGCAGGCGTTTAGGAGTCAACGGGATCACATTAGTGGACCTGCCGAAGCCACAGGCTAGTCACAGATATATCTATGAATGCAGTTACCGAGTAAAAAAAAAGGCAACCCAGAAAAGTCATGTGACTCAACTGGGGGCTCTTTAAATCTGGCATTTTGCAAAAGATCAAAACAGATGTGAGACTCTGCTGGCTGCCAGTCTGTCTTTCTAAACAGTACAGTATAATACTAATACAGATCTCTGTTTGCCGTTGAGTGTGACTTTGTGCGTGGCGACTGACGTGTTCTGTTCTTTTAAAACTTAAAACTCATCGCAACACAAATGAAATCAGCCGATTTTACAGGAAGTAAAAGCTAGTCCTGATAGCAGGGTTCCGTTTGGTATGGAGTACTTTCACTTGTGACCTTTTGTGTACCAGACACATACGGCACTACCTAAATGGCCTCAGAATATTGAAGCATCAAGTAAAAGCAAAGCTTGGCATCTTGATAGCACGTTTGAACAATATTTGACCTTTGAGTGATTGACACACTCTGAACAACCACCACTACACGGCGTCACACCTCTATTTCGCTCAGACCTGCTGGTAATCTGGTGTGACTGTCAGTCCTAGCCACATCTCAGTTGTTCACTAAAATAACAAAGCACTTAAAAATGTAAAAATTCATCTTCATACAGAAAAAAGCCACACAGAGTGTCGTCCCGACATGACTGTAAAATGGTTAAAATAGGAGTGATTGGTCCCCGACCTGTTCTGTCTCTGAATCAAAGCTCCAGTCGTCCTGGTCTTACATTCTACATTCACTTAATCATCATCACAGTCGAGCAGACGTCAGACAACGGATGGAAAAACAAAGGAATGTGTTGGTGAGTAAATACAGCAAACACAGTTACTCTGTCCATGTATCTGTCCCACTGCATTACCGTAGTGCACTGGACATCTGAGGCAGTAAAGTGATACAACTGCTGCCAAACCCCTTTATGAAATCAAACCTGCAGGACACACAGGAGTCAGGCACATTAACTAGCCTTTGCATACAGATGTGCTTTGGTTTGCTCTGCGGCAATGCCAGCCGTGGGAGATATAAACGCAGAGTTAAGATGGTCAGCTGATCGAAGACCAACTTGTATCTGAGTCGACCTGTTTCGCTGCCATTTCTTCTGGCAGCTTCTTACACCATGAGGGAGAAAAACAGACTCAGAGACTCCAAATATTCATGTGAGATAGCCAGCAGCCTGAGCTTCTGTTCATTTCTGCTCCCCTAGACCTTTTGAGAACTAGTTTTACCCTGAGAACCAAAGGTTTCTGTTCCTGTTTTCTACTTGAATGAGATATAAGACTGCTCTGTAGAATACAGACGAGCTCCTCCAGAATTCACAAACCTGCGGAGAACAAATAAACGTACTGCTGATAACCTGTCCAAAACATTTCTTCACAAATGTCACCTGAATACACTAAGACAAAACACAGACACACACACACACTCATAGTCTATGTCCCCTACATAAAACACACAGTTGCCCTAAAGAGCTACCACACTTTTTTCCCTCTGAGTTTAAGCATAGCGTTGCCCCTCCTTTTATTCTGTACAGAAACACTGTCATAAGGGCTGAAATAGATTTAGTCAGAGAAAAATAACTTCAGAAAGATGGGCCAAATATCACTCAATTATCACTCCACCTCATTTAGTCCGTTTCGCAATCACATCAGCATCAACATTACATTTTTAACTGCGTCAATTTACCTTTTCATTAGCTGACGACTAAACGCAGCATAAAGCTACACAAAAACACTCAAGTTCTAAAACAAGGAGGGCAGGGAAAAAGGGAAGGAAGATACGGAGAAGTCCAACATATTTGGGATTTTACGTTCATATGTTGATCTTATAATGTCCTCTGAGTCAACAGCTCCACATCTGCAACACTGAGAGCCTTTAGGAGAAGCTTTTGGTTCCAAAGTGCATTCATCCTGAGACCAACAGAGGATGAGAAGGATTATCACAGCTGGCAAATATGGACTATGACTATGGCTCTTCAGTCTGCACTGGGCTCCAGCTTCATGAGAGGAACACTTGAACTTACTCACCAGAGCATGTGTTTTTAAATATGCCCATGCATATGCAGCACAGAGATAGTCCCCAAGAAACACCGGTACAGCACAGCTGTCACACCTGAGGAGCCTCATGGATATGCACTAGGCCCCCAGTTTATCAACGTCAGACACATTTACTTTCTAGCAAACCTAAAGAAAGAAAATTAATTGAAATGCACACCACCCTTTGTAAATAAATATGTCACGAACCAGCCAAGTGTGTACTCCAACGCGATTTGCCTGAAAGAAATAACTACACCCCCCAAAACTGACTACCTTCATCCTCGACGTCTCTCTATTAAATTGTTGCCTTCAAATTTAATCATAAAAAACAACTGGGCGGTATATAGGTTGATCAGAAGGCAACGTAAACGTCATCTTTAACATTTGCCGTGTCCAAGAAACAAGGGGTTGTTTACAAGGCAACTGTGACTTAAGAAGAAGAAAAAAAAGAACAATTATTCACACAGTCTGATTGTTAGACACATTCACCCCACGTTAATATCACTATGTGCTGTGACAGTGACATTAGGTAGCCTACCTGAGACTGACAGTGGAAACACTTTGCCATCAACAACATGGAATCGTGTTGTGCTGCAGTTGTTATCTCACTTACAAAAGATTAGAGTGATGCAAATCAATCATAAGTTTCTATGCCTTTCTGTGGCATATAATTATACAGCGAGCCTCTTGAAAACAACTGGCCAAAAAGAATAAGAGTTAAGTTACATTCAGTGTTTCTCTCTCTCTCTCTCATCTCATAACCACAGTCCTGCTGGAATTTGCCACCTAAGGGAGCAGTGCGCACAGGATACTGGTGTTGTATCAGCATGGCCTTTACAAGTAGTCATGGAGGCATCTCGCAGTAGAGACATACTGTACGTACAGGCCATCACGGAATGCTATTGTATTTCTTCAATTGCAAAAGAAGAAAGAACTACTTTGAGATTGCGTTATACTCAGAACTCTGTACTTTGTCACATGACCCTAATCTTTGACCTTGGGATTTAACACCTTCATACAAAGAGGCTCAGGAAAACAAAGCAGCTATGACTTTGTTGAAGGCAGGTTCTAAATGATGTAGTCCTTCACTAGAAGACAGCACAGTCTTGAGATGTTAGGTTAAATATTCATAGCTTGGCTCTAAAAAACCCATCAGTCCAAGGACAAGGCTCCCTTTCAGATGGCTGGCAAGGTTTTTTAAAATGAGGTGAGCAGGTTGATAAGTGTACCGGAGGCAAGAATGTAACAATCTTCTCCACCGCAACATCATCAAGGTGCAAAAACGCCTTTACACAACATATAATCACCCAACAAGAATGTTCCCTGTAGAAGGTACCAATCAGACTTATAAGCACCAGCCACAGTCAGCAGTTTTGCAGAGGGGATTCTCCCCTGTGCTGGCAAGGTTCTCATATGAGTGGACAAGTGCACAAAGAGCTTTTTTCTTGTAGCAACAAAACCCACTGAGTGATTGAACATTCCAAACTCCAGAGTGTTCAGGTAGAGTCTGACAAATGGGTTAAAAAAAAAACTAAAGCTGTAACTTGTGCCTGAATAGAAACTGCCCACAGGTCTCATCTCTCTATCACTCATCTCACCTGTGGCCTTGTTGAAGGTCAGGGTAATCTTATAATTGAGATTTAAATACCCAAGAAGCCTATACAGTAAGGTAATGACCATAAAAGAAAAACAAGATAATACGCCACACTGAGGGATGGGACAAAAGGATAAATAAAAATGAAAAGAAAAGGAATACAACAAAAACAAATCAAATGTACATTAGGAGGAAGCCATAAAGGTTAGTAAGGTAAAGGAGGGACATCGAGCACTAAATAATGGAGGGCAAGGCCGGACCAGACTGGGCTGTGTTTAAAAAAAAAAGGTTTAAGCAGAGGGCAGAACTGATGTTCTGTATATCTCTAGTCTAACACAGGACAAGATGAAAAATAAATTAAAAACCGCTAAATGTAAAAGGGCTTCAACTGAAAAAATAGCCATTTAAAGTTCTCACTAAGATGTGGTTCTTTTGTTTGGGGCAAATGTTGATCAGCTGGGTCTGGTCTGGTCTTGACACCAACATAGGTGTACAGGGCTGGATTTGCTATGCTGGCCTACAAGCCGGTGCTGAAGGTGTGCAGCTCGTGGTGGAAATGCTGTGAGGGTTCGGATAATATCAGGCTAGAATCCAAGCAGGGGTGCCAGATACGTCCAAGGCCCAGTGACACCTCCTTAACCAGGTTGTGGACTGGATCTCCTTCCATGCACACCGACTGGTCGGGGTCAAAGTCGATGCTCTCCTCTGAGACCGTCAGGACTCGGAGGCTGGAGCCACGCAGACGGGAGATGGCCACCAAGTTGTGAGACCACACTGTGTAACCTGCAGGGAATGTCGTGGTTAGTCCTCATCGATACTCAGGAATAGTACTTTTTACAATTCAATTATATAGGTGTGGTCTGCAGCACAAACAGCATGTTTTTACCATAGTAGTTTTTATACTACTAAAAGTAAACTAAAATGAATGAAGACGGTAATAAAAATAAGTAGATTATTAGATCAAAAGAGCTATTACAGCTAATTTAGCAGGGGTCGCCATAGATTTGTCAGGGGGCCAGAACTTGTCTGGATGATACCTTCAGGCCAAACATCCAAATAAAATAAAATAAAATAAAAATCACATTTTTGTCTAATGTTCTTATTTGATTGATTTTTAGTTTGGAATCCAGTCGTGAGGATTAGATGGTTCTGCAGATTCTCTATAGGCACAACATGTGAGAACTAAGAACTAAATCCACCGAAAGCTCTGAAAACATTCTGCAGAGATTTCCCTCCAAATCCCTGAGAAAAATCCCATCATAACTTCTGTGAGTAAAGCCATGTAACTTCACAGGAGGAGAAAGTCGAAATATTACACACTGGATGAGTGTCCAACTTGTTACATGGTCAGGTCCATGTGGTTCACTGCCAGGATGCTCTGGTAAATTTTGTTGTTGTCATGAAAACATCTCATCAAGTTAGTCTATGAGAAATCGGCTGTTTGTGTCCTGGCCACAGACAGACCTCCTTATTTTGCTGTGAGTCTATTTTATTTATATGAATGCACCAGAAACTCCAGGGTATTGCAGAAACATGAATATTAACTCACCATGTATTATCAGTACTGCCAGCTGAGTACACCTCCATGCTAAAAGGACCAATGGGTCTTCATTGCGACTGACACTAAGATCAGGAAAGTCGGGGTCATCCCTCAGGAGCACGAAATGACTCAAGGTTTTGTTGTACTGCTGAGAGATGAGCTCCAGTGTGGCATCATTCACCACAGTGCTGTAACTGTCGAGGTGAAGGCGTTCCAGTGGAAGGCTAGGTTTGAGGATCCTCAGGAGCTCCGAGTTGTCAACTTCTAGGGCCATGATGTACACTCGCAGGTTGGTGCTCACACGGACCTTGAAAAAATGAATTTAATGTAATCTTAATGTGCTACAGCAGTGATTCTTAAACATAGCACTGCCAGCACCATGAAGAGGGCTGCAAAACCGTTAGCACCTTTGGGCCACAATGGCTGTGGGACTTCGTAGTTTATCAACTGAAGACTCCAGAGTTATCCATGAGAAGCTCAGTTACAATACAGTTTTTCGTACATGTAGTGGCGGTAAAGCAACAGACAGTTCTTTAACAAGCTCTAATGTTAGCTGTAGCATTGGCGCATACATTGGAGTATGGATACGTTTTTAAATGAACAAATTAAGCAGAACGTTGTGCGGGAACTCCCCTGTCCCCAAGTGGTATAATCCCGAATTCATGAAATACAGTTTTTTGCTTTTTATAAGGATTTGGTTTAATATTAAATACAAATCAAACCATGGGTGAGGTGAAGTTAACCTATACAGTGCTAATATTTAATAGGCCCGGAACCCTTTGTACAATAGAAATTGGGCCTCAAGGTCAAAAAGGTTAAGAACCCCTGTGTTAAAGGACTTTTTTTTTTTAAAAACACTGAAATTTAAACAACATAAAAGAGCCACTGGAACTGTTAATAAGACATGTCTGCATTACCAGTGCCTTCCAGTCGTCCTCTGTGGCTGTCCCTTCCAAAGGTTTGTATTCCAGAGAGGCACCATTTAGCAGCAAAGACAGGCGGTGCAGTGGAGTGCGACGTGGAGATGCCAGCAGACCACAGAGTTCAGATGTCAAATCAGAAAAGTCCAATGCCAACGAATTAACACTGGCGAGTCGATCTATTTCTGAAGGTGAAATGAGTGGGCCTGAGGACAAAACACAAAAAGTCACATCTTGAAGGAACTCTGCTATATCTACTATAATTACAAATACTTAATGTCACAAGTACTTACCCAACTGGTGGTCCAGTAAACTGAGGTGCTGCAAGGTCTGAGCTGAATGATTTGACAGGTAGGCTAAAGAGCAGGGAGTCACCAGACCAAGCATAAAACTACAGGACAACCACCTCAGCTGTCTGCTGTTAGACAGCAACTCAGTGAATAACTGTTGGATTCTACACAGACCAAAGGGGGAAGATTAGTGAGGATGTTAAAAAAAATATATGTAAAGCTCTTGGTATAAAAATTGCTGTGGTATGACAGTGTTTCTGTACAGAATAAAAGGAGGGGCAACGCTATGCTTAAACTCAGAGGGATCTGTAAAAATTATTTGGTATAAAGACAGATGTGTTATCATTCTTCTCAAATTATTTACAACTCTCAGGCACAAAAAGATGTAATTATTAGTCCAAACGTAAGATATTTTGCAATACATGCAATAGGTTACAGATACTAGCATAAGGAAAAAAGTAAAATCTTAAAGATACATGTAGCCAAAAGTGATGCACTGACAATTCCTCAAAATCGTTTAAGGCCCCTGTCACAGACATAAGTCTACATGTCAACTTTGATTTATTTTAACCCATTCCCACGACCAACGGGTGGACTTACTCGTTGATTTTCTTGTCTCCCTGTTGAATTTGGTGCAGGTTTGAGCTGTCCAACAGTCCCTCCTGCTGGAGAATACAGGTGTCTCCATACAGACTCAGCTTTTGCAGGTTTCTACAGCATAAGAGAGAAACTGTATGGAATATTAGTGTATTCTTACATGAGTCAGCAGTGTGTAAAAAGCTCACTTCATTGTTTCTTATTCATTTGTGTTCCGTATTCCTGTCAGCAGGGCAATTCTCGGGAGTTTACCCTTATGTCACTGTATTTTTTACTGTCATCATTTGTTCATAATTTTCATCATTTTTTCTGACCCACATGTAACTACGACAATTTTGTTAATAAATAAAATCTAAGCCCAGTTCTGGAAATTGTCAAGCTGGTTTAACAAAATAACAGGTTGAATCAATTTGCTGCAAAATTGTCTAGAACATTTAAAAAATCTATGTACAATGTAAGCAGAGGTGAGTGCATTAAATGTCTTTCTGTTGAAATGAGTGAACATTAATGTACGTTAAAAGAACGGATCAGTGTGATATGTGTGTTAAAACCCACTTCCTGCGTTTTTTAGCTAAGCCTGACAAACCTTCACTGCAATAAAAACAAAAGTAAAATTAGGTGAAATCACTAAAGGAGCGAAAACAATGGTAAAGAAAAAAAAAAAGGGTAGTCATCATATGAGTATAAACACAATGCCAATTGACATATCATACTATATCAGAGCAGTACAGTACATTAATAAAGAATTGAAGTCTGTATTTTATATTAAAAAATGTAAAGTTTTACTTAGATTCAGATTTGTTTGTTTGTTCAAACAGTCCTCTAGCTTGTTACTAGAGGACATGGTTTCATTTTCATAGTCATGAAGACAGTTTAAAAAGATGAGAGAACCATGAAAACAACAAAAAAATACACAACCACATATTAATTAATAAGGGGACATTTTTTGTCCTAGAGATACTGCATTTGTAAGTAGAATAAACGTCCAAGCCTACAGTGAAACACATACTGTACAGGAGATAGGCTGTGGGAATGTTGTAGTGTGTCCAGAAAGAGAATTCTTGTTGGGTTCCAAGAATAAAAAAAAATTGAGCAGTTAAAAATGTACATTTCCAAACTCTCCCGAAAAAGAGGAAGAATGACAAAGACTGATAAAGCACTAATATTAAAATAAATTCCACATACTGAGTTCCACTAAGCCAGCGTTCTGGAAACAACTACATTGTCTAATGCCATGTTCTGAAAGCATAAAATAACTTTAAAAATATAATTTGTCTACATTTACTTTTTTGTCATTAAGTGGTCCCTCTAGAAATGTCTTTGCTTGAAAGGCTGGCGTGCTAACCGCTACACTATGAGACCACTGTTTCGAGGAGACTTTAATAAATGTGTCTACATTTCTGAGTGGAATCAACGAGAAACCTGTTGACATACACAGCAGAACCGACACATGAAACAAACTGCTATACACGGCTGTTTCGATGCAACAAAGCGTTGTGAGGAATAATGACAGAAGCTGTCGCGGAGGTTAAACTCGCAACTTCTACACAAGAGACACCACAAGCGTGCAGCCTATATTATCGACATGATTGATAGATGAACAATAAAAGGGACCATGACAAGTTACAGTTTGTGTGCGTGTGTGTGTGTGTCAGCAATACTGCATTCAATTTCTCTACTGGTATGGACAAACCAAGGCAATACCGACAATAGTAAAAACAAAAGAAACACACTGTAATGCGACCACACACTCCATCCATATGTCAGTATAAATTGTTTCCTTATATGTAAACATGGCATTTAAATGCAATTTTTTTCGAGTAGCCATTACATGTACACATTGCGATGACTGCTTGCTCAAGTGCAGACATGAGCTGGTTACATAACTGCAAATGTCAGGGTTTGTTTTTAGCTAACTAAGCTAGCTGCTAGCTGACTGCGACGCAGCAAATGCACTCAGATGTCAACAGAAGGGAAAGTGACAAAAAGACAAAAACAAATCAAGTTAGGAGTTCTGTCTTGTGTACTATATAACACTACCTGTTGTTGCGAATGCCAGTGAAAACACACAGCACTTGGTCCAGGTAGGTGGTCACAGCATCCCTCCATCGCTCCGGGAGCTGCTGGTTACCATCCGGACCAGGAAGCTGGTCCATTCGGGTGGCTGACGCATCGTTATTCGGAGGACCGACGTATCCCTCTATGGGTGCGAGCTCCAGCTGTAGATCCCGCACGAAAGAACCGAACTTCCGTATGAGAAACTCAAGTCTAAGGTTCTCCTCCGAGCTGGCACCGCCACTATTACTTCCACCGCCTATCCGCAGTTTGAGCTCGGTCCACAACGCTGGGTAAAAGAGACACTCCCTCCACCGTGAACATACGGCCGAGGCCCGGAGTTTGTCTCGGTCGGAAAGAAAGGAGAATATGTGGACAATAAGCTCACTGGGCAAAGCCATGGCTCCGACACCGCCGCACAGAGCCATGGCGAGCAAGAAAACCGACCAGACGTGAAGGAATTGTTTAAAAATAACCGTTTCACAGTTGTAGATAGTAACGACGGCGATTCTTTCCGCTCGGTAAAAACAAGCCGTTTTCAGCGTTGCCTTCGATACTATTGGACTGTACCATTCCTTGCTAGTGCACGGGTTAACTAACGACGCCTCTTTAATAGCATAACCATTTGTGTCACATGCTACGTAGTATTGTATGTGTCTTCTAAGCTTAACACATTATTATCTATGTACTCCTAAGTTTTGATGTTTATTTTCTGTTTAGTATTTTGGATTCGTTTTCTATATCCGCAATGTCAGGTAAATGGTTCACGCTGAAAGTGTTGCTATTTTTGCCGTACTGTCGGGATTCGCTAGGTGGCGCCGTTTCTTGGGATAGCAAACAACCGACACGTGATTTTTATTTTGGAATAGTTTTCCACATCAGACACTCCCCCTCCACTTCCTACATTGCTGGATACAAGTCCGTACAGGGCGAAAGAAACGTGATTTGTGACAGAATTAACATTCAGGGTATATTCTTCTAGGTCAAAACGAACAGTTCCTTTAATTTGGCTGGAATGGATTATTCATATAACCATAAAGACACGTTATCCCTTATGATATGCTCTATTCTAATAATATTACCAAAATCTGATAATGTGCGTTCACTGCGTAGTTTTTAAAACATTTCCAATAACGAGTAATCCTAAGCTAAATATTTAAGGTGTATTTTTATTATTATTTACATATGTACGTGAATTGTGTGGGATTGTGATTATAGTAGGTGTTTCTCAGTGCATATGAGAGGGGGCGGAGAGAGAGAGAGAGGAGGTGGGAACTCTTCATTTTGCTGCACCTGCAGCACCTGCAAGCGATTTTCAAATCGAAACTGCATGGTTAGAAAATGACCTCCTGGCCACTGGAGGGCAGTCCTTACAAACAGAAGAGTCTTTTCTGTCATCATAAGGATTTTTTTGCATAGAAACAGATTCGACTAGAATGGATTAAGAGTCTCTTCTGCTCGTTCCATGTGATTATCTGAATCTTTTATTTGCAGTAAGTCATTTTTGTTTTTAGAAAGAGAACAATTAACTGTCTTTGCTTCGTTGATGACAGCTTACTCAGTAAAAACCGCGGTGGTGTTTTCTCGGTGCAGCTAACGTCTCTTCGCCGGCAGCCAAATGGCAGCGACGGCAGTAAGAGCAGCAGCGGCAGCAGTGACGGCAGCGGCGGGGAGTCCAGCGTCTTTGTCGCGGTTTCGGGGTGCGTTAGTAGCCGCTGTGGTCGGTGACTGTGTCGGTGGTGAGTTCGAAGGTGCGGAGGAGGTTCCTATGGAGACTGTGCTGAGGCACCTGAACGGCCTGGAGAACGACACCAAAGGAGACGGTTCGTAAATGCACCGTAGTAGAAATATCCTTGCGACATTTGAACAGAATAGACATAACATAAGTGCGATGTATGTATCATATGCACAGATTTTTTTTTATTTACTTAATAAGTGACTGATTTTAATGGAAACTAGTTAACGTTTTGACTCCATTTCTTACTTTACTCTGTTGTGTTGTCTGTTTTGGTTTGCTTTACACAATAGCAATTTAAATATTTCTTGTAAATCACACTAACATTTAATCAAAACTATACCCTGATGTTCATGAAATTACTTGGTGAATTTTAGATATTTCATAAAAAATGTTTTTTATGTTAGATATAGCTGTGTACACTACACACTTTGAGTACATTCTATAACTTCACATGTATGTGTTTATGTTTTTTAGCCACTCTTGAATACAGTGATGACACAGCAATGGCACGTTGTGTTGTGCAGTCTCTACTCACCCGAGGTGGCTTCGATGAGCAGGACATGGCTCACAGGTATTATTGTGGTACAAAAACACTACTGGCAAATGGAGTAAATGGGGGTTTGCTCTAAAAAATGTGATTAAACTTGTGTACACCTACAGCAAACCTTTACTTAATGTGAAAATTACACTTACTTACTTTTACAATTGAGACCTAGTCAAGCCTTGTCCTCCCTCTAGGTTTGCCAAAGAGTACAGTGCATCTCCTGGTCGTGGTTATGGTGCTGGAGTTATTCAGGTGCTTAAGAAGCTAGCATCACCTCACCTCAGTGACGTGTACCAGCCAGCTAGGGAACAATACAATGGTCGAGGCTCCTTTGGAAATGGGGGGGCCATGAGGGCAGCTCCCTTTGCTCTGGGTTTCCCAGAGCAGGCTAATGTTAAAAAGGTCAGTATTTGATGAGTAATGAGTAGTAGTTCTTTGTAAGATGTATTAAAGATATTCTGTCATGTTCTTTGTAAGATGTATTAAAGATATTCTATCTGTATGAGGAGTACACATTGGTATTTATGACATAAGATATAAATAATATTTTTTGTAGATGTGAGCAGCTCTAAATACCTATATCTGTAATGACAAAGAGCAGATTAGAAATGGGTTTGTTCTGATGTTATTTTTTTATTAAATCTTCAGTGCAAGATTTAGCTTTTGTTGTGATAAAACGTATAAAGAAAAGGTGGACATTTTAAAACTAATTTCACAAATGTTTAAAACAGAACAAAATGCTACTCTTCATGAACATTGTTAAAACTTTCAAATCATCGTTTTTTATTCCTCAACAGTTTGCCCGTTTAGGTGCCATGCTGACTCACTCCTGCTCTCTGGGTTATAATGGTGCTTTGCTCCAAGCGTTAGCTGTGCACCTGTCCCTTCAGGGGGCACTAGAATTACCCCAACAGTTTATTAGCAAGCTAATCACAGAGATGGAGAACGTGGAGGAAGATGATGCAGCGCGCAGTGATGCTAGATTGTAAGTTCTACACAGACTTCAGTTTCTAATTTATCAGAGGCCCAATGTTGTCATGTCTGAATTTTAAATAATGAATTTTACACTAAAGTTTGACCAGTGTTGTTCACTATGTCTTACGTTTTATATGCAGCTTAAAGGAGGCAGACAAGCCATTCTGTGAACGCCTTTACAGAGTTAAAGACCTGATGGGTAGGAGCACGGTTAGCATAGAGGAGGTCATCTCTGAACTGGGTCAGTATCAGTTTCAGTATATAAATATATATATTCTTCGTAAACTCTCTTTCTCACATGTACACATTAAAATATGCATATTGAACAAAAATATTGTGACATGAAACTGCTTGGAAGGGAAAAAGGTGGAAAAGATATAAGGATGTGGTGTAGGCAGATGGAAGCAGATGATATGGTGTGGTAAGACCACGAATGGGAGCATTCATGTGAAGAAGGGAAAGAAAGAGGGTGAAGGGTTCATTAGTCTCATTGTTGTACAGAGAAACTTGCCCTTTACCTCAAGGTCATGCATCCAATATATAATAAGCACAGGAGAAATCCTTCTTCTATTATTTTACTAATGTATGTGTGTGTATTTTGTCTTAGGTAATGGAATTGCAGCCCTACACTCTGTACCCACTGCCATCTTCTGTGTCCTTCACTGCCTGGAACCCCGTGAATGCTTTCCCGAAAGCTACGGTGGTCTGGAAAGGACAATAGCATTTTGCCTCGCACTCGGAGGAGACACAGACACCATAGCCTGCATGGCTGGAGCCATCGCCGGGGCCCACTACGGCATCCAGGCCATTCCACAGTCCTGGATCAAGTGCTGTGAGGGTGCAGAAGATGCTGACGTGAGCGCAGGTCAACTTCACATGCTTTACCAACAGTTGTCACAGAGTGATAGTAGTGACATCAGGACAGGCGAGAAGAGCTATGGACTCTGGACTGAAAACAAATCTAATGGCGCAGAGAAGAAAAACGGCACACAGTGATTCCTTCCTAAGAAAATAAGGAATCATGTGATAGAATATTTGCCAAACCTTTTTACACTTTTTTTTTAATCAAAAGTAAATATCCACAAGCTCATGGTCATGTTGATCCTGGGGGATGTATCATGAGGGGCACCTGTGAAAATTATCCAATTTGACTATGTAAATTGATCTGGAAAATGTTATTTATTCTCTGCTGATATCTTTTGTTTGCCCATGTGGTAGTGACAAGTAGTACACCTATTATTGTTATAAAAGAAAAAAAAAAAGAACAAGAGCTGTTAATGTCTTTCCTCAATTCCTGCAAATATAAGCAGGTTAGGTACACCTAAACAGGCCCAGGTTTTACCCTGGGTAAGTAAATTCTGAGTAAATTGAAACTAAAAGATCAATATATTACATCAAATATACTTTTTTTGTCATTTTTGTTTGGTGGTGGATTTTTGTAATGTAAAACATGCCATATGTTTGGGAAATACTGGTATATACTGTAGGTCTGGTTGTTTTTGTCCCCTGATACTACACTACCCTAAAAGCACTGACTCTGACTGTATACTTTGGCCAGCATCTCATGTTTTTTTAGTTCTTCAAAGCTATTATATACAATTAAGCTGATGAAGTATTTTAAGACTTTGTGTAGAATTTATTTCTGTTTGAGAACGGTTAGAAATATCTGGGAAATCTGGAAAACATTTAAAATCAAGGATGTCAAATAAATCAATGGCATTAGGGAAACTAACGAGAAACAAATCATTTCAATCATTTAAATAAAAAAAAAAATTAAAAACATTTTTTGGATTTATTTATTTATTCACCATCTACTGATTCATTCTGTGCAGTGTTGAGGCAAAGAGCTAGATCCAGTCCTGACATAAAGCCTAAAACCAGGTATACCATACAGAGACAGATGTAATATGAGGCAGCAAGATGCAAGAAAAGATGGAAAAAGAAAGGAAACACTAATAAATGAGAAGTCTAACTATAGCAAATTGTATATGACAACACATTTCTGAGGAAACTGCATATGATTGGCAAATTCCATGGTGATATTGCAGAGCCTTCAAATCCTTTATTACAGCAGGTCATGAAATAACAGATGCAACCCTGCCCAATTCCACAATGCAATGGTATTGAATTGTAGCAGCTTCACAGAGTTTCTGAGAATTACGTTTTACATCAGGGTTACAGATACAGAGTTTGTATTACAGTAACATGTATACATTTATATCCAAACTGAACATCCTGACAACACGGAGTCAACTGTGTCTGATTTATTATACCATACTGCCAGTGTTACAAAGAAAGAAATGGTCAATACTGACATACCACAGTCTGATGAAGTCTGAGTTCAATGTAAACAACTGTTGAAGTAACTCTTGGAAATCATACATTTTTGTCAACTGGGCAGACTTCTAAAAACAGCTGAAGGAATACTGTCAACTTTGTCAACAGGTTGGGGCATAGCTTGTAATATATGAAAGGGATGTAGATAAGGATTCCACTCAAGATGAATAAAGTCACGTAAAGGTATTCAATCTGGGGATTATCTACGATGGGAGCCAGCACAAGAAATACTGCTGCTATGAGGACCAGGATCGGGAGTATAATGGGAACCTGTAGAGAAACAAAAAGACAAAAGTCTGTGCTAAAAATAATTAGAAAAAGAAAAATAATGTATGGAAGACACTGACCTTGTATGGCCTAGGGAGTTCTGGCTTCTTGATCTTGAGGTAGAGGAGTCCAGCGAGGGTGATGCCATAGAAAATCCAGGCTGTAAAACTGAAAATAAATGGATAATTATGTTAGGCCATCAAATGTGTTGAAAGGCAAATTGCAAGATTTGCTGTTACCTGAAAAAGTTGACGATAGTCTGAAAGTCACCGGGTATCAGTACCACCAGAGAAACAATGGTGGTGAAGATCAGTGCTGGAGATGGGGTCAGTCTGTGAATGTGAGCCATGGCTAGAATATCTGGCTAAAAAACAACACAACTTTGTGACAGTCTTCTATAAAACATATCTAACACCGGGATTCCCAAACTTTTTCATGCCACAACCCCCCTCCCCCAACTGCATTAGCTTCTGCCATGGGACCCTTTTGCAAATGAACACAAATCTAACACACCTTGTGTGCAACATTCGGACTTGAGTGAGTGCCAAAAAATCCCACACAGTTACTTCTATCGGAAACATTTTCTCATCTAACAAATCTTTATTTAAGCTTGATTGTAAATAGAGGCTGTAATTTATCTGCTGATGTCTGATAACATTTATGATT
Organism: Cynoglossus semilaevis; assembly: GCF_000523025.1. Classification (NCBI taxonomy): domain Eukaryota; kingdom Metazoa; phylum Chordata; class Actinopteri; order Pleuronectiformes; family Cynoglossidae; genus Cynoglossus; species Cynoglossus semilaevis. The sequence continues at coordinate 19,057,348 of NC_024307.1, forward strand.
TTATCTTTTGCCGTTATCACTATCCTTGTCCTGAAATTCCCTTTTGGGATCAATAGGGTATCTATATAATTATTCATCTATTTATTATCATTAACTTTGTTCTGCAATTACGGCCCTTGTGGCTGGTGTTGTTGACATGATTGATTACTGATTGTTGCGAGTAGTGGAAATTTGATGTTGCTTCCGTATAGACATTTTATAACTGCTTTCATAAAAAGGTGTACTTCTTAATTATGTCCTTTTTGACAGGGGTATTCACTGACATCCAATTGTGAATGCCGTTGATGATATTTTCCCTCACACACACTCGTAATAATTCAAAAGACTCTTACCATGTGTCCTTCCCTGGCGGCGACAAAGCAAACGCGGCCTCCACTAAAGAAGGTCCCGTTCAGTGAACCAAAAGCGGACAATGCTGCAGCCACAGACATGATCCAACCCCAGCTGCCCAGCACCTTATTTCTGTAGAGTGAGGTGAAAATTCAAACCGTGTACAGGTGGTCCACGAATTTCATCGGAATTACGTTCCTACGGTGAGATGTAACTCAACTCTTACGTCCCTCACCTACGCTAATACGTCATAATTTAGGACAGCAGAAGAGTCAGACTTACGCCTGGGAGCCGCAATGAAGGGCAAAAAGTTAAAAACAAAACTAAAGAAAGCAAATGTTGCACAATTTAATGTATGGCGAACAAACGGCGAAAGTAAACAAAGTCGTTTTCCTCATAGAGCCGTCCCCCGATCGCCAACTAATTTACATTTACACTTATGCATTTAACAGACGCTTGATCGAACCAGGACAATGAAATACTGTAGGTCGAGGATGTCTTAAACCGAGGACAGCAGCACTCTTACTTACCCCCATGTGACTGCTACTGCACTGGAGGAAACGAGCTCCTTTGGTGTCATGACTGTCAGGTAGCTGACGTTCACCAGCAGATACAAGCCAGTCACCAGAGAAATAGCAATGATAACAGCCCGAGGAAGATTGACCTGGGACATAAACAAAAATAACAACAACAATCAATATCTACAGACCTGCATGAAACAAAGAAGGCATAAGGACTTTTGAGGGTTGTAAAAGTTGTGACATTCTCTGGACCTTGTTTTGAAGGAAAGCCTGTATTTGTACAATCAAGCTTGTGTTTAGGCCAGTCATTTATTAACAGCCATTGTTCTGGCTTTTCCCAGGCTTTTGTCTCGGCCTGCTCATGATGATGGGTCTCAATGTTATTGCTATTAGCCAGAGTAGAGGAACAATTAATTGTTTGAAATACCACAGTGATTCTACCGCAGTGATTCCCAACAACAGCAGTGTAATTTTAGAAAATTATCCAATTTTACCTAACTAATCTGAAACTAGAAACTTTAAACCCGAAGATCATTATATTTCCTTACATGTATTTTTGTGACATTTTTG
>NC_024307.1:19059176-19081111 GCF_000523025.1 Cynoglossus semilaevis
GCGGGGGTGGGGCGCCGTTGTTTGGCGCGGTTTCGGGGTGCGTTAGTAGCCGCTGTGGTCGGTGACTGTGTCGGTGGTGAGTTCGAAGGTGCGGAGGAGGTTCCTATGGAGACTGTGCTGAGGCACCTGAACGGCCTGGAGAACGACACCAAAGGAGACGGTTCGTAAATGCACCGTAGTAGAAATATCCTTGCGACATTTGAACAGAATAGACATAACATAAGTGCGATGTATGTATCATATGCACAGATTTTTTTTATTTACTTAATAAGTGACTGATTTTAATGGAAACTAGTTAACGTTTTGACTCCATTTCTTACTTTACTCTGTTGTGTTGTCTGTTTTGGTTTGCTTTACACAATAGCAATTTAAATATTTCTTGTAAATCACACAACATTTAATCAAAACTATACCCTGATGTTCATGAAATTACTTGGTGAATTTTAGATATTTCATAAAAAATGTTTTTTATGTTAGATATAGCTGTGTACACTACACACTTTGAGTACATTCTATAACTTCACATGTATGTGTTTATGTTTTTTAGCCACTCTTGAATACAGTGATGACACAGCAATGGCACGTTGTGTTGTGCAGTCTCTACTCACCCGAGGTGGCTTCGATGAGCAGGACATGGCTCACAGGTATTATTGTGGTACAAAAACACTACTGGCAAATGGAGTAAATGGGGGTTTGCTCTAAAAAATGTGATTAAACTTGTGTACACCTACAGCAAACCTTTACTTAATGTGAAAATTACACTTACTTACTTTTACAATTGAGACCTAGTCAAGCCTTGTCCTCCCTCTAGGTTTGCCAAAGAGTACAGTGCATCTCCTGGTCGTGGTTATGGTGCTGGAGTTATTCAGGTGCTTAAGAAGCTAGCATCACCTCACCTCAGTGACGTGTACCAGCCAGCTAGGGAACAATACAATGGTCGAGGCTCCTTTGGAAATGGGGGGGCCATGAGGGCAGCTCCCTTTGCTCTGGGTTTCCCAGAGCAGGCTAATGTTAAAAAGGTCAGTATTTGATGAGTAACTGTCATGTTCTTTGTAAGATGTATTAAAGATATTCTATCTGTATGAGGAGTACACATTGGTATTTATGACATAAGATATAAATAATATTTTTTGTAGATGTGAGCAGCTCTAAATACCTATATCTGTAATGACAAAGAGCAGATTAGAAATGGGTTTGTTCTGATGTTATTTTTTTATTAAATCTTCAGTGCAAGATTTAGCTTTTGTTGTGATAAAACGTATAAAGAAAAGGTGGACATTTTAAAACTAATTTCACAAATGTTTAAAACAGAACAAAATGCTACTCTTCATGAACATTGTTAAAACTTTCAAATCATCGTTTTTTATTCCTCAACAGTTTGCCCGTTTAGGTGCCATGCTGACTCACTCCTGCTCTCTGGGTTATAATGGTGCTTTGCTCCAAGCGTTAGCTGTGCACCTGTCCCTTCAGGGGGCACTAGAATTACCCCAACAGTTTATTAGCAAGCTAATCACAGAGATGGAGAACGTGGAGGAAGATGATGCAGCGCGCAGTGATGCTAGATTGTGAGTTCTACACAGACTTCAGTTTCTAATTTATCAGAGGCCCAATGTTGTCATGTCTGAATTTTAAATAATGAATTTTACACTAAAGTTTGACCAGTGTTGTTCACTATGTCTTACGTTTTATATGCAGCTTAAAGGAGGCAGACAAGCCATTCTGTGAACGCCTTTACAGAGTTAAAGACCTGATGGGTAGGAGCACGGTTAGCATAGAGGAGGTCATCTCTGAACTGGGTCAGTATCAGTTTCAGTATATAAATATATATATTCTTCGTAAACTCTCTTTCTCACATGTACACATTAAAATATGCATATTGAACAAAAATATTGTGACATGAAACTGCTTGGAAGGGAAAAAGGTGGAAAAGATATAAGGATGTGGTGTAGGCAGATGGAAGCAGATGATATGGTGTGGTAAGACCACGAATGGGAGCATTCATGTGAAGAAGGGAAAGAAAGAGGGTGAAGGGTTCATTAGTCTCATTGTTGTACAGAGAAACTTGCCCTTTACCTCAAGGTCATGCATCCAATATATAATAAGCACAGGAGAAATCCTTCTTCTATTATTTTACTAATGTATGTGTGTGTATTTTGTCTTAGGTAATGGAATTGCAGCCCTACACTCTGTACCCACTGCCATCTTCTGTGTCCTTCACTGCCTGGAACCCCGTGAATGCTTTCCCGAAAGCTACGGTGGTCTGGAAAGGACAATAGCATTTTGCCTCGCACTCGGAGGAGACACAGACACCATAGCCTGCATGGCTGGAGCCATCGCCGGGGCCCACTACGGCATCCAGGCCATTCCACAGTCCTGGATCAAGTGCTGTGAGGGTGCAGAAGATGCTGACGTGAGCGCAGGTCAACTTCACATGCTTTACCAACAGTTGTCACAGAGTGATAGTAGTGACATCAGGACAGGCGAGAAGAGCTATGGACTCTGGACTGAAAACAAATCTAATGGCGCAGAGAAGAAAAACGGCACACAGTGATTCCTTCCTAAGAAAATAAGGAATCATGTGATAGAATATTTGCCAAACCTTTTTACACTTTTTTTTTTAAATCAAAAGTAAATATCCACAAGCTCATGGTCATGTTGATCCTGGGGGATGTATCATGAGGGGCACCTGTGAAAATTATCCAATTTGACTATGTAAATTGATCTGGAAAATGTTATTTATTCTCTGCTGATATCTTTTGTTTGCCCATGTGGTAGTGACAAGTAGTACACCTATTATTGTTATAAAAGAAAAAAAAAAAAGAACAAGAGCTGTTAATGTCTTTCCTCAATTCCTGCAAATATAAGCAGGTTAGGTACACCTAAACAGGCCCAGGTTTTACCCTGGGTAAGTAAATTCTGAGTAAATTGAAACTAAAAGATCAATATATTACATCAAATATACTTTTTTTGTCATTTTTGTTTGGTGGTGGATTTTTGTAATGTAAAACATGCCATATGTTTGGGAAATACTGGTATATACTGTAGGTCTGGTTGTTTTTGTCCCCTGATACTACACTACCCTAAAAGCACTGACTCTGACTGTATACTTTGGCCAGCATCTCATGTTTTTTTAGTTCTTCAAAGCTATTATATACAATTAAGCTGATGAAGTATTTTAAGACTTTGTGTAGAATTTATTTCTGTTTGAGAACGGTTAGAAATATCTGGGAAATCTGGAAAACATTTAAAATCAAGGATGTCAAATAAATCAATGGCATTAGGGAAACTAACGAGAAACAAATAATTTCAATCATTTAAATAAAAAAAAAAATTAAAAACATTTTTTGGATTTATTTATTTATTCACCATCTACTGATTCATTCTGTGCAGTGTTGAGGCAAAGAGCTAGATCCAGTCCTGACATAAAGCCTAAAACCAGGTATACCATACAGAGAAGGATGTAATATGAGGCAGCAAGATGCAAGAAAAGATGGAAAAAGAAAGGAAACACTAATAAATGAGAAGTCTAACTATAGCAAATTGTATATGACAACACATTTCTGAGGAAACTGCATATGATTGGCAAATTCCATGGTGATATTGCAGAGCCTTCAGATCCTTCATTACAGCAGGTCATGAAATAACAGATGCAACCCTGCCCAATTCCACAATGCAATGGTATTGAATTGTAGCAGCTTCACAGAGTTTCTGAGAATTACGTTTTACATCAGGGTTACAGATACAGAGTTTGTATTACAGTAACATGTATACATTTATATCCAAACTGAACATCCTGACAACACGGAGTCAACTGTGTCTGATTTATTATACCATACTGCCAGTGTTACAAAGAAAGAAATGGTCAATACTGACATACCACAGTCTGATGAAGTCTGAGTTCAATGTAAACAACTGTTGAAGTAACTCTTGGAAATCATACATTTTTGTCAACTGGGCAGACTTCTAAAAACAGCTGAAGGAATACTGTCAACTTTGTCAACAGGTTGGGGCATAGCTTGTAATATATGAAAGGGATGTAGATAAGGATTCCACTCAAGATGAATAAAGTCACGTAAAGGTATTCAATCTGGGGATTATCTACGATGGGAGCCAGCACAAGAAATACTGCTGCTATGAGGACCAGGATCGGGAGTATAATGGGAACCTGTAGAGAAACAAAAAGACAAAAGTCTGTGCTAAAAATAATTAGAAAAAGAAAAATAATGTATGGAAGACACTGACCTTGTATGGCCTAGGGAGTTCTGGCTTCTTGATCTTGAGGTAGAGGAGTCCAGCGAGGGTGATGCCATAGAAAATCCAGGCTGTAAAACTGAAAATAAATGGATAATTATGTTAGGCCATCAAATGTGTTGAAAGGCAAATTGCAAGATTTGCTGTTACCTGAAAAAGTTGACGATAGTCTGAAAGTCACCGGGTATCAGTACCACCAGAGAAACAATGGTGGTGAAGATCAGTGCTGGAGATGGGGTCAGTCTGTGAATGTGAGCCATGGCTAGAATATCTGGCTAAAAAACAACACAACTTTGTGACAGTCTTCTATAAAACATATCTAACACCGGGATTCCCAAACTTTTTCATGCCACAACCCCCCTCCCCCAACCGCATTAGCTTCTGCCATGGGACCCTTTTGCAAATGAACACAAATCTAACACACCTTGTGTGCAACATTCGGACTTGAGTGAGTGCCAAAAAATCCCACACAGTTACTTCTATCGGAAACATTTTCTCATCTAACAAATCTTTATTTAAGCTTGATTGTAAATAGAGGCTGTAATTTATCTGCTGATGTCTGATAACATTTATGATTTTATCTTTTGCCGTTATCACTATCCTTGTCCTGAAATTCCCTTTTGGGATCAATAGGGTATCTATATAATTATTCATCTATTTATTATCATTAACTTTGTTCTGCAATTACGGCCCTTGTGGCTGGTGTTGTTGACATGATTGATTACTGATTGTTGCGAGTAGTGGAAATTTGATGTTGCTTCCGTATAGACATTTTATAACTGCTTTCATAAAAAGGTGTACTTCTTAATTATGTCCTTTTTGACAGGGGTATTCACTGACATCCAATTGTGAATGCCGTTGATGATATTTTCCCTCACACACACTCGTAATAATTCAAAAGACTCTTACCATGTGTCCTTCCCTGGCGGCGACAAAGCAAACGCGGCCTCCACTAAAGAAGGTCCCGTTCAGTGAACCAAAAGCGGACAATGCTGCAGCCACAGACATGATCCAACCCCAGCTGCCCAGCACCTTATTTCTGTAGAGTGAGGTGAAAATTCAAACCGTGTACAGGTGGTCCACGAATTTCATCGGAATTACGTTCCTACGGTGAGATGTAACTCAACTCTTACGTCCCTCACCTACGCTAATACGTCATAATTTAGGACAGCAGAAGAGTCAGACTTACGCCTGGGAGCCGCAATGAAGGGCAAAAAGTTAAAAACAAAACTAAAGAAAGCAAATGTTGCACAATTTAATGTATGGCGAACAAACGGCGAAAGTAAACAAAGTCGTTTTCCTCATAGAGCCGTCCCCCGATCGCCAACTAATTTACATTTACACTTATGCATTTAACAGACGCTTGATCGAACCAGGACAATGAAATACTGTAGGTCGAGGATGTCTTAAACCGAGGACAGCAGCACTCTAACTTACCCCCATGTGACTGCTACTGCACTGGAGGAAACGAGCTCCTTTGGTGTCATGACTGTCAGGTAGCTGACGTTCACCAGCAGATACAAGCCAGTCACCAGAGAAATAGCAATGATAACAGCCCGAGGAAGATTGACCTGGGACATAAACAAAAATAACAACAACAATCAATATCTACAGACCTGCATGAAACAAAGAAGGCATAAGGACTTTTGAGGGTTGTAAAAGTTGTGACATTCTCTGGACCTTGTTTTGAAGGAAAGCCTGTATTTGTACAATCAAGCTTGTGTTTAGGCCAGTCATTTATTAACAGCCATTGTTCTGGCTTTTCCCAGGCTTTTGTCTCGGCCTGCTCATGATGATGGGTCTCAATGTTATTGCTATTAGCCAGAGTAGAGGAACAATTAATTGTTTGAAATACCACAGTGATTCTACCGCAGTGATTCCCAACAACAGCAGTGTAATTTTAGAAAATTATCCAATTTTACCTAACTAATCTGAAACTAGAAACTTTAAACCCGAAGATCATTATATTTCCTTACATGTATTTTTGTGACATTTTTGTAAGGTGGTGGGCCGTGGAATTTCACTAATTTACAATATGGGCCGTGGCTCAAAAAAGGGTAGGAAAACATAGTTTACAGAATACTGTAACTATGCATAGCTACAAACATTACAGCATTATTTCTCAAAGTGTGAGTCGGGAACAGAGACATGAGAGGTGGGTCGCAACAAACAGGTGGACATTTTCAAGGTTCAAGTGATGATGGAACTGCACTTTCATTTTTTTTTCTTTTTTGGTTCATCATAAAATCTCAAGTTACTTCTTGTTAGTTCAATAACATTGAAAAAATGAATTTGTCAAGACTTTTGTTGGGGCAGCAGGAGCAGTCTAAGCTTTCAAAAATCCCCACTGTGAGAGGAATGACTAAAACGTTTGAGAACCACTGTATTACAGTTAGTTACAGTTGCTTCCTTGTTTTTGAAGCAAGTACTTATGGGAAAGATGACCTATAAACAGAGAATTTAACCACGGCCAGTAAATCATTTACTCTCTGTTTCTTCTTTATCATCATTATCCCAGGTTTCCAAAAGTTGTCTTTCCTGAAAACCACCCTAACATTCTTGACTCTTATCTAAATTACTGTGTCTACACCTTCTGATTAAACATTAGTTAGACTGGAGAGGCACATCAGTGGCAGCCATGTGTGGTGTGGTTCATGCCTGTTAAGGCACTGGATGTACAAAGATATGAACCCAAAATAAAAAACTTATGTTTCAATTTTGACCTTAATGGTAACATTTACCCTAAAATTCAAAATATAAGTGCACTGGAATACAAGGCGCAGGCTATTTTTTAGGGTCTCAAACTGGAAACAAACAAGGTTTTCTATTGTTATTTGTTAAGGTGACATATTATGCCCCTTTTCTGCTCATTAAATCAGTTCTTCTAACATTCCTGTAAATGCCTGGAACATGCTTTGGTCAAAATATGCTCATACATTATTCCAAAATTTGGAGCGAGCAAATATGAACATACGCTGGAATCATGTGCATCTGACAACAGTAGGCACAGTAGGCACACAACAGTAAAATAGTGTGGTAGGTAAAATTGAGCAGGCCTAGAGCAAATCATATACGTATAGTGTATGGTTACATAGCGTGTATGTAAAGTGGACAGTTGATGCTCTGTGAGCAGGAAGTCACTCACAGGAGTGTCACATTACTGTTTATACTTGTTCAATAGAAAACACAACATGTAGAGAAATTAAGAATCTCAGAATTGAAGGAATCACTTGAAGAGTAAACTAAGTCTTACTTCTGGACGTTTTAGCTCCTCAGTTAAAAAATTCAAAGTATTCCAGCCATCATAGGACCACAGGCCCTGATAGAAAGAAAGTCCAATGGCACTGGCTCCGACATTAGTCCCTTCAAAGAAGTTATCAAAGTTCTGCGTGTTGCCCTTGAAAAGCATGACAGCGCCTCCGATGATGATCACTGCTAATCCCATCAGTTTGACGACCATGGACACCACCTGGACGCCAGTGGCCAGCCGCACACTCATGCAGTTCACCACGGAGAGCAGCAAAATGACTGCCGCAGCCACGGCTTTTACCACAATTTCTGGAGGAGAGCAGCCATAAAACGGAGCCACCACATACTCAGAAACGCTGAGGGCAAGTCCCGTGGCACTGGCCGGCCTCATGACCGCAACGAAGCTGAAGACAAACATGAAGGCCACTAGTTTTCCAAAAGTCCGCAGCATGTAGATGTACTCCCCTCCAGACTCTGTGATCACTGTGCCCAGTTCAGCATAGCAAAGGCCCCCCAGCATGGCTATTAGACCACAGCAAGCCCAGATTACCAGGGCAGCCCCGGGGCTGCCTATGGACAACAGCACATACTGGGGACTTATGAAGATCCCAGATCCTATCATAGTTCCCGCAATGAAAGAAATGGCTCCTATAAGTCCCACTCCCCTCTCCAGATTGAAGGTCTCTTTGTCCTGCTTCATCGTCTGCTTTGGCATAGACGTGTGCATAAAAATCCTCCCAAGTAAATATTGACAGAATTCCTGAGACAATGTATGTATATGAACCAGAGGCAAAACGGCAAAGGGAACCTCCTCCAGGGGCGTAACATGACTAACACAATGTTTACTTGACGTAGCATTAGTGAATATATACAACAGTTACTATATAACTAATATTTTAGTACACACATATTCACAACCAATATGTTCTTAAATATGTAAGATTTATCAACTAATATGTTCTTAAATATGTAAGATTTATAAACATTCAAAAACATATTAGTAAATGTCCCATATTGTGTAATTTAAACATTTTATATATGTATATACATATACATACAATGCATGTATTAAAACATGCTAAATTATTTAAGATTTATAGATAGGATTTGTTTGAATACAGAGGTACTTTAAACTGAATGTCCTTATGTATGGCTGTCAAACACTGAACACAAATGAAACTGAACCTCCAGAGTGTAGCCTCCGTTTAGCTACAGTACTAGGACAAGGACAGAAGCAGCCGGTGGTGAGAGACTGTCTTTTTATCATCTTACCTCTGGACGTTTCAGCTCCTCAGTCACATAGTTAAGATTATTCCAGCCATCGTATGACCACAAGCCTTGATAGAAAGCGATCCCAATTGGATTGATGCCAACATTTGTATTTGCAAATGAGTCTTTAAAGTTCTCATTATGTCCCCTGACGAGCATAACCACTCCTCCTAAGATTATGACCGCCAAGGTTAGAACCTTGGCTACCATAAAGAACACTTGGACTGACATTGAAAAGCGAACGTTGAGGCAGTTCACAGTGGCCAGAGTTATGATCGCAGCTGCAGCCACACACTTCACCACCACCACTGGAGGAGCACAGTCTGAGTAGAAAGGAGCCACAACGTACTGGGCAAAGCTTAAGGCGATGCCTGCAACACCAGCAGGTCTCACAAAAAACACAGAGCTGAAGATCAGCAAGAAGGCCAGAACCGGACCCGAGGTCCTCAGGATGTAGATGTACTCTCCACCTGACTCTCGAATGACGGTGCCCAGCTCTGCGTAGCAAAAGGAGGCCATTATGACCAGTAAGCCGCAGGCCGCCCACACCACAAGGCTAGCTCCCGGGCTACCTATGGTGTAGAGGACCGTCTGGGGAGACATGAAGATCCCAGATCCAATCATTGTCCCACCGATCAGGGACACGGCCCCGGCCAGTCCCACATCTCGCTTAAGGCTCAGCTTCTGCCTCTTGTCCTCCATTTCCTAAACGGTTGACAACCACCTGCCGTCTTACAGCTTTACAACTGCAGAAAAGCCTATAATTCTTTGGCCAAAGTCACTCTTGCAGCAAGAAGGAGAGTTAATAATTACTTGGACAGCTCATATATTTGATTATATATTTGACCGGCTGTTTTTTTTTGGGGATGACTGTTCACTGTGTCATGTCTCTGCATCTGCGTTGGACCTTTATGTCCAAACCATGTCCTCATATCTCTCTTACACACTGAAAAAAAAGATTATTTCATGACAGTTTAACCAATAACAACTGAACTAAACTTACTTCCCAAATGTGAGGCACTGCGGTTTAAATATGACATGTTCTCTGCCCTGTACCATTTCCAGAAAACAAATTCACTGGGCAGGATGAGGTACATTTTACCACAGCCACTGAAAGCACTCTCTAACCATATTGATAAATATATAACCTATACATTTTGTGGCTCAATGTTTCTGGACTTCAAAGAACAAGTGAAAATAAACAATTCCACTTCTTTTAGTGCACAAACCAGTTAAAAGACTTGTGTAAGAATTCTCTTAGAGTTCAAGGACAAGGCTCATTCATTTTAATCCATTACTACAACAACACCGACTTACATGCACTTTAAATTAGTATGTTTGTGTGAATTATCTTTCTTTCATGTAATCCCATACACACTTGACATTTCTGTTTGTCCTGAGCTGATGGACATCTCTCAACTTTGACAGGGAATGATACTTTTTTCATAAATTGCACGATAAATTGCATGTCTTATGATCTGTAACATTAAATGGTTTTCCCAAACCTCACTGTGGTAGATTTGGACTGATCCTCACCCAGTATAAAGCCTTGTATGTAAGTGTTTAACCCAGAAACCTTTTAGCAGAGAAAGCCAAAAAAGTCACATATTCTAAAATGTATTTCCGTGAGCTCCATACAATATTTTTAGTATAAAAATATTACTATTTGAAGTATTAAAAAGTTATTAAAGGTACTTTAAGAAATGCCAGCTAAGATTTATCTGAGAGCCAGATGCATTCATGCAGTCAAAAGACCCATACAGTATCTGATCACATCATAAACTTCATTGACTTCAATGTTTCTATGGAAGCATTTGATTGGTCCACAAAGGTGATGTCTTACTTGAATGCACATCTACTTGAACAAAGTCAAAGCCCTTGTACAAAGTTTGGAATGTTCCATTTTAATGGAACATAACATAATAAAGTAGATTGGAATAGAAAGAGTTGTTATCATCACAGTAAAACACACGAACAACTGAATGTATTTGATACATACATGACATGGAGATTAAATAGCTGCAGCTGTATGGCACAATATGATTCTATATTTGTGTTGTTGCTAATTTAGTCCTAGAGATTTTACCTAAAAAAAACAACATATTTTTGGTTTTTATTTTCATTGCTCTAAATGATGTACCAGCACTCCCCTCTGTGATACTCCAAGTTGCAGTAACAGTACTGGACATAGAAAAGTTGTATCAAGTCATCCCTAGTGAAAACATACTGTACTTGATGTCTTGATGACCGTTCAGTGAACAGAGATGACCCTGGTCTGGAACCTGTGGACTTACTACCTGCTGGACTAACTTCAGACTTCAGGAGGTCTTATCCTCTGCTCCCGTGACAAAGAGGTGAACGCTCTTGTTGGAGTGCAGCATTTGTCCCGCACGCTTTACTCCACAGATGAAAGAAAGTTTGTGTGCGTCGTAGCGGGAATAGAGGGAGGTGCAGGTCCAACTGGCCTCCTCTCCCTGAGACCCTGCTGCGAGCATGTTACACATCTCGCTGTAGAAATGAGGGAAGGAGGGTAACCCGTAGAAGATGAGGTTTTGGATGCCTTTGATAGTGTACCTGAAAAATGGAAATCGGGGATTAGAGGTCAGATAAGATCTCCGGTGGGAATCAGCAGGTAAAGATGGACAGCACAGATGTTAGTTTTTTAAAATAGTATAAACAACAATATTTGAAATAAAGGAGAACTTTACTGATACCACACTGGGGAAGTCGTTGCGTTAAATTCTAAGGATGTGCTGCAACAGGCTGCCCACGGGGGCAGCCTGTTGCTACGGTGTTCAATCTAGACCGCTTGATGACTTTTAAAAGGTATGAATAAACAGACAAACACTTCATGTTCAGGATATTTTTGTAAAATTATTATTTCATCAAATATGAATAAATAATTATAAACAGCTAATAAACCTGTACTTCTCTGCATGAAAACAAAGGGGAAAATCATGGCCTTATTTTTATTTATAATTTATTACGGTGTGATTGGACTGGTCCGGCCCACTTGACATCTAATCAGGTTGCATGCAGCCCCTGAACCAAAATGAGTATGACACCCCTGCACCAGCGGAATTTGGACGTTGGGTTTATAGGCGAACGTGCTAACTGACTGTGTCACAGGGAGCAATAAACTTATTTCTGTGGTGAGAAGTACATGAACTTTTAACAATTCAGCTAATTGAGCTTCAAAGGACTGGAATTGCCACGAGACTCAAAGAAAGTAGAACAAAAAAAGACATATCGTGGCTAACCTCTGAGCTCAGTAAAACCGATAACAGACAGATAACAGTGATAGATTAACAGGTAATAAAGATGAGTAACTCAATTGATCTGATTCTGATTTTACGTCTACCTTGGAGCCCTTGGAGTTTTAAATGAATAATATTCCTGTGACAAATAAACCAGTACGGTACAGTACACATAAACCTATCAGACGTAGAACTGACCTCTTGTAAAAGTGGAAACGTTCAGTGAAAAGCACAAACTGCTTCTGCCCTTTCTGAAAGAAATGTCTGGCCCTGGACACTTCAGATTTGCTGGAGTACTCGCAGATGCTGGCAAAGTTCAGCTCTTTTTTCTTCATGTAGTTGCGCAATCGAACGTAGTCAAAGTAGGAGGGGACGTAGATCAGAGTGTGGGACATCACAGAGTCTCTGTACTGAGGCAGCACATTATCCACAAAGAATTTGAACCTGAGAAAGGAAGAGGGCGAAAAAACAACGCTGTGAGATAATGTCTTCAAAATGTTAAAACTAGAAGGTGAACAGTATCTGGACCCGTCTTTTACCTCGCATCGTGATCCATAAAGCTGTCGGATGAGAACATTTGGAACACATGAGGCAGTTGAACCAGCACTTGACAGATGGAGCCCACGTTTGGCATGTTTTTAGTGGTTATCTGTAACACAAATAAATAAATATATATAAATATAAATAAATAAATATATATATATATATATATATATAAAATACACAATAATAAATGATAACATCATTCTAAATAAGCTGTTAAAAAACACAGACTTTCATGTATTTTACTTTTGGATAAGTACTGAGTAACTGACAATAAAATGTTTTTTTTTATTTTTATGAAAAACTCTAAAGGAGCAGAAGTTCTGTCTGACCTTTAAAGTGTCAGTGTGAAAACCAACAGCCCAAAGCTGAGATCACTGACTGTGTGCTGATCCTGTGATATCACACCTGCCACATAATAACACGTTGAACTATAACACCAGTGCGTAATTCATTCTCTGGTGTAAACATATTATTTTACATTATTATGAGACACACCCTGCAGGAAAAAGCACCTCCAACTTTAAATAACTTAACGAGGCCGTGCATGCATTTGTTTCAACTTCACGTCAGACACTATTGTAGAATGAGGCAGACCAGGACACACTTCTCCGTCTCGGGGGATTTACTGTATTAAAGATTTCTGACTGTGGCAGTTCTAACAACGAATCTCATCTGAACATTCACCAACAAATCACATCACTGAACAGCTAATTAACAGCAACGAGACTGACTCGGATAATGACGAGAGGGATCCGAACATGCTTGAATTTTTCACTGACTGTTTTGTTTCGCTTAATGCGCCTTATAATCCGAAAAATACAGGGAAGTAAATTGCATATAACTCACCACAAAGCTTCTAAATTTTGCAATTAATCATATGACATTATATGAATATCACTAATTCTTTAAAAAAAAAAAAAAAACTATGTAAGAGCCAAAAACAAGCTTAATGTCTGGAATTTGGGAAAAACAGCAAAATGCTGTGGCCGTGGTGATTTAAATCATAGTTATTTGTCCAAAACCCATTCATTAATGACTAACAATGTATCATTGGTTTTATTTTCACAGCTTTTATGTCTTGAGACATTTACCAACCACTGCATCAAGCTTCAGGTCAAATGAGTGAGAACCATGTTCCGTACCTGTCCACGGTAGTTAGCGCAGTGTTTGGTGATTATGTTGTTGATCTGCGGTTCTTGGATGGAGCTGAACACCAGGGTCTGTCTGTAGTGTTTGGCCCAGTTATTCAGGTTAAACATCCTCACCCTGGAGAAGTCGACCCCGTGAGAGTTGAGAGGTTGAAGGTTCATGTGGTTCATCACGTGCTGGAGGTCAACAACAAAAAAACAAACAAACAAAAAAAAAAGCTTAAAAATAGCTGTTGAAACTGTTGTTTACTGCATAATTACATTCAATTCATGAGGAATCACCTTTAGGTAATTCCTCCACCAGGGGTCGCCACAGCAGTATTCTGCAGAATGATTTGGCACGCTGTGCCCACCACTCCTAACTGACTTAGTTTAATTGCGTGTGAATGTTTGTTTATCTGTGTTTGTGGCTCTGGTATTAGAAGACAACCAGCCCAGGGTGTGTTTAACAACAACAGTCAGGTTCCAGTAGAACAATACATGATTATATAAACTGGTTGACGGTTGATGTTGCAGCATGTCACAGTGAGATGCCTTCATGCATTCCTGTACCATCGCCTACAGCACTCTTACCAGAACGTGTTCCCAGTTCTGCATCAGGAAGACGTCGGCCTGGTCCAGCACCAGCACCTCAATGGACGTGAGGAAGTCAAAGTCTCTCTTGCTCTCTCCTTCGGCTCCTAGCACTGTGCGCAGGCCGAGCGGAGATGCGATAATTATGTCAGAGGAATAAAATGGTGCATACAGACGAATACTGCTCCTCACAATGGAGATGCCTGGTGAAGAGAGAGACAACATCGAGGAGGTCACAAAAAGACAAACGTACCATGTCTCGGTTCGTCATGGTTTTTTATTACCTATCCTGAAGTGATCGTCGACATTGCCAGAGAAAATAGCGCGATAATCATCTGGTCGGTGCAGATTGGCTGGCTGGTCGTCGGCCTCTGCTCCAAACTCATCCTTGAACCTCTTCTTGTTGCTGACCACTATCTTCTTGCCTTTGGTCTCCAGGAGACTGATGAACGTTTGGACAACTTGGAGAGCTGTGCCACGGAATGGCACAAGAATTAAGACCTAAAAAATCAGAAATCACAGCAGGAAAATCCTTACTCACCATTTTGAACCAGTGCAGTACAGTTCGTCTGTATACCTAACTGAGGCTATCAGTTCAAAGACATATCATTAAGGGTAGTTGTGCTTACTTATATAGTTATATAAGAACAGGGATAGCCACTGTGGAAGTGAGAAGTGAGAACAAACTAATTCAACTGATATAAATGGTAGCTGCTTACATAAAAAAATGTACACTGAAAAAAAGGTGTTTTCAACTTATTTTAAGCCATAGCACACATTTTACATAAGAGTAATCCCACTCTACCAAGGTCTGGCTAAAATAAGTTAGCCTCGCTAATTTCCCTAAATCACTACCTATTCCCAGAGTTTTAAGATTAGGTTGCATTTCTGCGGTTGAATATTTACCACATAAATGATTTACTTTTGTCTAAAAGGTGAACAAACTCTGTGTTTCAAATACATTCTGATACCGTAGACAGGAGTAGAAGCTAATTAGAATTAGCATGTGATAAACTGCTTCTTCTGTCTTGGTTCTATGCAGTACCGACAGAGATACATCCTGTTAGAGCTTACAAAATGTAACAATCCAGTTGGTTTTTACCTTGGGTCGGGTGAGACCTCGGTCCCTGATTTCATCCTGTGGCTCAGCTCCTGGTTTTGTCTGAATTTTCTGTTCTCGTAGCTCTGCATTGTGAGCCAGGACCCGGGAGTTGGACTTCAATATGTGGTTCAGCACGTGAACACAGTACGCGTTGCGCACCAGAGGAGCTTTGTTCAGAGGACACACCTCCTGGTAGAATAGGTCTTTGTAGGAGCCCATGAGAGCCAGAAGCTCCTGCTGGAGAGGACTGATCTGTTCAGACGTCACACTGGGATTAGAGTTCTGGTTAAGATTCTTCCAACTGGACTCCAAGAGCTTGTGAAAAACAGGGAGGTTTGTGTCTTTCTGAGAGCCAATAGGTCCATACTTGTCCAGGACAGTGGTACAGAGCAGGTTGCCCAATTTTGGCCACTGCAGAGAAAATGTCAAAGATGTAACATTTGGTTTCAATTTAGAATATTGACAGTGAAGTGTATTTATTTAATTAAATACTAATACCATGACAGATGTCTTAGATTTGGTGTGAGACGTGATCTTCTGCACATCTTCTTCACTGAGTTCTGTGTCCAAATGCTGTGAAAAAAGGTCTACAACAGCACAACACACACACACACACACACGTGCTTTCCATTTTACACAGAATTTGATGATTTGTATTTAATGAAGCAATAATGATAAATCTAGGATTTCTCACCTGTGCTCATGTCTTCCTCAGCCATGTTTCCCTCATCTTCATTTTCTCCATCGACGAAGTTTGCTTCGAGACAGAAATGGGATTCGTACTCCTTATCGACAAACTCTTCGTCTGCTTTCTCCTTTTCTTCCACTTTCCTTAGATCTGTCTCTCCTTCATCTTCATCGGCGAGTTCTGCTTCTCCTGTCGCATCTTCTTCCTCACTGTCATCTCTATCGTCCTCACTCTCCTCTGTGATAAAACACAAAGTCTAGTTGTTTTTGTTTACATGTAGTCAAGGCGAGATTCTTCTGAAAATGAAGAACCTACGTTCCACAAGGAGCTCTTCGTCGTCTTCGTCCTCATCCTCATCACTGCTCTGTTCCTCTTCACTGCTAGTGTCTCCTTCATGTCGTCCAATAGCTGAAAGAAGTTTCTGGTAGGCCGTCTTTTGCTGTGGTTCTTCTTCCTCCTCTACTTCCAGAATGTTATGCTCAGAGTCTGACACTTCAGGACTTTCTGTCTGTAGCAGAGGAACGTACACTTGATGATATTAATATCATTTATACACAGACATAGTTACAAATAATCACTTTTCCAAGTACAGTACTCACAAGCTGCACAATTTCAGTTCTTTCTTGTTTTTCTCTGTTGACACAAAAAGTTGAAATAAATTCTTGTTTTACGTGGACTTATTTTTTCAGAGTTGGTTCAAAGACACATTCAGTGCTTTAATGACTGCAACACACTACAAAAACACAATAACAAAAAAATGACCTCTTTAAATGACACTTTTAGCCATCGTTGGATTAATGCATTTATAATGTCCATGCTTTAATAAGGAATATGAAACATGGGCTAATTTAATTACGCTGTATTTTCAATTGACCAATACCGCTGTTAACACTGGGTCTCTATGAGACGTGTCAAAAAATTCAAATAAACTCAATTAAACCTATTATGAACAAAAGTTTAATCTTTAGGGCCATTAGTTTTCAGATACGAGGTTGGACTATGACGTACACATCCATGGCACACGGCTCTAATTCAATGTTGCGCGTTCTCCGTCGTTAACGTTACAGTCTGTATTTTCCTGTCTAAATGACGTAGCACAGAAACAACTCTAATGTAATGTAATGAACAGGGATTTGCTAAAGAAAACTACGTTTTCTAACACTGTTGAAACCTCAACTTTGCACGACCTGACTTTTAATATTAGCTCACTGGCTAAGAACAACTTAGGCGGCTCTTTGTTACGGTACTCACGCATCATGGAATGGGTGTTCTTCTCCAAATTCCTTTAGATGTTTCTTCTGTTTTTTCGACAAACTCGTAAAGAGACTCTTATTCTGCCTTCTTTTACCCATGTTGTTGACACACGTGTTCCGTCCTGCTTCTTCGTTGCTGGATATCCGTCAACGACACTGTCACTCTGCCCTCTAGAGCCCCCGGATGGTATAACACATTGGCAGTAGAACAAGCCATAGGATTTCAATGCCACTAAAGCCCAAAGAAGCTGAGGGCGTTTACTTAACTACCGTATTGTTTTCAATACGTCTTACTTAATAAGTTTTGACACAGTTAGGATTTATATAAAACAATATTATAACATCACATTCTTATCATGGAGCGGAACGTTATGTACTAGCACCACCTGCAGGCTGGGAAAGGATAACTAGGTGCCTTAAAATACCATTACAATGAACCGAACTGCTTATTCCACAGGAGGTAAAACGTGTTCAGGCTCTTTTTTTTTTCCTAAAAAAACGTGTCTTAATAATACCTTGGGTTTTTATCCCAGTTCTCGTGTTGACAGGTGCACAGGTGTAGATCGTAAACTTCAATTCATTTTCAAACATTTTCTTTGGTTGTTCCCCATGGGATTTTCCTTATGATAATTAGACTTTCTTTGTCACAAAGTAATTTATTTAACTTCTATTTTGCTGCCATGAGACTGGTTGAAAATTATCTTTAATTCTAAATGGTCAGAACTGAGATGTTTATAAAACAAAATAATAACAAAGTGTAAGTATGTTTTTTATATCATTTGATACATTGATACTTTTTGCTCACAACAATGTTCATTTTACATAGAAATAAAATTTTTGAAAATATAGAACACTCGGAGGAGTTTTCTCTCTGAATCTTAGCAAATAAGATACAAATGATTTTATAGGGTTAAAACTGTACAATAATTGTTTTTGAAGCAACAGATCCAGGGTTGTGGTGAGGACTTGAATCAATATCAGCAGACATCAGGTGAGAGCTGGCGAGAGCCTGGACACCTGTCCGTCCATCACAGAGACACACATAAAGTCCATTAACTATTCAAACCATTAGCCAACTGATGTTATTTCTTGCATTAAATATTTGTTCCACTGTGACCCATAATAAAAAAATGCATCCTGTTGTAATTTTGTAATTTTTGGGTCTAACAGTAACTGCCACCTTGTGGGCGTCCACACCTAGTGTGTTGATGTAACTAACAAGTAGTGATTAATATTTCATGGACTGTGAGTCAAGAATAGTTCAATGTCAGATGATGGTGCTGATCTCAGCACAGTTTATCTGCCGTGTAAGCGGTGTTCATATGGTACGGAGCTCCTCATCTGTAGTCGGTCTGCCGTGTGAAAACTAACCATGATCAATTATTGATCCTGGTAATATCAATTTACTGTTTGCCCGTTTTAGCTGTTTCCATGGCAGGAGCTCATCTATTCTTAATCGTCTGGGTGTTTTTCTACGCCGGGTATTTTCAGCTCCTCTCACATCTCTGTCAGGATATTATTGTGCGATAATTGTGTCCCACTATGGCTTTGGCTAAGGAGGACGTCTGGCATTTCTGAATGGGACGTAAACATGTGAGACATTCTTTTTGCCTGATGGAGGGGGCAAAAATGAAACAGGAGAAAGGAAAGGCTGTGAGGACAGTAAGGTTTAGAGTGGCGTCCGCCAACAGCGGCCGGGTCCTGACAGAGGTGTTCAAGGATGACACAGCCTGGCGTGGCCCAGTGTCACATTCAGTAGACACAGTGGACCGTACCAGTGCCCAGGAGCCACAAGAAGAGGGTTCACTTCCCGCTAGCAAGGCTAACAGCCACCTCAATGGTTTGGCGGTAGAGACCTCGGAGGACGCCGGTGGCTGTGACCCCGATGACCTGCTTTTATATGCCAGTGCCAAGAGAGAGAAGCTCTTCAGCAACAAACGCATCAACATCTGCAGCAAGAACGGGACCATAAGAGGAGTGAGGAACAAAGTGAGCGCAGGACAAGTGCTTTTCAACAACCTCTCCCACACCTATTCTGTAAGTCCATGCCACTGTGGTTCTGAATGGAGTTGTTGCTACTTCAAAGCTCTGTTTTAGGCTGGGGTCTCAAGGGTTTTTATTATTGTGTCTATTTAAAACTAAGTTTGTTCAGACGTGTTCCGTGTTCTGTTTCTCTTCAAGACTTCGTTTCGTCACCAGAAAAGGAGGCCATGGGAGAAGGAGTAAAGAGTAATCTCAAATACCAGTTATTGGACAATATGGTTATTTGGACAAAGTCTTATTTTTGGAGCTTCAACAACAGTAGTTGGACCAGTCCATACATCCCGTACGGTCCAGAATAGGAGCGTAACTATCCCTTTACAATTTAATATACTTTTGACCACATTCTTTTTAGTATTTTACATATGTGTGCATGGAAACATGTGAAATCTTCTCCTTCTATGTTGTCATCATTAATGTTTTCACCAAAACTAGACCTATGGGTGTAATGACTCTACCTTTTAACAGTTTAATAAATTTTATGGAAACAGTTGTTGGTATGAGTTCATCGCTTCAACATCTCTCTGTTATCACCGTCAAAGCCCTGGTATTCAGTTATGTTCTTGACTCTCCTTCTTACATGGCCGGTTAGCTCAGGTTTTGAGTTTGATCCCCGTATGGGCCAACTAACTTTATGTTGTTAAGTTTGGTAGGTTCGACCCCCGTACGGGTCAACTAACTTTATGTTGTTAAGTTTGGTTCTTGCTTTACATTCAACCGTCTTCTGGTTCTGTGCAGTGGTTAGCACATCTGCCTTACATGGAGAGGGTCCCAGGGTTGAGCCCTACAGGGACCATACAGTATATACGTACCTAATGGTGCCACCCCTGTATTATCCTGTTTTTGTCACCTACTTAGCGCCTCTTGTGGCAGCTTGTGTGAGTTGCAAAGACTTACGCAGCAAATTTCCCCATTATGTGACGAATATCGGACAATTTAAAAAAAAAATCTTGTTTGGGTTATAATGTATTTGTTGGCCAATGTACCTTTCTGTTAATGTGTGTTCAACATGTGGGATGGGATGTGTGTGTGTGTGTGAGAGAGAGAGAGAGAGAGAGAGAGCAACTGCAGAGTGGAGTATCACAGTGTCTGGTTTTTGCAAAGTGGACTCGATTCTCCCCAATGTATTACAATACCATAGAATAATAATAATAATTTGAACATTCTTAATCCCACGCTGGGGGATTGTTTTATTAACTGCAGAGCTGCTTCAACAGGCTGTCCCTTAGAGGCACCAATTATATTATTCCTCTGGTGGTCAAAACCTGGATCTGCGTGGAAGGCAGGTGTACTATCCACTACACTATGGGACCAAATGAAAAGCACCGCCTGAACAGGGACTTGAACCCTGGACCCTCAGATTAAAAGTCTGATGCTCTACCGACTGAGCTACCCAGGCTCTGAGTCCTTGTTGGCTGTCTCTTCTCTTTGCGTTGTTACGGACAACAACCCATTTCTAACGCTAATGCTCTCTACTCTAAGTCTCTACTGTATATGGAAGAAGGATCTCAAACTCAAATAAACTGAGGGCCACTGCTGCCACCGTCAGTTCACTGGAGGGTCCATCTTCAATTCATTTTATATATTCTTCAGATATTTAACGTAATTTAACCTAAAGAAATGGTTCAAGAGAAACTATTTCAAATTGTGCTTGAAGTCACTGAAACAACAGTGACAGAGCAGGTCTTTTTAAATGATTGTTGTTATTTTTATGCTTACAGTAGTTTCAGTTCTGTACACAGAGACAACTCCCACAGCCAATCTTTGCTGCTTATTATTTTGCTTCTTATTTCCTCCATCAGCATCTTTGTGGCTAAACTGCTCTGCCGTCTCTTCTAACCACACACTTCCATTATGCTCCAAGTTCTTACCATACTTCAAGCATTCACTAATGTCCTGACTAATGTCTAAAAACACATCTCATTTCACTCTTTGTTTTATTTCTTTGTGAGTGAAGGCAGCGCGGCAGATTGGTGGTACCCTACAGTACCAGAAAGGAGGAAAACAGAGAGCAGTAATGGTTATAAAATATATAAAAAGGGCAAGTTTCTGGTAGAGGTACGGAGGAGATTCATTTGGTGGATGAATGCACTTGAGATGGAGCTGAGCTTGTGGTGAAGGAAAGAGGGTGAGGCTGAGGCAGTTGGTCAGCGAGGGAACCTGATGGAGCAAGTACAAGTAAAAGAACAAGAAGAGCAAAACAATGACCTCATATTAGGAAGGCCAATACATTTTTGGAGCTTAGTAAATAAGTTGTGGTTTTGTATGCAAGCATGTGTATGTCTTAAAAAATAAGCCCAGTCCAGATGTGTAGAAAAGATGTTGCTGTGTGTAAAAACACTACAACATGATCACATGTATCTGACGGCGCAGCTCCGTGGAACTTTCCCTTTAAGAAGCTCCTGTTCGCATCCTGTCAACCTCCCACCGCGCACCTGCCTCGGTCAGCACCATGGACAGGGACAGCTCTCCGTAGATCATCCTCCTCCACCTCCCTGCTCACACACGGACCGACACACACACACACACTCTCTCTCTCTCTCTCTCACACACACACAC
>NC_024307.1:19081377-19102340 GCF_000523025.1 Cynoglossus semilaevis
CTCTCTCTCTCTCTCTCTCTCACACACACACACCGCTCCCTGCGGGCCAGGGCGCGTGGGCTTTGTAATAACGAGCGGTTAATACCAGCACCACCTGCGATCATGTTACTGCCGCATTGACAGCTGTGCTACACAGAATGAGGCAGGATGCGGGCTTCCCTGTAGATGCACAAACACGCACGCACTCACGTGCACTTTACGGTAATTTCACAGCCGTCGGGAGGGAAAAAAAAAGATTGCCCTCACACAGAGGGCTATTTCACGCCGACAGATACGGCTAATGGTTGGGCGGTGAAGCTGTGAATGGCAGCGGTCTGATCACTGATCGTCGTTGGACGGACGAGGAGCCGCTGCAGAAGCCGCCGCTCAAACATCTTTCTTCTCCACGCCCTGCTGTCATCAGCGACACTGTTGTTTGTATTATTGACAACATTAGTAGCTGCCGAGCAGCACCATGACCCCACCAGCGTCGGCTGCAGCAACAGCGAGTGAAAGCAGCACTACTACTGTTTTTGAAGAAGACACCAGGGAGGAGGTAGTACTGTTGTTGTTGTCGTATCGTGCTCTCATGTCAGCATCAGTTATAGGTGCATGTGTGTGTATTTAAAATGAATGGATGTTGTATATACAGTATGTCCAGTGTTTACTGTAATGGACATCATCAAGTGATGATAAATGAGTTTTTAAATCTTATGTTATCTGATGTAACAAAACTATAATAATATCACTGGACTTAATTTGCCTTTTGTGATGCTGTAAGTAACGCAGCCCCTAGTGATTATTTCACAGAGAAACCCCCCCCCCTCCAGCAGAATGTAAATAGCAAACATCTAACAATGAAAAACAAACATCTTAACCTGAAACTAATTTCTTACTTGCTATACTGTATTCCTATTTACTACATCCTATTGTTTTTTACACACATTTATTTATTATTATTTACAATGGTTTTACCTATGAAATCCATTCATGAAACAGTGACTTCAAATCTGTACTGTACTTGTGCCCTAGTTCATCTGTCAAATTCAGTCCAGCTTCATTTAGGATAATGACTGTGCTACAGATGTCGCAGGCCGCAGCCTGACGTGACTGATCACCACTTCTGTTTGTGCTTTATTTTGGTTGAACAGCAACGACCACTGAAGCAGTCCCTGAGCAAGTCCCTGTGTCGGGAGAGTTTCTGGAAATGTCTGCTCTTGTCTGTTCTAATGTACGGCTGCATGGGAGCCATGGTGTGGTGTCATGTCACCAAGGTCACCCGCCTCACCTTTGACAGTGCCTTCAAAGGGAAGTCCATGATGTACCATGACACCCCGTGCTCTGACGGCTACATCTACATCCCTCTGGCCCTACTGGGCATGCTCTATTTGGTCTACCTGGTGGAGTGCTGGCACTGCCATGTGAAGAATGAGCTACAGCACAAGGTGGACGTGGAAGGCATCTCTGAGCGCATCCAGAGGATGCAGCAAGCCAAGCCCTGCATTTGGTGGAAGGCCATAAGCTACCACTATGTTCGACGAACACGCCAGGTCACACGCTACCGTAACGGGGACCCTTACACGAGTACCCAGGTGTACCACGAACGCGTCAACACCCATGTTGCAGAGGCCGAATTTGATTACAGCCACTGTGGAGTGAAGGATGTTTCCAAGCAGCTGCTGGGTCTGGAGAAGTCGGCCCTGACAAAGATGCGCTTCACCAAGTGTTTTAGTTTTGCCAATGTGGAGTCTGAGAATTCCTACCTCACACAGAGAGCAAGGTTTTTCACCGACAACGAGGGCCTCGATGACTACATGGAGGCAAGGGAGGGCATGCACCTGAAGAACATTGACCTCAAGGAGTACATCCTGGTGCTGTCTGACCCTGACCGTCCACCCTGGTACCTGTCCCACTACGTCTTCTGGTTTGCGTCGTTCCTCACCTTCTCCTGGCCTCTCAGAGTCTTCACTGAGTACCGCACCGCGTACCTTCACTATCGCGTAGAGAAGCTCTTTGGCCACGATTACCTCCCCGTGACGCCGTGCGATGAGCGGCCATATTGGCGCCGTATTCCACGAGTGAACACCATTGACAGTACTGAGCTGGAGTGGCACATTCGATCCAATCAGCAGCTGGTGCCCAGTTATTCAGAGGCCGGCCTAATGGACCTAGCCCAGTGTCCGTCCAGTTTCAGTGGCGTTCGTCAGAATTGTGAGCGTTGCCATCGTGCCATCAGCTGTTCCTCTGTGTTCTCCAGAAGTGCTCTCAGCATCTGCACTGGTGCCAGCTCCCGGATCCCCTTCAGCGGCAGCCGCTTCTCCCTGGCTCGCCGCTACGGATCCCAGCGGAGCTGCTTCTGGAGGAGTGGCAGTCTGGATGACCAAGAGAGTCCCAGTGAAAACACCCGCTGTTTATCGCAGCGCCTCAACACAGATGAGGAGGAACCTCCAGACTATGAAGATGCACTTTGCTACCCTGTGCTAATTGTTCACTGCAGCGAGAACTGTCACAGCCACAGGTCGTTCCACAGACACAGCTCCTGTGTGGAGACCTCTCTATGACTCTGTCTGTCACGGACAAAACTCAGTGGTATCTCTGTAGCATAAAAAAAAACTGATGGCGGGTGAAAACACATTTGAATTGGTGATGCACAGACTTATGCTGTTATTCTTTGTTGTGTGAAACGGTTGCCTAACGTCTGAATGTTTGGGTTGCACCAAAGCAATAGCAATAACTAATGAGAGTAATACAGTATGTGATGGTACTACTGTAGGACACAAAAGACACAAAACATCAGTTTGCTTCCAGTGAAACTCAAGACTGTTATACTGTATGTCATTGCCATAGCTTTTAGGATCTCATGTGTTCAGTCTGTATGAAACTGAAACTGCAGTTACCTCAGAAAACCTCAACACGGACCAGTGGGACTGCTAAAATGTCCAAATACCAAACCACAAGAATTGACCCTGAGCAACAAGGTCAAGCAATTTGGAATCAATTTTTTGTGTGGATTTCAAGTATTAAAATATATATTTGTATTGATAATTACAAAATAAATTCACCATACTCAATTAGAAAAAGAAAATGCATATAAACACAAGACTATATTGTATAGTTTTACTGTGACACAGTTTTAGTTTAATTTTGTCCCACACAAAATGACAGTGTTGTTGTTGTTTCTCTGCATGGTGGTTCGTTATGTGTAGTATGGTGGAAATGTTTTTTTATTATTATGTCTCAGCAAGCAAAATTACTATGTAACTTTGTTTACAGTCAACTGTTGACGCTATGTAGCAGTACCATACAGCGACATCTGTGTCCTTATAGAGATGATAGATCTGCCGAATCTTGGTCTTTTTTGAAAGAACAAATCTTAAGAGAATCTGATGAGAGTGGTGCTGAAGTTCAGTTTTTTAAAAACTTCTTCTATGCTGATTTTACCGTATAAACTTATAGGGTGACACAAGCCTGACGTACGGATGCTGGCATTTACTGAACACAGGGCTACCAGTTGAGTTACCTGAAAAAAAGCTCACTGAATAAAACATATGCTGGTTTATGTCTGCTATATCTACTATTACATATTCTTCTGTTATCAAAAGACAGCTGAAATATAGAGTTTGTGTGAAACAACAAACTGTCTGAGCCATATTTATTAATCTGCTTTAATTAGTTACAACACAGATTAACTCAGTATATGTAATACTGCTTCTTTTACTATTATTATTTTTTTCAATATTTAATAAACATGTAGATTATATATTAGTCCAACTGAACAGTCAGAATAGACCAGAAATGAACATCTGTGATGATGGATTGTCTCAACAAGTCGTCCTCCAGTGTTGTCCTGAGGTTTTGTCTGATGACATTTAGGATTGGCTCCCATCCCAGTAATCCCAATTTTTTTCAATTATCTTTTTTCAAAATAAATGTTTTATTTGCAAAATAAAACATTTTGAAAACCGTATTCTGTTGGTATTAGTCTGCAAGATCCATTACTTTAAAAAATAAAATCACTTGATTATCTTTAAATAAAGAAAGTAAATGGAAATGATCAGATTTTCTTTAAATAGTGTATAATATTAATTATTTCACTGTAGTCTGCTGCAGCCCAGGACTAAATGATCTATGGACCAGTCCCAGTCCACAGACCAGGAGTTCGGGACCCATTCTTTAAAGCAGCAGTCCCCAACGTTTTTGAATCAAGGACCGGTCGGCTGCTACTGAGTGGTACCGCAAACCAGTAATATATAATAATAATAATAATAATAACAATACGTTATTGTCGGCCGTTTTCATTGCCCGTGTGCTCTGCACGTTGTTGTTACTTATACTCCGTTGCAGCAGGTGGCAGCAAACGCACCTCAGCCAACAGGCAAAAAAACTCAAGAGCGGAAACGGCGAAGGAGGCTGCGTAAAAGGTTACTGCGTTGGTAAGTGGACAAAAAGTGTACGTTTAACTATATTATTAACGTTTCACCTTTGACACTTTGCAGTCCGTGAACTGCAGTGATAAACAGTAGATTGTTGTGAAGTGAGCTGCTTGAGTCCATTAGCTCACTGAGCTAAAGTGAAGTTCCTGTTTGTCGATGACTGCTGTCAGTCGGCTCTGCAGTGTTTACGATTTCTTCGGTAGAGCAAATCATTCTAGCACAATGTTGTTATTCTGGAGCCTACGGTATTTTCCTGTACAGCCCGTAAGTCCTATAATACCTTAAAACTGACGACTGCTGTGTACACTTGCTGCGGAGCTAAAACCTTAAGACTGACGACTGCTGTGTACACTTGCTGCGATGTAAACAATTAATTTCGGCGTATGCTGAAGGTTTAAACCTATAAATTGTGACACAAAAAATCAGGTAAAACCCTATAAAGGTAGGAAGAGACGAGACGGTAGAATAACTGAGAAGACACGAATCAAGGGCAAACTATAGTCACTGCTGGTGGTTCACTGGCAGATCACTTATCTGCCCTTGCACTCTGGGATGGGTCAAAGCCATCTGCAGCAAAAATAAACTGTTAATAAATAATGCCAGATCCCTGGAGAAACTTTGGGAATGTTTGACATTAACAAATACAGTCTGAAATTAGAACATCACAACTCCATAGAGCTGGGGGCCACTGCTGCCACTGTCATCTGTTCAATGGTGTTTCTTGTTTTCAATTTAAAAACTACATACTTTGTAATTTCTTCTTCTACTACTATTATGTTGCCTTCTTATTCTTTGTGTCTCCTACTCTTGAGTGCCACAGAATAAGGTAGCAGACCTTAGTCTTCCAGTTTACTTCAACAAGTTTTCCAAACAACTTTAATTTATTAATTTGCCCAGAATGAGATAATTAATTGGTAAGGTACGATCACTCATTGAAATACCTGTCTGTTCACTTGATTCTGGCCAACAACGTAAACATCAAAGAGGCTGGAGCTTTGGTAAGATTACCAGTGAGATGAAGTTCCGTTACTTCTGTCCAGGTGTAGTGAGAGATTTCAAACATGTATGACCAAAAACCCTTCCTGACATCTTGTGTTTTTCTAGCGACTGCTTAAAGGACTGCTATGCAGAATCTGGTGGTGCAGGCCCTGACCATGAGGCAGCTCGGGAGGCTGCACCACAGACAGCTGCTGGCTGCTGGATACGGACTAAGGGAGACCACATGGTGTCCCAGGACCATCCACACCCGACAGCTGTCCGGCTGTTTGGCATTTCCAGCAATAGGCTGCCACAGGTTGACTTTACACAACAGAGACCCCGTCAGAAGTTGGTCAGTTCATCATCTGAGGTTCAAGAGCAGCAAGAAGAAAGGTGCACGTAGGGCGTTACAGGAGGAGGAAGAGGAGGAGGAAGATGAAAGGGCGTTACAGGAGGAAGAGGAGGAGGAAGATGAAGACAAGGAAAAGGATCCAGAGGACAGTGATTATGAAGATGAGTTGCAAGAGGACCCAAATCTACCAAAGGATTATAAAGACTTGGAAAAATATGTGCAGTCTTTCCGCTACGATGTGATTTTTCGTGCTGGCCTGGACCTGTCACACAAGTGAGTTTGACTCCTATCTGCAAAGGCTGAAATGGACTTGTTTTTTTAATAGTTGTGCAAATATACTGTATATATATATATACATATACATATATATATATATTAGAGGTTAGCAGTTTAGAATGACAGTTAAGGTGGAACAGTTTGGAGATAAAGTGAGGAGAAATGGAGATGGTTTGGACAAATGTTGAGAAGAGATAGTAGAGATATCGGACAAAGGATGTTGGAGATGAGAGTTGACAGGAAAGAGGAGAGGAGGATGTCTCGAAACAGGACATGGAGATGGTTGGTGTCAAAGCAGAGGAGGCAGGGGATAGGGTGAGATGGAGACAGATGATCCACCATGTTAGCTCCTAAAGGGAACAGCTAGAAGAAGAAGAAGAAGAATCTAAAACCTGAAAATGACAAATGTTTACCCATGTGTTCCCCATCAAACCAAACATATTATTACTGTCAAGGGTAAAAAGATACTCGGTCATTTTAAATGTACTTTACAAATTTTGTACAAATAAGAGAACATGTTTTATGCCATAAAACCTGACAAATTTCACCTTTGGTCAACTGACAGTAACATGTGTTTCTACGGTGGAGATATTGGACAGTGGACCTCTATTAAATGTTGCCATAATCACCAGCAATCTTTTCATCCCATATGTATGAGCATTGTTTCTGATCTTTTGTGCAGAAAAATTGAAGACGCCTTTTATGGCAACAAACTCAGACTGAATGGACTGAGACTTATCAAGAAAAGTAAAACAGTAAGTGATACCTTGAAAAGTGTAACATATGCCTATATTTAAATATAACGTATCAAAGACGACTAAATCCTGCTACTCCATCTGTTCTCTAACCCATTTTATTCTTGTGGGGTTTTTTTAGGTGAAAATCGGGGACAAACTGGATATGGTGCTTTCAGAGAACCAATCAGACCACAAAGTTACTCTGATGAGAGTTGTCATCAGAAAAGTCTTTGAAGAGAAAAGTAACACAGAAAAGTACAAAGTTGCTCTAAGGCGCTGGAAATTCATAGAACTCTCTCAGGAAGAAGCCCTTAAACCCTGAACTTAAACAAGACAGACCGTGTTTCAGCGGCTCAGTTAAGTCACCTGTACAGAGATGTTATGCCTGTTAACATGACTGGCCTCACACCACCGTCATGCTGAATGGATTAGATCCAGTGGTTTCATGCAAATCAGACAATTGTCCGATGTTTTAACAAACATTTGTTGATCTGATCAATTAATGTTAGCTGTGGAAAGTCTAAATAAAAGTTGTTTTTTATATCAGTGGGTCTAAAAAAGGGTCAGTGTGTTTTTTTTCCAAAGAGGCCTTTGTCTTTTTACTTAGCTGGAAATATTACTACTAGTGCAGCGTAACATGAACAGGTTGGTTATTGCTCTTATGAACACTTCTTTTTAACCTTCCCCCCATCCTTTTACTGATTGAAAACTGGTATTCTTTTTAACCTTCCCATCCTTTTACTGATTGAAAACTGGTCTGCCACGAACAACTACAGTACGAAGTAATAAGTAATAAGTCCACATTATACTTTAAGAAAAGTATGACATTGACGAGTGGGGATCTGTAGTCCACATCATACTTTAAGAAAAGTATGACATTGACGAGCTGCCTATAATAAGTTTTCTCAGCTTATTATAAATGAATTTTTAATTTGACATTTCGTGTTAACACATCATAGATGTGATAGAGCCACTCGTGTCATTGATGATTAGGGTTTTATTAGAAAAGGTTTTCCATGAGCCATGGTGACATTAAATTACCTCTAGAATATAAACTTTGATTAGAAGTTTTAACACCAGCACATTGTTGTTAAAACTTGTGGCACAATGCTACATATGTGTAGTCAAAAATAGTGGAAATGCATACTGAAAAAATATAACCAAGTGTAACAGCCTCACAACGTTCTGTCAAAACGCACTGTGGTGCTTTGATGATAATTATAACAGATGAAATGTGTGACATCTTTGCATTTTTTGAATCATGTGCCAAGCTCTTAACTACACTTTTAATTATTGTTATCCTTGGGCACTAAAGAATCGGCAACAGCTACAGTGTAAGGCTACAACATTTTAAGTTTGTTACATAAGTGCTGAGATTTTTTTGGTTAAAAATATTAGTAAATTTCAGATCTTTCAAACATTAATAAGACTACATCAAGGGAATGGGTGTTCTTTTTAATAAGTGTGGTTGGATAAAGATGAAACACAGATTTGCCTACCATATATGTCACCAAGGCTATGCTAGTGTGCCATCGAACCTTCACTTAAAATAAAGATGCAAAGAAACAAATTTAGCCTCTTTGCAAAAGTCTTAACATTTCATATCTATGCCACCACAAGTCTTTAGCTTCGTTAGATTTCACATGGTTTATTAAGTAGTGACACAGTCAGTGCTGGGACCTGGTGCTAGCCTTGTAGAGAGCAAATATGGCAGCCATAAGTAAAACAAGGTAAATAACTTTTTAACCACTTCAGTAACATAATCAAGCGAAAAAAGCTACAACAAATTATGTTGGAATTACTGTGGTTGGAAACTGCACTAGCTGGAGAAAACCCACCCACACAAGAGGCTAACAACATGCTAACTCCAGACAGGAAGTCCAGGGAACGATCCATCGACTGGTGCTGTTAGGCAATTGTAGAAATCTTTGTTATTTGAACTTTAGAATCTCCAGTTTGGAGAATTTCAAATGTTCTAACTTTTAACTTGGAATTGTATATACGAGTGGCTCGTATCCAAATCCGGCCAACCGAACCATCCAATTTGGCCAATAACTGGATTCTAAAATTGTGAGGATCAAAGAGTAATACCCGTTATTTATGATCCAATTAAAAAAAAAAGATTTTTACTTAATTTTTTTTTAGTGAGTGGTCTCTGAGGTGTCTGTCCAGAAATATCTGGCTCTCCACCAAATATAGTTGGTGACCCCTGGTTTATGCATTTGCCCTTTGACTTAGTAAACCTATCCACACACAGTAGTACTGACAGATGAACAGTACCATACTTTGTAAAACAGGGCCCTCTATTGTTTCTTCTATTGTGTTACTTCTGTCAGCTGACAGCATAGCAGCGAGAAAGTCCCGATGTATGCACATGGACTGTCTGAAGCATTCATCAGTAGCGCTTTTTGACCTTTTAAACTATATTAACTCTGACCGATGTGATAAACGTGGTAACAGTCGTGGTAACTCCTGTGTCGCTGAATGTTTGCACCCAAGGAAAAGACACTAAAATATGGCAGGAACATATTCTGATTCTCAAACAATGAGCAGTGACCCAAAAAGGAGTTGCCAATACAGGGGATTCCTCGACTAATGTTAGATGATGTGACGGAACTCATATACTCTACCCAAGAGCCTGTGTCACAACACAGTGGTCACATCATAATCTAGGACATAAAAACACCAGGAGAGTCTGACTGACACCTGGGAGCCAGAATGAAGCTCAAAACGTTCCCAAAAACATCAACATCAACATTATTTTTTAACATTGTACGTTGGAATGAAGGAACAAGAATTTCTTAATAAATTTATGGGAGGTGGCACATAACCACACAACGCCGTAGGACAAGGATGTCGTAAACCGTGGACCGCCTGTATACTTCCATAGAAAAAGTGCTCATTTTTAAAAATAGCATTTCTCTGTCCCACCTATAATATAAGAGAGATGATGTGATCAGTTATTTTACCTTTTAATTGAGTTTTAATGTTGTCTAAATAATTAGCTTCAACTTATCTTACATTTATTAAAATGTATAACTCAAGTGGTGGTTTCAGTGGCTTTTGCTAAATGTAGATCTTAAGGCTAGTGCATTTGATATCCTACACATGAATTTAATTGGGTGAACTTTTTTTATTGCCTATATGTGATAGATATCAGCACTGACTGTGTGATGGTACTCACACAACCACACTTAAAAAAAAAAAACACCCCGCATTAGTCATCTAGTCTACAGCATCTGCTGCTGTAGTGACAAAGTATAAGAAAAGAACAAAAGAAACTAGTAACAGCCTGGCGTCACTCTGAAAAGACAGTGTGTAAGGTTTGAACAACGTCCTCTCAGCTCAGATAATGTGCAATTATTTCGATACACACAGACACAAAGACTTGCCTATATTATTGAACGTCTAGGTCACAGTGCTTGACCTCTTGGCCTTTTTAAGAATGTCACACTTCTTCCTATTAGGACGCCGACAGCGTTCGTCAATGCTGGGCACACATTCGTAGTGCCACACCTCTTCCATTTTATCCACAGGATACACGGCCTCCACGTAGTGACGGATGAGTCTGAGGCGCACGGGGTCCAGCTGCTTCTTGTTGCAGGCCCCCGAATGATTGTACTGCAACCGCAGGTTCTCCTGGGTGAAGAGTTCAGGAAAGAGACGCACCAGCAGGCGGGCAGCAAAATTACCCACAGAGAGACTCTGCTGGACGATTTCCCGTACCTCGTTATCTGAGAGAAGGTAGACCGACGGCACGGGGAAGTCTGGTTTACACACTGTCAACTCATCCAGAGGAATTCTGCAAAAGTCTTTGCTGCTTTTCTCAGGAGGTAAAGAGGGAATATCGAGATCCTCCCTGACATCTGGATTTAGCTGAGTCAGCTGACAAAACAAGTCCTGCTCCGACTCCGGGCCGTACACTTTGCGCTGCTGCAGGTACGACCTCCTCTGCTCGGTGTCCCGTCTTCTACACCTTTCGTCCAGTTTTCCCACAAACTCTAACATCCACACTCTGTTGTTCTTGGCCTGAGGATAGACCAACTGCACGTAATGACGGATTAGGTTCACCCGTACAGGGTCAAGCTGCTTTTTTCCAAGTGATCCGCTACAGTTGTACTGCTTTCTTATGTTCTCGTGGGTGAAGAGCTCAGGAAACATAAGCACCAGCAGCCGAGAGGCAAAATTCCCAATGGAGAGGGAACAGTCGTAGTTGTTCTTGAGCTGCTCCCTGGACAGAAGGTACTCCTGGGAAATGTGGAAGTCTGGCAGGGGAATGTCCAGACTGTCAAAATCCACGGGCGGCAACAGTGACTTTTTGGATTTGCGATTTCGTCTTTCGTAGTCCATCAACTCTGGCTCTTTACTAGGAGACACGTCTTCTGAAAGGCTGGCCAGGTCGCTGCCATCGTTGTTGATGTCATCAAGTACACTTTCATTTCCGTTACTGTGGGATCCCTCGAAGGCGTCCTCTATATGCTGGATGCAGACCTGTAACCAGCTGTCCTTAGGCACATCTGGGAAATTTGCCTCCATATACCTTCTTATTATGTCTATTTTGTCAGGGTCCAAAATCAGCTGCCCAGCTCGACTCAAACTGTTTGAGCTATCGGCCATTCTGCCTCCTTCAAACACCTCAGGGAAAAGTTGGTGCATAAGAAAAACTATAGAGTCCTCCGGGGAAGAGAAGTCGTCCACCTCGTCTGAGACTTGTGTACTAAAGTCAGTGTCCGTCGCAGACGGCAGCCTGCTCGGCTGAGTATCTGAAGTAACTTGCTCCTCCTTCCGCTGCTCATTGATGAAATGAAAAGTGTGAGGATGCTCAGTTTTAATAGCTGCACCAGTGAGTGTCTGTTTCCTGAGAGACTGAGAACTCTCCACGTCCCTCTGTGTCCAGAAGCGGTTGAAGAAGTCAATGATCTGCAGAAGACATTCTTCCTGCCAGATGCTGTTGCTCTTGACCACAGGGTAGCACACTTCCACATAGTTACGTATCAGCTGCAGATGCAGAGACTCCAGCACTCTCTTGCTGGCTGTGCATTTATGAGAGCATTCCCTGGCTTTAAACAGCTCTGGAAAGAGATGAACCAGCAGCCGACACCCTAGTTCTCCAGCATTGGACGTCTGCTCCATCAACTGATTCAGTTCGTCGCTGGTTAGAAGATATTCAGGAGGAGGCTGGAACTCCGTCACCAGCTCAGACGTTTTGACCTGCCGTTTTATTCGCATGACTTCAAGAGTCAACTGGTCCACTTTGCTGTGGAGCTGAGTCATACTGGAGCTGAGGGTGTTGAGAATGAAGAACATTTTCTCTATCAGGGGATAAAGGCTGGAGTTTATTGTTGATGAGTCTTGACCTGAACTCGCTGCGATGAGCAGGTCTTCCATCTGGACATTTTCCTCCAGAATTTGTGACTCAGAAGAGAAGATGCTGCTGCTGTGGTTGTGCTGGTTTGCAACGCGATGGCTGGTCTGCTGCTCCGGTGTCACAGGTGTGTTCCTCTTCTCTGAGATCCTGTGGGAGATGCTGAAGAGAGGCTTTTTGTAGGAAACTCTGTCAGTCTCATGGACACATTCTCTTCTCTCCCCCATTGTGGTGAGGCACAGTGGCTCATGTCTGCTGCTCACATCTATCAGTCGCCTCTTCATCTGCATAGAAACAACATTTACAGTGAAAGTGAACTATTGTGACACAGCTCACCACTGCACACAACCAAATGTGACCTCTGTTTTTAACCCATCACCACAGTGAACAGTGGCAGCTTTAAGAACCAGGGAGCAGTGAGTGGGGACGGAGCCATGCTCAGACACACCTTGGCAGCTGGTGGACTCAAACCTGGAACCCTCTGGACCCAAGACCACTTCCTTAACCACTAAGCCACCACTGCCCCCATTTCTAATATTTATTTATTTAAAAATAAAATGATAATAATATAACATTAACACAAATATTACAATGGAGTCATTAATGATTTGCAAATCCTTTAAAGCCTGCAGTATATATAAAAAAAGAAAGCAGATGTAGCACAATCCAATTTGCAAATCCTTTGAAGCCTGCAGTATATATAAAGAAAGAAAGCAGATGTAGCACAATCCAATGTAAACAAAACCATCTTCCATGTACAGCGCTTGCATGATGAGGTATTCCGCTCGTCAACAAGCTCCCATACGATATATGTTTTAACGCTGTACGTTGGAATGATGGAACAAGACTTCTTAATACATTTATGGGAGATGGGGACCTAACCACAAAACGCTGTAAGTTGAGGACATTGTAAACTGGGGACCTCCTGTATACAACAGTTAATATATTTAGATATTTTAGTAAAGATACACTTGGTGTCTGTCTCTGTTACTACTGTACAGTTATTAAAAATCAAACAAGGCATCGAGGCTTTTTGCTGCTGATTTTCTACACACGCAGTAGAAAGATCGGTGTCATCAGTCAGAAATGGCCACTAGAATGTATACGCTAAATCTTTATGATGTAAAGACAATTTGAAGCCATTTCATGTGAGACATGTGTTGAGGTGAACTTACGTCACCACAGACTCTGGCTCTCTTGCTGCAGGTAGACTGGCTTGCATCAGTCTCCACCTCCGCTGAGGTCCTTTTGCTGGTTCCACAGGCCTCAGGACGTCTTCCTCCACTCTCCTCAGACTGATTACAAATAACATGGTCCTCTGTCTCCTTTTTAATGTCCCAGACATGCTCGTCCTCTGCAGATAATCAGAGATTCACCAGTTACTTGTGTAATCAATTGTCACATGATCAGACTTTCCCTATTTTCTCCCACGCCACTTTTTTCCCTTTTAAAAATATCCCTGACCCAAATACGTCTGTGTTCCTTTGTCTATTGTTACAGATGCAAAGTCAAAGATTAAAGAACTTGCCTTTTTCAAGCATTGCTTCACATGAAACGTCCCCATGCTCACTGAAATTCATAGCCTAGAAAGGAAAGATTTACAAAAATGTATTATATTAATTTTATCATATAAAATTACCTTGTTTATATTCACTCAAAGATGTTGACAAGCTGTATCTGAGTTTTCTGATTCAATCTGTTCAAAGTGTGAAATCTTTAGTCCGTTTTTTTAAAAAGACAACTTCTCTATAACTAAAATTTACAAAATATATAATTTATATTTATTTTTGAAGTTGTTGAACTGAGGAGTGAGTACAGTTTGTGGCAAATGTTCCATAACTATGTGATGAGAATAAACATTGTATAAATAATAATAATAGTAAAATAAACATCAACAGTTACAAATTATTTTCTGCTATAAAATTGTCAATAAATCTAAAAGATCAACTTCAGTTTAAATTTCCAGTTACTAGGTTTTAGAGATTATTATACACATAGTTATAAGTTACAGTACTATGTGTACTGGCTCAACAGACACGGTAGCATTTGTTACACCATCTATTGTGACCAATGGTACTTTTGAGGGAAGATGACAAAGTTAGTTTGTTGGCTAAAAACTTTAAAAATAAAGTACACGACCATTGTACTTTTACTTTGCATGTAGGTAAAAAGAAATATCTCTGCTGTATTTTTTACTTTAGACACAGTACGTGGAATATCGAATATCGTTGTTCCTCACCGTTTAAAGGTTTGTGGAGACATAAACATCGAGTGTTAAAGTTAGCAGCTATTACGGACTACGAACAGAAAAGTGATGCAACTGCAACTGGACACTGGATCACATGGACACGTCTATCACAACAGCTACTGTGGAGAACACACACGACCCGTGGGGACATTAGGACATACTGTAAGGACAGAGTGGACACGGGCAGATGATGGAGAAGTGCCACAACTCTGCCTCCTCTCTGAGCAGCCACTTCCTCATTCTTTCGAGCACGGACCCAAACATCAGAGTGCGTTAACAAGTTTCGCGCACACTCGGCGTTTCATGACGAAAACAACAACATTAGCCGCTTCGTACGGTAGCGCAGTATTTTGTGCGTGAACTGTAATGACGCGGCTGTGTTTGCGTGGACACAGCCTCCCTCCTCCTTTCTAACGGGTGGTGAATTAACGGTTAAAACCGGAGCTCACCGTCACCAGTCCATGAAAACCCCCGGTGTTAGAATCGACTCGGAGGACATGTCCGCAGCCACACTGGGGGCTTCATTTAAAACGAAAGTCGTCTTCTTTTTCTGCTTGTTGACATTTTTTCTCGTTGGGCTTATTGTGCTTTCTCGCGTGACGTGACCACGAAGCTTGAGCTGCTGTGTCACTTCCGCACAGCTGAGGGGCCAGAGGTAGGGAAGGGGCGGGGGATGAAGTCCACTTACTTCCACTGGAGACGTTTTTTTGTGTGTTTTAGCCTTTAATTCACAGGTGTCCCCAAGAACTCTTCAAACACCATCCAGATTATTTCGGTAAAATCAAGTTAAATATCCTGAACATATTATATTATATTTTATTATATTATATTACATTATATTACATTATATTATATTATATTATATTATATTATATTATATTATATTATATTTCAGTTTCCGTCAGTTATAGTATATTTTACACTGATTTCTCATTTCAGTTGTGAAATAGAACAGTGTAAGTAACGTACAAAGGACGTGACAAATCAAGCAAGAAAAAAAAGGAACGGAAATACGAACAAGAGACTGCACTGAAATAACAGCATGAGCAAAAATGTTTACATGGATTTAGTCGAAACGTCAAGGGGACTGTTTCAGGGTACGTACTTCCAAAACTACAGGACCACCATACGGGCAATGTCGCCCTCAAGTGGATTCTGTAATAATTACAGAATGGTCCCTTAAAATGTTCGCAGTCTTCTCGACATTGATTGATTCTAAATGGAAAGTAAACGTCATCAAAATAAACGCAGTTGTACAGTATATACATACCGCAAATCTCACGGTTCGTTGTATTTTGTAAACCTTTATGAGCAAAAATATTCTGGAAATTAAATTCTGCTGCTCCAAGATCGTAGGACTGACGAAGTATGTGTTTCTGTAGAATACCATTAAACATTCCTGTCATTTAAATCTAGTTTAATCAAAAGCACGTTAAAACATGCGTATCTAATAAAGAACAATTTAATCTGTGTGTACAGATATTTGCTATTAAGTCAAATTTTTTAATGTACTCAAATTGCACTTGTGCAACAATACTTGGTGTAATATGACCTTATCAGCCCAGAGATCAGAGATAAAAACGTCCAGTAATGAATGTTTATGACTTCCTTAATGGAGAAATGAAAGGAAATAACTGGTGTGATGATTAACAGCAGTAAGAGTGCTGCAGTGAGAGATGTGTGATTTGTAGTTGCGCCACTGTACAGCCACACTACTCACAGAGTGAATATAAAAATGTCTACACACAGTGAAATGTGACTGTATTTTGGGGTTCGTCAAAGAATGAAAGCAAAATAATTATTTCAAGAAGTTTTTTTTTCTCCATAAAGTGCATATTTCAGTATCAGCTTTATTATTTGTTAAACACACGACTTTCATTACGCTCTTTACACGTGGTGAACATGTACAGACGAGTGTTACCCTTATCTTGTTTGAGCCATGGCACATATGTTACTTCAGAAAAAAAAAAATCCCACAATGCAGCACTAAACAAAAATACCACACAAAGTATTTGTAATAAAACAAAATGGTCTTCTAGTTTCGATGTATTCACAATTGACTTAGTACTGTAAATACTTACTGAGTAGTGTGAGTGAAGATGAATGGAATTCTTAAAGGAGAATTAAGGAAAATGCAAGGGTACAGATGAAGTAAATGTTGTGAAAAGATCGCAAACATGTAGTAAACAGAAAGAGGTAAAAAGTTATGGAGTGAAAAGGCGCGACTGGTCCGAACACAGTTCTGGTGTGAGACAGAAATGGGCAAGATCAGCACAACTGCCCATTCCTAATAACAAAGGTAATATGTACAACTGCAGTAACCACAGAGGTATGAAGTACATCAGCCATGAAAATATAGTAAGTAGGGTTTGCAGCCAGGCACGGCTGAGAGGTTTCAGCATGTGCAACAGGTTGGATTGATGCAAATGAAATGTTTTATTACTTTTACAACAGATGACAGTGTCATCTGCAAACATCATGATCCATGGAGCCTCCTGACCTCATCTGTCAACCTGGCCATTAGATTAGCATAGCAAACAAAATTTGATCCCAGATACAACCCCACCCCTACCTCAAACCCATCAGTCAATCTGACAACACATCTAACTACCATCTCCCTGGCCTCATACATGTCTTGCACAGCCCTCATATACTTCTCTGCCACTCCCGAGTGTCTCATGCAGTACAACAATAAAAAAAGATGTAGGAAACGTGAACAGGTTTTTAAATACAGCACAGTGAAGATGAGCTAAATAATACTTGTGGGGGACTTAACAATAGTCTACCAAAGGGGGTGCTGCAGAAGAAGTTCACAAACTATTGCTTCAAAGGGTGCTATCAAAAGAAGAATACTGTGTTTATCTACACCTAAAAGACACGGATTTAATAAATAATACCAGCAATAATTTGACACCTTGATGTAACAAAGTACACTTTTTATAGAAATGATTTTGGCGTTGAAGATCAGGGGATTTATAAATGAATTTTTCAGGTCAAATTAATGATAAACTTGATCTTAGGATGGTGTTATTGTAAGGAATAATATATTTTATAGTATATTTGTAGTATAGTCAGGGTTTTATTTAGATCCTGGCACCTTAGCTATGTAGAGTACTTAGATGAGTCAGTACTTCACCACTTTCAGTTAGTCTGTGATGATGAGGAGCTCTCACAGGGGCACAACTCTGTCTTAATCGCTGACTTTTTCGTGCAGGGAGCATTCCTTCTCCTGCCACCAATGTGTCAGCCCGGCGATGACACAACAAGACACTGTGTGGCTGCCGTTGCTCTCATTACTCCTCTAATGAGCTGTCTGCCTAACAGTCTGATCTGTCAGTCAATGAAGCGCAGATGCCCCGTGCAGGGGCTGAGGGTCAGCCGGGCACGGATCGCGACAAGGAGCCAGTGTGTGGTACTTAACACCATGACGAGCTCGTTAAAGTGTCATTTTTGCCCAATATGCTCATTTGTGTCAGGGGAGCCAATCAGCTATACTGTTCCGTCTCAACAGAATGACTCTCATCCATCACCATCAGCTATATGATGATATTAGCAGGTGTTTACTGAGAGGCCGCTGATAGGAAGACTAATGGAGATTGTTGAATTACAGCACACTCAAGTTTGTCCTGTCATTTATACACAGGCTGTTACCTAGCAGGGGAACTGGAGCCACAGCCTGCACTGCATGTAAAAGATTACAAACAGTAAGGAGATACTGAAGAGGGGAAAACCACTGCAACTGTTTTATCACATTGTCTAATCACAAAGAATGAATATAGGTTAAAACATTTTAACTGGTTTTGTGGCGTGACTGTATCTTTGTAGCCTTATCTACAAATCAAACATACAATTACTGTCAATAACTAAACTGATTTAAAACAACAGCCCAACTGTATTTGTGTAGTTTTATAAAACACAGGGGCTTCTCCACCTATGTTGGAGTTCTGTTCCCGTAGGTCAGAACTCTCATACTGTACATCAGTATGTAGGTCAGAACTCTCATACTCTACATCAGTACCTGTCACTCACCTAACACAGTGGTGACATCATAGTCTAGGACATAAAAACATCAGAAGAGTCTGACTGACACCTGGGAGTCAGAACGAAGGGCAAAAAGTTCCCAAAAAAACAACACAAATGAAAGTGAATGTAGAACAATCCAATGTATACGGTACAACCGACAAGTACAAAGGAACTAGTTGTTGGCGAGTTTCAATGGCGGAATGATGCAACAACACTTTCTTAATAATTTATAGCAGATGGCATCGTAACCCTGGAATGCTGTAGCTCGAGGACGTCTTAAACCGAGGACCCATATAGTCACAGTTTTGCCAAATGTTTCTTTTATAACACAGAGAGACATTTACTGTGCAGGATATGAAACTGTTGGAACTTTGTTCATGTCATATTGAAATGACTAATGTTTGGAATCATACTGTATGACCTCAGCACCTAAACGACTTTACACAACAGTGGATCGAGTTTATATGTGAATAAAAGGTGCTGTGCTGTACTATAGTTGAGCCACGGCTCAGCTTCTGTCCCTGTTTAATCCTATTAACTTTCAGCGTAACTTTCCGTGCGTCTCTACACTGTGAGGATAAATATTTCATGAAGAGCCCGAGGCTTTTCCCTGGCACACGCTGTTCCTCTGTGTTCTCAGGAAGACCGGGCAGCGGAGAGAGTGGACGATGTCCAGTCACACTGTAGGTCTGCTCTACCTCTGTCACTGCAGCCTCACTGGCACCGTTACTTTGAGACAGGTGACTTAATGTTCATAGAACACTAGAGAACAAGACTGAATGTTCTTTATCATCATCATCATCATCATCTCCCTTCTGTGAATCTGTGCCCTAAAATGTAACTGTACTCCAACTGCATCTACAGAAGAAAGTATCACTGGCATACCCCATGTAGAAGTAACAGTATAAAGACCAAACCCCGTTAAAGAAAAGATAATAATAAATAAAATAAAATAAAATGTCTTCCTCCTAATAATACTAAATACTTTTCTAGGAGACTTATACTTCATTGCATAACAGTTTTGACAAACTATGGTGATGGAAACATAAGAAAACTGGAAGGAAAGCCATCCTTTAGTTTGATCGTTCAACTGTTATATGATGTGTTCGTCAATGTGTGACAGGCAGAGCAATAAATCCTCTTCTGCTAGGTGGCAGCAGATGGCTATGGAAACTAAAAGAAAATCAGCGCTGTTAAAGAAGATGTTTGTGTGTCTTTCTTCAATTCCTGCCAGTATATCAATGTTATCTTTAACTAAACAGGCTGAGATTTGAGTCATTTATGAGGTCATTTAAACTGGAAGATTATTATATTTCATTACATATACTTCATTGTAAGATTTCTGTTGGGTGGTGTGCTGTGGGGTTTTTCCTGATGATATACAGTACATTTGCCGTGGCTCAAAAAAGGTTAAGAAAACACTGCACTCCAGCCTGGGGGAGGGTTGGGTTGACTGACAAAATAAAAAAAAAATTAAATTAAATTAAACTTAAATTTTGACAGTTCACACTTTTATTTCTTTCACAATCAGTGACATCATCACAACACAACAAGGTCAGTAAATAGCCATTTAACAGCAAAATAGGTCACACATCACACAGTTTATATTCAAAAATGATTCACATTTGACTGTTTTTTTAAGTATATATAAAAATGACATGGTCAGTGTGATAAAAGCAAGTCAGGATAGCAGGGTTAAAAAGTACAGCATGTGGATTCCGACTTAAAGCAAATAAAGTCGGGAACGGAACTCCTGTCTTCATTCGTGTACCACAATGTTTTATTCAGAGAAGAAAAGACGAGAACTGTTGGTACTGATGGAACCCGACTTTATGACTTTTTCTTGTATCTCTGTCACTGACTGGAGAACCCAGGTGTTTCAGCTGCTTTTGAGCAATCAGTAACTTTGAACATTGAACATTAAACATTGTTACTGTTCCTGTCCACGTCAACATCAGTACCACGTCTTAAGTCCAGTCCCTGTAGGGAGAGTTCTGAGTGCCCCTATGTTTCCACCACTGTGTCCTTCACTTGTGGTCACGATGTGACAGACAGCTGCCAGTGGTGGCCTGGTTTCACACCTTAGCTGCCCCACCGCCCCCCTCCACAGACAGCAGCCTGGGAAACCACAGGCCACCAGGCTGGCGCCTGCCTGTATGCCTTAGAGCAGGGCAGCCGGCCCAATCAATACCTCT
Organism: Cynoglossus semilaevis; assembly: GCF_000523025.1. Classification (NCBI taxonomy): domain Eukaryota; kingdom Metazoa; phylum Chordata; class Actinopteri; order Pleuronectiformes; family Cynoglossidae; genus Cynoglossus; species Cynoglossus semilaevis. Next base: position 19,101,964 of record NC_024307.1, read on the forward strand.
GCATTTCCTGTCCATTTGCTCAGGTCTCTTCATTAATAATTACTGCTTGGCGGAGCTTCAATGTGCATGCTGGCAGGGCCAAGGGGAGAGGCTGTGTGACCTTTTCCCGCCCCGGGGTGGACTAGGATCTCATATACAGACTTTAGGACAAACAAAAGAAGCTAATACACACAACATCACTCCTGGGTCGTTTCTCTGTGGAAACACACTCACGGCCTGTCAATCACAAACACTGAATTGCAGCTGTCTTTAAGACTGTATTTCAGGTTTTGTTGTTTTTGATTTTCATTTTACAAACTCGAATAAATCCAGTGACTACAGTGTTCACATCACTTCACATGTGCAGCAGTTGCAAGGACCCCCCCCCCCCCCCCCCC
>NC_024307.1:19103079-19146690 GCF_000523025.1 Cynoglossus semilaevis
CCCCCCCCCCCCCCCCCGTGCTCCTTACAGAATAAGAGCTGTCCACTGAATAATTTGCTGCTGAGGACACATTTTCCACATGACGATGTACTTCTCTAAACCGTCTTAAATTATGTTCTGCCTGGTTTGTGCCGTGGCTGATAAGCAAGGTAACAATTAACTGCCAGGTTCTTAGTGTGATATATTCCTGCCCAGGAAAACGCGGCTTGGAGGATGCGTCAGAGACATGCAGCACCCAGATGTGACGCTTGAGTTTTGTGTTCTTGTGTCACTCCGTAACTATGACTGGTGTGGTGGTCATTCGTCACAGATCAAACTATTTGTGCAGACACGAGCCAGCACTTGGCTCAAATCGAGTTCACCTGTGTCTGGGAGCACACAAAGAAACACCTCGGGCTGCGGCAGTTTGTGTGTTTCTGTGTGTGTGTGTTTCTGTGTGTGTGTGTGTGTGTGTCCAAGTCAGCATTTAGTGACAGCAGAGGCAATGTTCTCCAAGGCGGATCGAGCCTCGGAGGAGGGGAAAGTCTGGATGGCCTCCAGAGCCTTGTTGCCATGGTAACAACACAAGTCCACCGCTGAGCTCATGCCTTTCTCCGATTTGACTGCTGCCAAAATCTGTCAGGAAGAAAAAAAAAAGCATTAGTTTGTCATGTTTGAGACAGGTCTAAAAGATGAATGCAGCATAAGACGCAGTGGAAGTTTGCTTCATTGAGTGAACTGTAGGCAAATGAAGTCACTTTATTAGAGTAGCAAACTATCCACCCAAACCAACTTGTCACATTAAATTGATAAACAAAATGCTTCTTTACTTTTGTTTAATATTGATTTTATACTTTTTGACAAGTTAATATCTGTGTGTGTGTCTGTCTTTGCAGTAATAGTAGAGAATCTGCATGTATTCTTCACTTTTCACTGGACACTTTGAACTGCCCTGACAACACTGTGGCTTCTCTTGTCTCAACGTCAACATTAAAGAAGCTGTTGTGGTGACATAATGTGTTTATACACGGTTGACTGTAATTTGTTAGTTCTCTATGGAAAAATGATTGAGGAAATTAAACAAAAGACGTCGAGGAAGAACCATCAATGATTCCCATCCACTGCATCACATGTCATGACATGATTGTTGTGTGTACAGTGGAAACGTGACACCTGACACGTCTTTTTTATTAAGTGCAAATAAGACCTAGAGCTGATGAAGAAGATCCTTAAGTGGGCCTTTCTTCAATTTCTGCAAGTAAATTAGCGTTGTGCTTAACCAAACAGGACCAGGTTTCATGCTCAGTTAGTTTATTGACAGTAAAGTAGAGGATTATTAGATATATTATTGTGTATACTTTTTTGTTTGACAGGTTTATCTAATGTAAAATATATGCAATGGCTCAAACAAGGTTAGGAGTGAATGTATATTCCATGTCTACACATAGTGACTTACGTATCCAGATTTTCTGTGGTAAACAGTTGCTTCAAAGAACTTCTAATCTGACTTGCGCATGTGTCATTCAGAACCACTTTAGTGAGACTTGAGTTGGGGTTCGGTTCCTCGGAGCAACATAACTCAAATTTTCCCTGTAAGTTTGTACAATTAAATATTACGTATCGCCATGTAGGAAAATGGAACCTGTTGTCCTGTACTTTACTACTTACTTTTACATGGAGTTAGTCACAGCGAACAGTGATGAAAACCAAATGGAAAGTTTGCTGTTGAATTCTTTATTGTCCTCTACAATATGGTCTGAAATATGGCCTAAACTGGCAAATGTTAACTGAATCAGCTTCCTCGTCACAATGAGGGAACAAAATTTTCTTAATAAAATAATATGTGGGGGTTTGGCGACGACGCTGTTGAGGACGTCAGACCACATTTTTTATTTTATTTATTTTACTGTGACACAAAAACAACACTTTTGTGCCACATAATTGGTAAAACACTGTTTAATAATGACTTACAGAAAATGGCTGTAATCAGAATGTCAAAAAGGAAGGTAAAGATTTTGTGTAGCTCAATTTAACAAACAAGCAACATGACAAGAGTATTTTGGTGGTAATTTCTTTCTGTAAAAATGGGAGATATTAAGACAAACTCATATTCTTAACAATAGTCTGTTAATTATAATGTGTCAAAGTAAACTTTTATGCTTAAAGGCCCAAGGTCTTCCATTTTTCCTTCCAGACTTGAGCACTGTGTGCTGCTCTCAGCTTTCCTCCCTCTGTCCTCTCCTCTCCTCTCACTGTCTCTGAGTCTCCTCCTGTCTCCTCCACAAATAGGCCTCGGTAACTAATCCTTCCTGCTCTGGTTTCAGATGGGACCAGATAACCCCCTAATACCACCATAGCCCTCCTCTGTAGCACCCCATTCTGTCCCCTCCTTCCTTCACACGTCGACTTTGGAAAGCTCGTCTCCCGACTTTGATACTGAGTTACAGTTAAGAGATGCATTGTTTGTGTCCATGGCTTAGAAAAAAGCTAACAAATTAGGTTGTTACTGTAGAGCAGACATGGGCAAACTAAGGCCCGGGGGCCGGTTGCGGCCCGTTTAGCTTTTTAATCCAACCCGCCAAACTTTTCCAAATGATATAATTTATTTATATTATCATTTCATTATCTCTTGCCTTTTCTCTGCAACACCCACGTTTCCCCAATAGATGGCGTAAAAATGATAAAAGCATTTTAGCTTTTAAGCATGACTTTTACATGTAATTTATCTTAGTTCACGCAAATGCTTCATCTATCGGCTCCTGACCCGGCCCCCCTGTCAAATCTTAGGGCAATTGTGACCTACAAGTTTGCCCCCACCTGCTGTAGAGGAAAGTTGGCACAAGAGGTGTGTGTCTTTGTAAAATGTTACATTTCCTTGTTAGCTTTATAAGAACCACAATGGGGAAATTCACAGTGGGAGTCCCTACAACCCACAAAGGCTGACACACGGGAGGCACCATTAAGTACAGGGTCCCTCTGGGGCTCGAACCCAGGACCTTCTGCAAGAAAGGCAGATGTGTAAGGCAGGCATGATAACCGCCACACTATGGAACCACCTCATACCATGGTTGTCATTGTGTCTTAAGTCTTATGTTAATTAAATTGCACTTGAAATGTCTGAAAACAGAGAATCTTGAAATTAAGAAGCAAAAAAAACTCAATTGCCTGTTCGGCAATTTTTAAAATTTGACATAAAATGACCACATCCACATTAACATGAGGACAGACACAAACTTGTTTTATGTTTGTCAGAGGGCACGAGACTGTGTCTGAAATAGAGCTCATATCAATAGCTGTTCTATAGTGTCTGCCTTTTCACGTTTAGTGTTTCACTCACTAAAGATTCTTTACACTTTATGCATTGTCTTTATTTTTATTACTATTATTTATTTATTACATAGAGGATATAGATTAAAAAAACAAAACAAAAGATGACAAAACAAAATGTGTTCTCACCTTCGAGTAATCCAGTTGATTTCCCCCAGTTTTAGCCTGATTAAAGGAAAAAAGGTGATAATAAAAAATATATAATGAATGTATTAATATCATTAAAAATGAAAAAATGCATCACACGTAGTCTGTTCCTCTGACTTTTATTCTTACTGTACAGGAAACATTTCCAGGTCTTCTTCCACCTCTTTCCTACTTTCACACCAATGTAAACAACAGCCTCCTGCACGACCTAATCTGTCAACCTTTCACATAACTATTGTAAACATCTAAACATGATCAACCAGTACTCTCTTTGCGATCTACTGCTAGACCCTGATCTACTTATTTGTCTCTGTCCTACTTGATCTACTGCCCAATAGCTTTAATTTAATAACATTAACGTAACATGGAAATAAAAAAGTCTGCTGTCTCAGACCTGCTGCAGCTGCTGACGCCATCTTTTCTCCCCGACGATCTGACGGTGGAAAACCACGGGGGCAGCGCTCAAACTGAATGACACGGGCTCTCCCACGCTGCTCTTCACAAACGGCTGCAGGTCAGAGTTCAGCTACAGAACAGAGAGGGACAGAGAGGGACAGAGAGGGACAGAGAGAGAGAACACGTTTGTCAGTGACACTGACGTCCTATCGTCTGACTTATAGCCACCAATTACGCCGCGCCAGTGGCTTAAGTGCTGGAAGCCTACTTCATGTCTACTGGCAGGCTGAGACAGAGCGAGCCTGTTAATGAGCTGCTTGATGAGCCAGCTGTCTGCTGAAAGGTACCGTGAGCCCGACGGTTCTCCTTCAGAGACCGCGCTCCTGCTCCCTCACATGCCGGATTGCTCGTAGCCACCGAGGCCTGCAGAATGACAGCTCCAGGGAGTCACAGCAGGAGGGGATGTACCAAGTACTGATGCGTCGCAGTGGAAGGATCATTACGAACACCTTCAACACGTCGGGTTCTGCTGCAAACCACTCAACCATTAAAAAAAAAATCCTTCTACATCTGCATTAACATTACATACTAATGGCATTTCAGTGAGTCTACCTTCTTCCTGGTTCCACTCTTTCACATAATGTGTTCTCATCTCTGATGAGAAAATAATAAGGCACTGAAGTTGTAGAATACAATAAAAAATAAGTCTAACTCTGAGAAAAGTGATACGACGGTTTGTTTCAGTTGTGACATAGGATTGAAATGTAGTTTTCATTTGCTACCAGCCAGTGGCGCTGTATGAAGGGGAAGTTAGGACAATTCCAAAGGCCCCTGACTGTTAGGGGCCCAACAATGAATTAGAATAATATATCAACATATAATTTAGGGGCCCATTGTCATATCCTTCCCAGAATTCCTGGCAGCGCTCCTGCTTTCAGCAACTGTATAGATCTGTGAATATTGTAGCACGCTGATGGTTTAAGAGGCAAAGCTCAAACCAGACACTTCTTTCTAGAAAACAAATATATACACACACAGTGAGTGTTCCTAAAACTGGTCCAGTGGGGCTTCAGGATACAGGTTGAATCCGTTCAACAACAGCACTCATGTGCCAATTCGCTCATATCTCGATTTCATTTTCCCCATCAAAAATAACTAAAAACAAAATTCATTTGTTCCAGCCCCAGAGAAATATACTATTAATTAATTCAATTAAATCCCCCCTCTATCTAAACATCAAAAGAATATATAAACAAATATATTGAAAATATAAAATAATAATAATTAAGAAAACATTTTATATTATTGTTAGAAAAATGGGTAAAATAACCCAGTGAAGGACAGTGTCCAGTGGACAAATGGAGCTCGGTTGAGCACTAGATGTTTCCTCGTATCACGAGGAAAACCTTGCAAAAATTGTTTACTCGTAACCTGGAAAACTCGTATTTCGGGGAGCTGGTATCTGGAAGCCTCACTGAAGTGTAAACTACTGACTCCTGATGACTGAACTTTCGGTGTTAGGATAGGGACACCATGACCAGACTCACCCTGTGGCCGAGTGATAAGTGCTTGCCATATTTGTAGGCCAGCCGTTGAGCCTCCTTGTCGTGATTGGCCAGCTCCATCGCAGCCTGACAGCTCTTGGCCAGGAGAGCACCATGGGACAGGAACGACTGCTCCTCCCAAGTCTGTACATCGATGCCATCACTGGCACTGTTGTCCTGCAGGACAAATACACAGAAAGACTCAACATCATTCATGTCCCTGGTGTGACCTGTTCTCCTGGGACATGATGTAAACAGCGGTAAACAGGATTAATAGTTTTCCTCAATAAAACAAATAAGAAATGTAATTGACATGCATATCTGATACATGTGCAGAATTTGATCATCACATTTAACCAATCCAGTAAACCTTAGCATGAACTCCACACAATTAAATTAAGTTCAGGTGGGCCAAATAAAACAAAGTGACGGTTTGCATTCGGTCCACGGGCCTCTAGTTTGATATGTGTTCTAACATAATAAAGAGCCCCTCTTTGTGTTCTTTTCAAATCCTGCCAGCGGTCCAGCAGCTGCTGACACTGTCACTGAGGCCCCGTCATCTGGAAGTGTTCTCCCCACAAAAGGTCGTCTTCAGATCTTACAGTTTAATGCTACTTTGCTTTAGTGTCACTTTTGGTAATTTAGAGTTTTTTTTGGTTGTAAATTTTAAATTGTTAACTTTCAGAGGATTATGGATGCAATAAAAAGGGCTGGGGAACAGTAATCTTTTTATTTTGGGTACATTATTTTTGGACTTGTTCATAAAAAATGGCACCATCTATGAACAGGTTAATAGCCTTTGTGCAACTTTAAAGCATCAGCAGAGTCGTTTTTTACATCACATTGAACAATGTTTTAAAGTACTGCACGGCCTTGAAGCGATGCAGACATTTACCTCTGTATAACTGGGACTTTCGTAGTAGATGCCTTGGACTAAATCACCAATGGCACTGGAAATCAGCTCAACAACCTGTTTAAAAACAAAACAAACATTACACTATTAACACAGTCACACATTTCCACAAATGTGTTGCTGCTGAAAGGCAACAAAAAACAACATTAAACAAGGTGCAGTGTGAATTTCTTTGGCAGTAGAACATTGCATGAGCCACCAGGAGCACAGATGCACAGATTCATCTATTTGAAATTATTATATAGTCATAAGTGCAATGATTAAACTGCAAGCAGAAATCTTCATCATCCAATCTTCTCTGATTGGATGATGAGAAAACATCATCCAGGTGAGTTGAGACAGACAGAGGGATGGCTGGAGATGGATGGACAGACAGACGGACAGACAGGAATGTCCAGTGTCAATTCCCTGAACCAGTACTTGAACGGCCTCATGACACTTTATTAAGAATGTGAAGTGATGAGAAGTTGAAGCAATTAGATAGTTGGATAGATGGATAGTTGGATAGATGGATGGAAGGATGGATGGATGGATGGACGGATAGTTAGACAGACAGACAGATGGACAGAACTTTTTTTATTAATTTTTATCCCTTGGGAGTTCCCCTGCGGATTTCTTTTTTCCTAAGATGTTTTAAATGCTATTATTAAAAAAACAAACAAACAAAAAAAAAGATTTATTTTTTCCTAAGACGTTTGAAATGCTATTATTATAAAAAAAAAAAAAAAAAAAAAAATCTAACAGACTTCAGTGAGTCACAGGAGCTGGACTTCTCATCAACCTGGAGACAGTAGTCAGCTGCTCATACTGACTACTGTAGTTCCGAGTTCCCTTTAAGGGACTGGAATTTATCAATTATTTCCCACACACACGAGTAGTGACTGGGCAGTTGAGTCTACGCTTGCACAGTGTGAATGATAATAAATTAGAAGCTCCTCCAGTTTGTCCCAGACATCCTTGATTCATCACAAATGTGTGGTTGATTGTGGCTGCTCTATCAGCCTGGCTCTGCCTGTGGAGTAACCCAATCCAGCAGGAGAAAATATTGGGGAAACATGAGCTGCGCCCACAGACCTGGAAGGATAATTTGCCTACAGTATTACCAGATGTGGTGTCTCTGCATGGCCTGCCTTGGGAAGTGGGGGCCAGTGGGGGTCTTTTTTTGGAAAGTATCAGATAAGCTCTCTTGCTACCTCCCCCATACTCCATTCCCAAATCCAGCCAGATCGTGTTTTGCCGACAGGTCTGCGAGGGAGGAGAAACCGGAGCTCCAAAGTGAGATTACTTTACAGTTTATACAAGTGGCAGTATAGGTTTCCTCTCAGAGCCATGACACATAATCTCCATTGCTCTCGCCGCCTTAAAAAAACAAAACAATAACAACAAAAATGCTGGTTTATGAGAAAAACTTTAAAAGCTGACATAAATATTCATATCGCCTTTTGAGCAGAAAACATTAGGTGAAACAATGAGCAAACAGATGGCAAAAATAAAGGAATAAATAAAACAACAAGCCATGATCAAGTGGCCACCTAACACTGTAAGGCTTTACATAAACTATATTTTTTTGACATAAAGTCGTTTTGATAACACTGTTGTAGGTCTGGTCTATACAGTACATTTGGCAGTAAATGTACCTGCAAACCCCTCAGAAATGAATGGCAATTATTGTGCTTTAATGAGTGAAATAAATTGGGTTTTTTCTATTTTTACTTTGATCTACAGACACTATTTAGATGAATATTTTCCTTTTTTCACACATATGTTTATAAATCATTACCTGGACTGTACACTAGCCCAAGACATCACTGAAAAACAAGGAAACCTAAGTGTCACTGTGACAAATTTCAAATTCTAACAGTTAACTTTAGCGTTGTTTTAGCTTTCCATCTATTTTTACTTATAAAACCCACCCCCGCTCCTGCAGAGCTAACGTTAATGATGTCACATATTAGTGTTTGGACACCATGTCCAAGCACCCTGGCATACAACAGGCCCATCCCACCTCTGCACCTGCTCCATATCAAGATCCGACCAGTAGAAGACTTATATCTCTTTTGATCAGACACAACAACGGTGGCTGTAAATACTGGTCTCACTCAAAGAATACAGTTACCTACATTATAAGTGGGGGTGAAATCTGGTAAGAAATCACTGTGACTGGAATGAAACATGAGATTGAGTAAAAGTGCGTGCACTGCTAGACCGACACAGAGCTTCATCTTCAGGGAAGCACAGGCATGTAAATGAATGCAGAAATGTGTAGACGCTGTGGACAAGAAATGCCCAAAGGTTTTACTCAGTATCACTGTCCTACTGACACCGTCCATCAATCAAGTTAAACCTCCAAAACAGCCTATTTTTTAATTAACTTAATGCAGTGGTTCCCAACCTTTTTTGGGTAGTGACTCCATTTTGACAACACCAAGTCTTTGATCTCTTATTTCATACGTTGGTCAGCAACTGGTGGAGCTGCCAGCTGATTCTGGGAATTTAATTGGACAATTTCTGCATCTTTTACTAGTGTGTTTGTATTGTAGCATTATAAGCATGTGTGAAGGTAATCGCAGCAACCCAAATTATGTAACACACACCTTTGCACCTGACATGGAAACAAGAGGTCTTTATAGATGAAAAACAAAAGATTAACACACTATAAAAAGCACTTTAAAGGTTTCCAGACTTTTCCAGCACCTGATAGGTTCGGTCTTCAGGTCACAGTCAAACAAAAGCAAAGACCAATTTATACAGCATTTAATGCATCACCTGATGTTACTGTAATACACCTAATTATTATCTAAGAATTGATGACAATTTTTAAGGACTGTTTTTTTATGGATTTTCATGAACTCTCAAAAAATGCCACACTAAAATAGGAAAAGGACAAACTTGCTCCAAAGCTTGAATGACAGTCTCCTACATTCTTGAATAACTCCATTGTGAGTCTGAGCCACACTAAGATTTCTTTTCGCTTTGTTCATGCTGTGCCAATAACTGAAAGCTGAACTGTTTGAAAGAAAAGCATCACTTTCAGACATAAATTTCATTCATAAGTGTCAACAGTCAATGGAAGTAACCTCTGCTGTTCCCCACTTGTATTACAGAGCAAATAAAAATCAGAAGAGACAGCAGCGGATGCAGTGGTTGATGGGACATGGGGGGTAGGGTAGGTGAAGCGGTTATTTTGATTCAGTGCAGTGACCACATTCTGACAGAACGGCGCAGTGACAGCATCTGTCAACAAGGGGTTAAAGGGCCGAGCAGTAGATATGATCTGTGGTGCACGTACAAGACCACCTCCGACCACTTGTCAAAAAACGAAATCTCAATAAGGAGGACTCCAGCGGTTCACACGTCAGTGTTGCCTCCTGGCAACAACATACTAAGAGGCTGTGTACTCTATCAAGAGCAGGGAGTGTAAGTGACTTAGTGGTGATGTTTGTTCTTTGAAAAGAAAAAAAAGAAAGAAAGAAATGCAGCTTTTATCCTTGGACTGAGTGAAGGCTGGAGCCCAGACAGAACAACAAAAACCGAGTGAACCGGCAGCCACGCTCTGCAGCAACCGTAAAAGTTAAATGCTGTCAATTGAAAAATGTGAGAAAAAACATGGTTCCTCTGGGCCTCAAACCCTGGACCTTCTTCGTGGTAGGCAGACATTATAACCACTGCACTAAAAGATCTTGTCCGTCTGTTGTATTCTTAGGTCAAAATTCCACTTTAACTTAAAATTCTAAATTTCAGAGAACAGGGCCTTCCTAAGAGCAAGGTGCTCACAAACATTTGCACAATAGAAGTATAAACCACTGCATCACCTGGAAGTTCTTAGTAAGCTCGCAGGAAGCATCAGACGAAATAAAAAGCTAACGACTTGAGTGATGATTTACTACAAAGACAAAGGACTGTTTGCACAGCAGGTATCATGCTGGGAGGAAACAAACCTCTGGAAATCAATAATCTTGAATAAACCAGAGGATCAGGTCAAACTCTGCATTATACAATCACAGTGTCAGGAAGACTTCAAGTTAGGATGTGGTTTTAGGGAATGAGGTAATGAGAACTGACAGTGATATGTGAGAATAAAAGGACAGCTGGGAGCCCACATTAAGACGCCACTTAATCTCATTTACTTGACTTAAATCAAACATTTCTCCGGATCAGTATTTACCAACATTTCCTGAGCCAGGGTACACATTTCTCAATAGAAACACCACGCAGTGCACTACCACACAAAAATCTTCAAAACTGTACTGTATATGGGATGAAACATACTGGTCTTATAGTTTCAATTTACGTGCTCAGTTTGAAACCTGGGCCTGTTTAGTTGAACACAATGCTGATATACTCACAGGAATTGAACAAAGATAATCTGTATTGTGAACTGTGTTAAAAATAGGCCCAATACATAATGATACAAACTTGTATCTGTCGATACTGATACCAATTCGATGCCTTATGCTCTCTAATGGGATAAAGTTGAGCATTTGGTCTCAGGTATTGTATTGAGTAGGTTATAGTTTCTTTTCTATATTTGATCCTAACTTTTTGACCAATATTGGGGAATGATAAAATATTAGTTAGTTTGCATACATCTTTTGGCAGGTGAGGTTCAAGAAAAAAATAGACAAAATAAAGATGGACAATGAAACTGAACTAAAGGTGTCCGTCTTACAGCTGCAACCCTGATTTGAGAAGAGCAAGAAACTCTTCCTCATATTTTAAGAGCTTCCAGTGGAATACAATTTAAATCAATGTTAGCAAGAAACATTTACATCATCAAAAGCCTTGGAACCTAAAGTTTGTATAGAGTGTACCTTAGTGTTATCCAGCTTTGCCAGGCCAGTACATGCGTTTGCTAGCAGGAAGTCTCCGCTCAAGACAGCCATCTTATTCCCAAATTGCATGTCCTTCAGGGGACCGTCTGAAACTGTCCACTCTTTCAGATTGACTATGCCGCGATGCACCAGGAACGCAGTGTGGATCAATTCTGTGATTTCAGCCAGATTCCTTTGGCTGAAAAAAATAAAATAAAAAAAGAATAAAAGGCCATAAGTCAACTCTCAGGAGAGACATCTTTAGGCATTGACAAATGAAAAGCTTTTCAAGAACAACATTTTTTTTTATTGTTTTAATGGTGGTGATTGGTGAAATATCCAAGTTGGGCAAACAAAAAAAACAAAACATTTATTTTGATTGGGTAAGACAGGGATTCCCAAAGTATGATGTGCTGCCACTAGGGGGTGCGTAAGATAAAAAATGTGTTTTTTAGGGTTTTTTAAAAGTGGGATTTTTCCACACAAATAAAGATGTTTAAATAAATATTTCCTTTGTAAATCAAAAATCAAAATCTGACATTTTAATTAATAAATAAATGCAGCTATATAAAAGCACTGACAGTAAGTGTGCATGGACAAAGACCAAAACACTTTAGGAGAACACCAAGACAATAAAATCCCAGAATGTATTCTGTTTACAAAGTGTTAAATATGATTGACAACAGATGCTGTAAAATTGTAAAACAGACACTTTTTTCCACATAAATGCCCTTTAACTCAGAACCAGTGTACTTGGGTGCAGAAGACTACAGACATGTCAGACATCTTTGTCACATGGCATGGAAGAAGGTTACATCTAAAAAAAAGAAATTGAACTTGTCATTAGTGAATAACAGCCATTCTTGATTATAACAGAAAAGGCATTTAAGTTGCCTTTGAATAGAGCCTTTCATTGCAGCCTAAGGAAGGATATAATCAAATGTTGATTCAGTCATTGCTGGGGGATAATTAGGCCCCGCTCCATATGGAAGGAACGCGCTCCGCTGCGACAGGAGGGATCAATCCAGACAGGCTTGGGTGCACTGATAGCCACTTACGACCTTCTTTCAGCCTCTGTGAGAACCTGATGAGCCTGTTGTCTTTTTGCACAAACCCCTTGCCACACAAAGACACACACATTTGTCTCGTCTCCAGGTAATTGCTGTGTGAAAAGATGTGATTAAAATCCCATAATGTCATATATGTCATCTCTCAATCATGTCCATTGTCTGGTTAGTTTTTTTTTACCAGGTCTCGCAGGAAATCAATGCACTCACCCCAAATAAAAGTTAATAGGTTAGTTTTTAAATAACAGGAAGTGGACTGTCTGTCACACGTTTCAGGACAAAGAGTCGTCTTTTACAACCCTTGTACAGTAGATGTTTGATTTTCAGTTCTACTGAGGCCAGAATGTAGGTAAAAAGTGAAGACGCAAGGTCTACAGTTTACAACGTCTTCAACCTCTGGTGTTTACTTCACCATCTCCCATACTAAGAAAGTCCTGTTCCATCATTCCAATTTCAAGATTTGTCTTTTACACATTTTATTTTATTTTATGCACTTTTGAGTAGGCCAAATTGAACCCCCCAGTGGGCTGGTTTTGGCCTTTTGTAACCCCTTCTATAAACATAACCAACGTGCACTGCAACATTTCTAGTTTTCACAAAGAGATGGAAAAACAATTTGTATTTGGGTTATTAGAAGGTAAAGCTGCAGACGACGGAAGCATAATTTCTGTTATTAAATATTTGACCAGGTCTAACGAATGGATAAGGAGGGTAATGGGACAGATTTTAGAGAACTATATATAACTTTAGAGTTATAGTTACTATAGAGGAATAACAATGGTCGGTCATGATGAAGGTACAGAAAAGAGATGTCCAAGTGAAGCTAAGGCCGGAGGTTCAGATCAGGCAGCAGTTGTTTGGTTATATTTGCTGATACTCCATTCAAATGTGTAGTAAAGACAGTACTTTTTCTTTTGTTTTTTGGCAGCATTTCATTATTGTACCTAATATAGTTGTACTTGAAAAAAATAGCTGTCGAGTAGCGCCACTCTCCAAGACAAACTAAACGACGGGTTTTAATTATGGCAGTTTGGATGCCAGAGATAATGTTTATATCTCATTTGTGTGATAAACAAACTCCTACAGGAAAGAACTTGGGCTTGAGTAAACACTTTTAAATTTTAAATCAACAGTCTTTCAAAAATTCAGACTAGTTGATCCTGGGTGCACACCCTTTAAAAGGCTGTGCCTCCTGGTCCTAATGAGCAGCAGTGTGGAACCTGGGGAGGGAAAAAAAGGGGGACATGGGAGTTGGTGTATAAATAGCTTTGATGCCCAGTTGCATAGCAACCGATGCCATCTTGCAGAGGTTTAACGCCCCCTGCCACGCCCCTTGTCCTGACTGTTCTGTTCCATTTTCCTCCTCTGCAGTCTGCCTCACCATCAACTACAGGCTGATTTTCTTTTCTTTTTTTTCCCCTTTTCCCTTATGTTTTCTGTTAAATATTCCATCATAATCCCCATTCTACTTTCTATCCATCTGTCTGTGCTTCGGCAAATCATCAGTGTCAGGCAGCAGAGTGGGAAATGTTTTAGAAATGCTGCCTGTCAAGAAGAGGAGACCATGCCCCGAAGGCTTAAATAACTGACCGAGTCACCCACCCCGTCTCCCTCCACCTTCCATCTCACCAGCGGCAGTAGTGCTAATGAGACAGGGAGAGGTGGAGGGTGGGCCAGGGGATGGAGGGTGGTGGGCTGGGGAGGGTGGGATGGTGCAAATGAGGTGATCAAGTCATGTTGTGTTTGGGACTGTGTTACGGTTCGGAGTAATCTATGCACACGGGACTGAGGGAATACTACATGTTGGATTCAGTAACGTGGTATCGTAGTGATTTGAAAAGTAACGTGGATCTCAGAAAAAGAATCCAGACTGAAGCACGTCGATGATGTCTGTTTTATTCCATTTAGTTCTAATATTAGGATGTTACCGCACAGACACAGCTCTTGGCTACACACACATACGCTCCGTGCCAGCTTGCTGTAAGAAAGAAGCCTTTCAGACACTAAGGGCAGGGTCATGCCAAAGACAGCAGTCACTTCTGGAAAGCTCTTGGCACCAGTGCATCTTACCATTCTAAGGTGCAGGCAGGTAGCAACTGTGAGGTGGAGGGGTGGACCAAATGTTCTACCTAAAGCTGAGGTTCTATCATCATTTTTTCTTTAGGACGCAACCATAGTGTTGACTCACGATTCCATCCATACACACCAGTGGTTAATATTCACCTAATCAAAGAAGTAGTTTTCTTTGTCACAGTACATTTAGACACACCACAGATACAGTGTGTCCTCTGCATTTAGCCTGTCCATTGAACTGGAACAGAGGGCTGCACTGTGGCCCAGTGTGTGGGAGTTTTTGTTGCTTCTGTCAGGTGAGAGATGATGTGGGAAAGTTTCATAATTACTTACTAAAATGTTGTGCTGAAGAAGACTTATATGTTATATGGACTATCAGGCAACTCTTTACTTTGAATGACTTTAAACTATTATCAGTGCGAGTAGTGTCATCATTAAAAAAGATTGACACAGAGAGGTTTTTTTGTGTGTATGTCACACCTCAGACTGATGACATGTTTTGCTCCCCATTATGACATTCTGTGCATGGTACAAAAGATCCACTGCCTCATTTACAAGAATTGATATGAACAGTAACCACAGAGGACGAGATTAGGTTTCCAGAGACACAGACCTGATTTCAATATTTATACCATGTCCCAGGGAACAGGGACAAAAGTTGATCTACTCCCATGCATGTTTATGGCTAGACCACACAACCTTACATGTGTTTCATTGTTCACGGTTCCCTCCAATAACAGTATACTGCATAATTACAATTTACCTAGAAAACTGGCTTTATGATTATACTACTCCCTGAAAAGGTCTGACGGTTCATCCATCAAAAACGTTAAATGTTTGATGGATGACATGTATTTTTTTTTTGTATGGGTTTAAATTGACAAAATGGTATTTGGTGTAAACTAGCTGTGTTGCAATGTCACATGAACATCCATTGCAAATTGGCAATGTTTGATTGTTGTGAAACTAGCGGGAAAACCAAAACAGCCAGGAATTAGCCCTGATTTCATTGATGAAACATGATCCACTCCATTTAGTACACTGCTGCCCAGAAACAGTGACATTTTTGTTCACAGTCAGACACACTGTAAAGATTTTGTTTTGTAACTGGATGAAGGATCATGGGTGTGCAACAAGGCTGTGTATCTGATGAACCTCAGATAAATCCAATTAACTTTCTATTGACACGTGTATGTAGTTGGTGTGAAAGGTTATTCAGTTTTCACACCAGAGTGTCACTATTACTGTTGAGCTGAGGTTCCAACTGCTGCTTAACCTTGAAGCAAGGATTAAAACCTAATTTCAATATGCCAGACCGCTCCAGCAGAGGGCGCTCTTAACTTTGGCTTTCCTTTCAGTCCAACAGTAAAAGAAGACAGCTCTACTAATTCGTTATTTGTAACTAGACGCCTTAACTCCTTGTTGTTACACCAACAATCCCCTTCTCCATCCTGTCCCTACTTCAAAGGGGAAAATAAATTGCGCCCCACCTGTCATGCCTCCGTTCCCACCAGTGGGACCTGTAATTACAATGAGCACCTGTTCGTAGGCATTAGAAATATCAACTCTGCCCAAAGTGGTGTTGGGCAGCTGATGAGGACGTTCTAGAGTTTTTCCCTCTTGACACACAGAGGGTGCTGGTGTTTCCACCTGAGCCTGTTTAGTTAACCACAAGGCTGATATACTCTCAGGAATTGAAGAAAGCCACACACAAAGAAGAGTATTTTACTGTCCTGCTTGTAAATGATAGTTTCCAAACCAATTAAGTGAAATTGCTAATATTTCGCAGTACACCTGATTTTCTCTCATGGTGGAGTGCTTTGGAATCACTGTTTTAGTTCTTGTCTGAATTGAGTGCAACGTATTTATGATAGAAACCATTTTGGTTTCATGCACACTAGGATAAATATGATAGAAACAATTTTGGTTTCATGCACACTAGGATAAATAAAGTTCCAAACCATCTCAACCAAGTGTCTCGTGGGACCTACCTGGGGTAGATACCGCTGACCATGTCCTGAACGAGGGCATCTGATGCTGCATGGCTTGGTCCTGCAGCTTTTGACATGAGTAGGACAATCACACCTCTCATTTGAAGGTTGTTCCTGTTGTCGTAGACAAAGCCTCTGCAAGGAAACACCATAAATCAGCATAAACCGTGTGCAATTATACATATGAACGATACGGCTAAGAACCATTAAGAACTGCAAGGACTTCAAGACTCAAGGTGCCTAAAACCATTTTTATTTTACTTGCATGATTACAAAGGGAATGCAGGGGATCCTTGGTTCTGGACCTACAGCGTTTTGGGGTAACATCGCCATCTACCATAAATTTATTAGAATGTCTTGTTCAATCATTCCAGCATACAGAGTTAAAACTAGATGGCGAGCGGAGTGGATGAATCACCGTCACGTAGCAATATACACGGAAGATGGCTTTGTTTACAGTCACTGTTTTCACCCAATACATTGGATTGTGAAGCTTGCTTCCTTGATGTATGGTTTTTGGGGCACTTTTTGGTAAGAACGGAACTCTAACGTAAGTTGAGGATCCTCTGTTCATTTTCTGTAAAATGTATTTGTACGTGATTATTTAAAAAAACATCTTGAATACCAAATGAGGATCTGCTATATTTATTCTGCTCCACGAAAATAGCAGGCGTGTCTTTGAATGATACTTCAATGCAAAATAAACAGGATTTAATGAATTGTTTCTGTCGTAGAAATCAGTTAGCGTAGGGGGTTCGGGTTGATGTGCTTTTCTTTTGTGTTTTTTTAGGAGGGGGGGCACTGGGGGCTGTTTCGCCTCTAGCAAACACATTCTCACACACTTACGCACAGTAGGAACCTTGTGTGTGATGGGCAGATTAAATGTCTTTTTACTCTCTCTCCGGGGAGCAGTTACACAGAGCACCTCTAATCCTGTTCCTGAGGGAGATCCTCATGCCATGAATCACACTCTCTTTAGGCGCTCAAAGACAGGCACGGCGCCACGCCCCCCCTCCGCTCAATGCCCTGATATCGGCCTCACCACCCTGCCATCAACGAAGAGCCCCTGCCTCAAACCCCCACCCTTTTCTAACCCATCCCTGCACCACAGGGGGAGGTACAGGTGCAGAGACAGAGCTGATATGAGAGATGTAGCAATAAGAGAAGGAGGGGAGGCAGGAACGTGAGAGAGAAAATATATAAAGAAACAATGATTTTTATTGATTTTTTTATCTTGCACATCGCCTAAAGCTTTTTACCTTCCCTTATACAATGTTTCCTAAAACTTTATGAGAAGCTCACTTAATTTATTTTACGGTCACTCTAAATTTTTTACACAGTTGGAAAATAGCACCAGGGAGGTGCACTGATGAATGCACCACACGGCTGAACACAACATTGCCAGAGATCAAAAATGATGAAGCCGCTCTCTAGGGAGTCCAGGTAAGCCTGTGGCCTGACGGCGGAAGACGATTAATATTTATGTCACCATTCACCCCAGCGTACATCAATCAATCACAAACTGCAGAAGGGCTGGGCGACGATGATGTGAAAAATGAGGGATACTTGTGGCCTTAGTGACGCAGGGGACCAAAGAGGGGGAGAGGGAGAGAGAGAGAGAGAGAAAGAGAGAGAGGGGGAAAGAGGGAGAGAGAGAGAGGGAGAGAGAGGGAGAGAGGGATACGACCAGTGACATTTTAAAAGGCTGTGAACAGGTCACCACACTACTGCTGTGAAACTGCAGCACAGTAGAACTTCAGCCATGACATGTACACAGGCAGCAGTTAATGCATGCAAATATGTGACCTCACATCAGCAGTTCCCAACCTTTTTTGGCTAGTGAACCATTTTGACATCAAATTTCTGGCAACTGTGCGATCGCAGCTGTTAATCAAGATGCGCCAGCTTGGATATTTTTATTTGCTGCATTTTATTTTAACCCAATTTATATATATATATATATACACTTTTTTTTCTTTTACAAAACTGAAGGCCTTTATCCTTTAAAAGTGGCGACCACACACTATTTTCTTTTTTATCCTCACAATTTTGGAATTGGAATTTGGCACGCAGACTGCCAGTTGATGATCAGTGACTTAAATTGAGAGTAACTGTTTTTTGCAATCCCCTTAAATAATGAATCTAACAATCGTTTGCTGTAAGTCTTACAACAAAATAATAAGTAGCATTGAAATCGGAGTTTATTGTCATTTAAGTAACTAGCATCACTTATTTTTTTGTCTTTCATGAAATGAGGACAGCAAACTTAAAGTAGATTTTTTAAACCTTAATCAACAAAATCGATTGTACATTATTCACAGTAAAAGCTACAATTATACAATAATAAAATGAATAATAATAATAAACTGTAACAATGAGTGAATGAAATGGCAATCCAAGTTTAGACCTGAAACAAATATTTAAAAAAAAAACAAAAAAAAAAACAAAGAGCCGCAGCAGAACTGAAAGACCAACTCTCAAGGACTGTCCTTAAAGCAAGTCGAGTTTCCTCTCCTGGGCCACAGTCCCCTTTGCTGTAACTCCAGACTTTGGGCCAAAGTTAGCTGAGCTGCAGTTTTTGAGAATGAAAGGAAAGGAAAAACCGAAACCCAACTCCACGAGGGTCTGCCTGTCTGCTGTTGTGGATATTTTTATCCGCTGTGCGTCTAAGGCGTAGACACAGTGGGGGAAATACGAACCAACCAACCCAAGCTGACAGAGAGGAGTCAGACTGTCAAGAGGTCTACTTCTCTCCTCACCACCCCCACACACCGCTACAACAACCAAATGGGTTGTCATATCAGATTTAGGTGTATAGGTTATTACACCCTTGGGCTCCTTTTTCTAACGTGCCCGTCTGCATGGCGGGATCAAGTTTGAGGACTTTCTCTTCTTCTTCTCTAACTTTCTGGATGCTTTTGATAAAAGTGAAAAAATGTGATTCAATTGAAAAAGATATGCAACGCTGTGGGAAATGTGATCTGTCTGAGTGACTTCATCATTATGCAACTTTGGTTTTGCAGTTGCACAACAAATCAGGTCTGTTGCCTACAAGCAACACACGTATGAAGTAGGTTGGAGACGGAGTCCTCTGATCAAACTGATTTGTACAGAAACGACCAATGAAAGAAATGACTTTGACAAACGAGGGATTTGTTTAGATCGTTGAAAAGAATCAATACAAATCACAATATTTATCAGAGAAAAAAAGAGGTCCAAACACTTTACTGGGAATAACTGTAGTCAAAATAAATGTCTAATCTTCACCACCTCAACCATTCATACGAACCAGAAATGCATAATTATACCGCCCTGAAAGACACAAAAAGAACCTGTGTTTCATATGCTTGAGATTTTATGACACCTGGCCATTGATAGATATTAAAAAAAATGATGATGATAATAATAATAAAAAAATATGACAAGCTTAATAACCCCAAGCTGCAGAAATCGTGGTGTTAACAGCAGATCTGCTTCAACATGTTGCCCCTTGGAGGCGCTAAGTATGTGGTTTCTCTGGGGTTTGAACCAGGACACTAGCAGTGACCATCTCTAGCAACTAGGCTTCTTCAGTGTACCGGTACTAAAAAGGCATTACGGTACTGAAGCATTCAAAATATTTTTGTTTGTGAACTACCTGCTATGGCACGGTGCACCGTTTGCAAAGATGACATAGCCGGACCAGAACCAAAACTAAGAAGTAAATACAACAGCTCTATGCAAGTAATAAAATGTTTAGAGCAGGGTCACCGAACTCTTCTGGACACACACCTTGGGGGCCGGACACTCAAATAAAATGAAATAAAAATCACATTTTTGTCTTACTTTAATATTTGATGCTTATTTTGGAATCCAGTTGCGGGCTGGATCGGACAACTTGGTGGGCCAGATTTGGCCTGCGGGCCACAACTTGATGATCGCTGGTTTAGAGGCTGATGGTGCCAAGTTCATATTAGTAAGTAAACATATAATAATACTAATATTTGCAATAGTATAAGTTGACAATGGTACCTTTAATTTCCTCACATGATGCTTGTATATTGCATAATGTCTGACCTGAGACACAAAGAAACAAATAAGAAGATAATACAAAATATGACACAGTGACAGTTAACACAAAAAGCAGAGTCAGACAACCCCAGTAACAGGGACATTAGTTCTCTGTATAAGGTACATTAGCCGCTGGCATACGTTCTGTGTTATTGTTAAACACAGAGTTTGTGTCTGCATTGTTTTCTACACCTGATGGTGCTATGCAAGTTTTCTGTTCTGTTAGCATGTTTACATGTTTATTTCTTAAAGCAATTTATTGATTGTTGTTATAAATAAAACCCTGCAGAAAATGTTTCAATTTCCAAACATATTCTGTTTAAATGCCAATGGTTTTGTCTGTAGTGCTTTAAACCCTGTTGTATGAATATGCTCCGGGGAGACCTGTATAATAATGTTAAACTAAAACATTTAAAAGCACAAATATCCATTCAGTCCATTATAATGAGACACTGAGGAACGAGAAGTCACTCCACTTAAGATAAAAGAAATGATACCTAACCTAGAACCTAGAAACTGTTGTACACAATAATTTGATACGTTATTTAAAACGAAATCTGAACTATGCAGTCATCGCTGACAGACGCCTTTGTGGGATCTCTGCACATTTCTGAACGGGGTCCAGTGGAGAGGAGCCGCTCTAGACATACATTATATGGAGCAACAGTGTCATTTCAGCAGTGTTACCTGGCGGTGCTGAGTAATGGGTGTCGGGTCCCCACCAGCTTCCTGACATTCACAGCAACATTACTGAGCTCATCGCTGAGGAGACAGCGCAGACTCATAAACGAAGTTGGATATCCCACGATCTTCTCTGCGTCGGAGACTACTTTACTCCAGTTTGAAGGTCCCGAGCTGGAGAACAAACTTAGCGCCCTCTGTCCCCGGCTGTACAAAGCCCTGCAGCAAAGTCGACAGCATGTGGTTGGAAGCATTTTCCGTGTTATCGGTATCGTCTGTCACACAGTAACCCAAAGTTTATTTCAGCCACTTGCTATAATCGGAAACAGTCACCGGGCTCTTCTGCTGACCATCTGTCACAAGTGTGAAGTATTACCGGTATTTTCTTTAAAGAAAAAACATGTACAATATTCACTTCTTAGACAAACTTAACATGCTGTCATTGAAAAAAAGAAGTGTATCTCATAACACGACCGGTCACTGGAAGCCGCCATCTTGAAATACGTAGTACGTTATGAAATATACGTCATGACGCCTATTGTCATACGCCACATGGCTAAAGGACGCAAAGCACTTCCGGTGTAAACGCTTAATCGCGTGTTTAAACTAGCAATACTCTCAAAGTTAAACATAATATGCAAACATGTATGCGTTTTTGTAAATATAATTTAGCATATCAAACATTATGAAATAGAGTGTTAAGCTCATTTCTTATCAAATCGATGCAACGTCTCTGTAAATATAAATGTAAGAACAATTTATATTTTAAATATTGAAATACATATTTATTATAAACTGAATGTGCCTTTTTTATCCACGGGACAAATCTTTTTGACCACTCCTCCTGCCTGGCATTTCTATGTCAAACTACCTTTGTCCGTTTTTTAACCACTATCTGTCTAATAAATACATTTTTCATTGTGCTGCTTTCTTCTACATCAGTGATAACCAACTGGTGGCCTGAGGGCAGAATATGGCCCGCCAAACTGTCCATACACAAGTTTCAAACTACAAGAGCATTGTTAGTTTGTAATCTAATTGATCGTGTAAGTAATGTTCAATCAATAGGAAACATCAATAACACATGTTTACAGCTCGTAAGGTAACCTACAAGTTAAAGTTGTTGGGATAGCAGGGACAGCAGCTTAGGGCCAGGTCATTGTAAATCAAGACCAGACATAAAATTTAGCTCAGTGATGAAACAGCTTTCAGTTTCATCTGTTAACTCTCTATTGTCATTTAAACACGGTACAGATCAAAGTAATATTTAAAATACATTTCTTCAAGTATATATTTTAGTCCTGTATTACTTACTGCGATCTCTTATCATGAACAGCTATCCCCTTGCTTCTCTCACTGCCTCTGTGACTGTACACCATGCACATGTGCTTTCCTTCCACCAGGTAAGATCGACAGCCCAGCTCTGGAGTTGTCTCACTCTAACCCCGTATCACAGTTCACAGCACCTGTTTCTGCTGTTTTCCTGGCTAAAATGGGAGTAGCTGTGCTTTGAGCGACAATTCCTGATGGACACTCTCAGCTTCTTTCCAGCCGTGCACTCATTGCCCTTCCAGTTAAAGCCAGGGACAGCTTGTAGCACACACAACAGAGAGTCAGTGCCAAAAGCCAAAATCTGATATAAACGGCCGATGACTCAGTTTAGTCTGTCTGATGCAACACTGCTTTACTCCTGAAGAAATACGCTGCCAAACAAGCATTTTATGAGCAGTCCATAAATTTATACCAAATGTGTGCACACACTGTTTATATCTAGAGATGCATGTTGATGCAAAAGGGGTGTCTGTGGCTTAGTACTTAGTGCTGTCATCTAACAACAGGAGGATTGTAGGATTGATTCCAGAGTAAGAAATGCACATGTTGCCTCCCTGAAACCCCTTCAGTCAAAACGTCAATGAAAAAACCTGTAGTGAAAAGCACTGTGTGTGGTAACCAGGAATGGAAAGCAGCTTTGTACAGACCTCTTTCAGTAAGAAATCCTGCCCATATGTTAGTCCATATGCGAGTTCATGTAATCATGTCATGTTGTTGTGTCTTTCAATTTATTGTAAATCCAGTTACTTTAAATATTTCATGTAGTAGAACCACATTTCTGTGATTATTATTAGTCAGCAAAATTGTCTTTTGAAGGCCACATGCTGTATAAGTTGATTTAAATGGTTTATTTCAAATCCACTCCCCTAAAGAAACCCCACGGTTCTGGGAGAAGAGACAAAATATTAGCAAAAGAAATGTTAAAATATAAGAATATTGAAAAACAATGTGTAACAAAAAGCACATAGATATGAGCTCTGTGAACACTCGCCCATACTGGTGGAGGAAAGAAGGTATTGGATAAATATCGTTATCGGCAGATACTCCAAGATGCAGTATCGTATCAGATATGAAAAAGTTGTATCGAGAATTCCCTAAAATGGTTTAGGAAACACAACAAATTTGAAACAAATTGAAACATTTTGGTGCAGGCTTAAAACTAAACCTGACCCACTGAGGTGATCGTGGTTAAAGCGGGGTTGGTACCAATCAAACAAGAGCAACATTTTAGAGGCTCATCGTTTTGTTGTTGAAAAGCTACAGTTGCACAGATGGCTGGCACACTACTGTGCTGTAGCATCCCGGCCAGCCCTGTCACAATCACAACCAGCCAGTACTGGCTTACCTGTTTCAAGGTGATTCTCTCACAGCAAGTCTACGAAAACCTAAGTGATACATTGATTTGTCCTGTAACAAGTGTTTTGCGTGAAGGATTAGACATATAAAGATGTACTAAGCTATTACAACTAGTAAAAGTATACAAGGATGGTTGTTTACTTTTTAAATTCATTTTCAGTTTATACTTTCCCCCCTTTCTCACAGATGTGCTGCTGACTAGGATCAATTATTTGGGCAAATAATGAACGGTAACAGCCCACCATTGAGCAAGACCCATCACTGAGAATGGACCCAACGCTGCCTTTACCCTTGAGTTTTCACTCGATGTAAAGTGAGTGGACTACCTGGGAAGAGGAACAGCAGCAGCAGCAGCATCAGTGAGGTAAAGGCTAACACTCAGCTGAAGAACACAGTGATAATGTGCGTGTGTTTGGATGGAGGAGAGTGCGGGCACCTGTTAGCTGCTTCCAGGCTATCTTGAGGCAGCAGCGCTAAGTGGATGTGACGGTTCTGATTGCTGCTCCATGGGCAAGCGAGAAGAAACAGCCTCCCTGTGATCAACGCGTCATATAATGTTTCAGCGCACGCCCCTCCCCCTGTCTCGTTTTCTCCCCTCACTCAACCTCTCCTTTGACTCACAGAGGCGGCTCACCACTGCAGGCGCACGGACCCGTGGAGGATACGGGCAGAAGATGGCTGACTTAGCCGGGCACCGAGAGCCCACGGCCGCATTACCACGTTCAGCGTCAATGGGGCCGCTGAAAAGTGGCGAGACAGCCGCCGTCTGGCGACTGTAAACAGCTGCCTCTCCTCTCCTCCCGCCTTCTCCTTTCTCTCCCCCAACCTCACTGCAAATATTGGTACAAGTGTCACAGAGGAAAAACAAAAAACAAAAAAAGAAAAATGGCAGAGATGGAAAAAGAGGGCAGACCTCCGGAAAATAAAAGAAGCCGAAAACCAGCACACCCGGTGAAAAGGGAAATAAATGAGGAGATGAAGGTAAAGAGACGCGGGTCTGTGCCCCGCAGCTGCATGTCATTACGCGTGGTTGTGAGGAGCGTGCATGTGTATTCAACCACCAAAACAGGCGTTCTTGGTGATATACACAAAAGAGTCAAGTGCAGCTCTCTGCATGGTTATCGAACTTTCATTCATGCTTTTTTTTTTATTTCCATATGTGGTTTTTGTGTGTTTTCCTTTTAAATGGCAACCTCGGCGGCGCGCTGCTTTGCACGTTGGATGCGGCACAATTCACTGGTCCGGTTCTGTAGTAAGTTTGGAGAAAAGAGAACGCGCTCCTGTCATAATTTCATTGTGTCTGTGTCTTTATGTGTCTCTCTGTGGGGTGTGTGTGCGTGCGCCAAAGCCTTCGTGGCTTACTCAGAGTTAATGGAAAATCCAATGCGTCAGTGAAGGCGTCAACAGTGGCTCTACTACTGCTATTAATACTGTTCCACTACATGCGAGTTTAGAAATCAATGGGGAAACACTGGCGTTGCCGTGAAGCGTTTCTTTGTGGGGTCTGTGTGTGAGTATTGCCCCTCAGACAAGATGAGGCGTGTGTGTGTGTGTGTTTGAGTGGGAGTGTGTGTGTGTGTTGACCAGCTGACAAGAGGCGTGTAATCCAGATGTGCGAGTGTAAATCTTACGGTTTCTAAAAGAGCACAATGTCTGACGGTGTTTAGTCTCCACTACTGTTCTCCCAATAACTATATATATATATATATATATATATATATATATATTTGTGTGTGTGTGTGTGTGTCAGAGCACGTTGTGATACCTGAGCTCTGTCGTCCGTGCGGTTCATTGTGTTGATAAACACAACATAAAGTGTTGCGTGAGACATGCGTGCGTGTTTGTGGTAAGTGCGAGTGTGTGTGTGTGCGCGCGCGCGCTTGTTTTGGGGTGATTGTGTGTCCACGCTTTGTCTTCACCTCCTCATTGTTTGTACACATGTGGCCTCAGACGCTCAGGCAGAGGCGGCCGCAGCTTCTGCGCTCATGGAGCTCAAGAACGCGCAGGTGATGAAGCCGCTGCCACTGGCTTTTAGTGCCGTGATAGTCGCTGCAAATAAAGACATTTTGTACTGACAGGTATCACCTGTAACTGCTCTTTTATGATAAAACAAAAAAGAAGAAGAGGAAGAAAAGAAACAGCGCATTTGTTGACGGCAGTCTGTGGTTCGTTGTTGAACTGGCCAACAGACCACATTTATCACCATTCTAAAGAATGCCACGCATAATATTTAAGAACAGTGCTGGCATTACAACTTTAGACGGACGTGCTTTGTACACAAATATATATATATATATATAATTTTTGTCCAAGAATACCAGTGATACCAGTGAACTCGTCCATATTGCTGTATGTCCGAAGAAGCGACACAGAACGTGTTAGTGTGTGCGCAGAAATGTCCTGTTTTTAGAGCATTACAACACGGAGACATGTCTCGGTGAGTCTTCGAGGCTGTTGTTTTGACCACATCACACAGTATGAAAATTACGACTTCAACTGGTGTAAAGGAGGGAAATCTCAGGCCACGTAATTAATAAGTCAAAGCTGGTTTAAATGAAGAGGGTGGTTAGAGGCTGTGTGGTCCAAACACTGACTGTACTCTACTGTACTGTACTGTACTGTACTGTATGTAACGTGGTCAGAATGAAAAGTGTTGATAAAGTTGAGATTGTGCCACATAGATGTTTAGGATTAATCTGATGTGTGGCTTGATCCATACAATTGAGAATTGAATAAAAAAAAAAGAAATGATGAAAGAAGTTACAGTAAATATAGCAAATACAAATATATATTCATGTACTGTTGTTAATTTAAATGGTAACAGAGGCTGGTATAATGATGCACCGTGGATTTACCACCTGAGTGCATTTCACTCTTATAATCCAACTCCCAAAAGAATATTTTCCAAGTGTCTTGTACAAAAAGAAAGTGAGTTTGTTCCTTCTGACTTGTTCAGTTTGGATGTTTCTCCTCAAGGCCAAAGGAAAAAATACCAACTGAAAGCCACAATGTGCCCTTGTTTTGAGGATCCCAGTCTGAAAACCTAGCAGTCGGACAGTGTTTTCTTCATCTGGCTTCCTAATGTGTGCCATGGTAAAATAAGCTCTGGTGAGTAATCAAGGAGGAGGAGGAGCGGGAATGGAGGGCAGAGGAGAGGCTGGGGAGCGGGGTTAGAAACAGGGAGAAAGGAATGTATACAGCACTGGGCCGGCTTAGCTGTAAAAACTGTAACCTGAATGTCTCCGTGGGATCAGATGTCAAGGAAATTAAAGCAGAGGAGAGGGAACAAGGGAGTGGAAATGTGGTGAAAGAGGAGGCAAAGGAAACTTGGTGTGTGGATTCAGGAATTTTATCATGGTGTACTGTGACTTGCTCTGGTTTCTATCTGCAAGGTTTCCTGTTTCCACCACCATCATTACAACAAGTGTGGGCTATGTCTAGGTCTGACTGGAGAGAAACAAGCGGTGAGGCTGTAGACACGCAGAATTTTGGTTTTGTCCCCTTATCTTTGCAGAGTGTTGTGCATGAGCACTGAAATTTGCAGTTGGTTTTTTTCTGGATATTTAATCGATCTGGATTTTGACTTATCCCACGTACAAGTGACTCAACAAATTGTCATCAGCGCTCTCTGGTGGTGTGAAGGGAATTAATAAATATTGGCTCAGAATGTAGCAGGTGCTTGGGGCAGAGTTCCCTAAAATAGTTGCCTTCAAAAGCTGGAGCTTTAGATGCTACTGCAACACTGTCAATAACATAACTAACAACAACATCAACCCTTTCTGGAGGGTCAGGGGCAGATAGATGGAGCATTCGTGTGAACTAAGATAAATGACATGTAAAAGTCATGCATGAAAGCTAAAATGCTAAAATGCTTTTATCATTTTCTATGCCATCTATTGGGGAAACATCAGTATTGCAGGGAAAAGGCAGAAGTATAATGATAATATAAATAAAAATTATATAATTTGGAAAAGTTTGGCGGGCCGGATTAAAAAGCTGAACGGGCTGCATCCGGCCCCTGAGCCTTAGTTTTCCCATTCTTGGGGTACCATATACAGGGAGTCCTCAACTTAGGTCGGAATTCCAAGTGAAACTCACCTACTGTACGTGGGTACCTATGTGACTCACATACGTTCTGCAGTGGTAAAAGTGTTCAAAATGTATCAGAAATATATTATTTTGTCTGTCGGTTCTGTGCATCATGTTATACAAAATGAAGTAAAACCGACTGCTGCATCAGTCACTTCTCAATTCCTGTAGATTCTTAAACATTGTACATTGATAAGCCTTTATTAGCGTTCTCTTTCTTCAAGGTACGTTGCATTATTTCTATTTTTAAATGTATTTTGATAACCAATAGGTATAGATAATTCTTGTGCCTTAGCTTTTACAAGGCTGTGCAGAGCTATGACTGTCGCCTCACCTAAATATCCACTAGGTGTCAAATGCATGAAAGTAAACTGTCGACGTATTCTGCTTCTTGGCCAGTGTTTGTTGGTAGAGATGGTTCCAGGATAACGACTTTGGACTGTAGGTGTGACAATGCATATTTAGTTTAAACTAGTTAAAGGTACGTATATTTTTCATCTTTTAGATTTTCTTCCTGTAATGCATCGGCAAACTGTCCATAGCTTTTGCAGATATTTCACAAAATGTTCAGAGTAAAGAAGTTGTCCTGTTTCCACTTTAGAAGTTTTTAGATAACTTTTCCCGCTGACTATTTAAAAAATAATACACTCCCAAACCTTCCCATGCAGTTAGTGTAACATATAGACATCTGTAGCTGCCAGAGTCTCCAAAAGCTCCTCCATGCAACCCCACCAAAGTTAGTGCGCCGCTTTGATGACTCGCCAACACGGGTTTGATTTCAGCCTTAATAATACTCCCACTTTCTCAAAGTAGTAGGGTGACACAGAGGACAGGACGGAAGGAAGGAAGGAGAGACACAGAGATGCAGTGTTTTGTCACCGTGATCTGGTTATTTTACATCTACATCCATTTGACTCAAGAGCGCATTTAGAACAAGTTATGCTTCAACTCATTTGTTCAAAGAGAGGATTTTCTCCTCTGTGATTCCTTTCCTCTCAAGGTTTCATCTTCAAGTTGCACTAATTGCCACAGTTGCTCTTGCCAGTAGGTGCACTTTGGGTCTATCAGAGCTCTGTCACTTCTTGGCCCATCGTTAGGAATTCACACCACAACCAACTGCTGCTTTTAAAACTGTGTGGCAAAACCTTAGTGTTAAAACAAACAAAACACGATGACAGTTATTGTTGAAGTTTTGGGGGTCATCGTAGTAATATCAGAACACGACTTCAAAGAAAACCCAGCAGAAAGTAATCAAGTTTATAACTCTCTTCTTCAAGGCCACTGTTTCAATAGGCTTCCCAACCAACCCACAAAAACACCAGGCAAAAACTAAATGATAAGGCAGGGCTTCTAGTTTTCAGTTTATTTACATTATGAAACATGGCCCTGTTTAGTTGAACATGCCGCTGATGTACTTGCAGGAATTGAAGAAAGACACGTAGAATTTCTTGAACAGTTCACTCTCTTTTTTGTTGTAATAGCCACCTGCTGCCACCTAATGGAAAATAATTTGTCATGGTCGCATGGAAGAACAAAGAACACAATTATTTGCACTTAATAAATAATATTTCTTAGACCAATTCTCCATGGCACACTAAATGAGGGGCTGAACATAACATGAGGTACATGAGTCAGATATAAGTGCTGTGTGGAGAAGTAAATAATGAGGACGGTAAGAAAATTGATCAAATGGCTGTAATAGTTACCTCTTTTAGAAAGACAGTCTGAACAGCAACAAACAAAGGAAATATTAATAAAAATGTGATGCAGCATGCTGCGTTGTTAGCTTGTGTTGCTGTCAGAAGCTAACTTGAGCTGTGCTCAGGAAGAGGTCATAAATGTGACCTCCAGGAGCCTTTAGGCACACCGTGCACTGCTGTCACTCAGTGCTGTTCAGGATGAAGTGGAGTCACAGCTGCTTCAGTCATGAAATGTTCTGATTACCTGTCTTCACCGCACTGACACCTCCTGTATCTTGTCAAGAGAATGGAGTTAGTGTAAATAACTAGTCATCCAGGCACAGAGCTGTAAATGACAGTCAGTGACTCCATTTCCTTCCCTGATACAGTGGACATGAATGTGTGTTGATCACCACACAGCGCTGATAGCTTCACCTGTCGAAGATCCAGTGCCTGCAGCGTTTCCATCCACTGATCACCACAGCAGTGTTATACAGCAGTGAGATTAATGAAGCCTATCCTTGTCAATGATTTACTGTATATCACTAGAGGTCCAAGTGACTTATGGGTAATGGTTGCTTCTGTCAGGATGTCATATTCAGAGTAAAGCGAGACTGGATACAAAATACTGCACATGCTATTGGGTTTGCCTTGACAAAACAAGGCCTTTTATAAACTTTTGTACATAAACACCCTGTATGATCTGATGTGTCATGTGTCAGGTTAACACTGGCCACCAAGATGTTTACATTAGCAGGCATGTTTATAGCGACAGTTCTTCTACAGCTTTTTGCTGGTATCTGGACCAAAGGGGCAAACAGGAGGGACCATATGTTCTGGGTGTGTCAGCTCCACTTTAAAACCTGGAACAGTGATCCCAGGGATAAGAAAGGACAGCGTCATGTTTACCAAGGAACAGATTTTATCCTCCAAGCTGAATTTGTATCAATC
Organism: Cynoglossus semilaevis; assembly: GCF_000523025.1. Taxonomy (NCBI): domain Eukaryota; kingdom Metazoa; phylum Chordata; class Actinopteri; order Pleuronectiformes; family Cynoglossidae; genus Cynoglossus; species Cynoglossus semilaevis. The sequence goes on from NC_024307.1 coordinate 19,133,466, forward strand.
CTCGCTAACTAATTCCTCATCATCTGTCAGATGAGTCATGTACAGGCGATTCATCTGTACTTACTGCTTTGAAATAAAATGTAATCATTGTGGGCTAATAACTACAACAATGAGGGTTGTTTAGAACTGAGTAAATGTCTGGACTGCATGAGAAGTGGAGTTGTTGTGTTTCTTGACTGAAAGATATGATAGAGAAAATACTTTGATGTTCATGTTCGTTACCACTTACATGTACTCAAACAATCAGGGCATGGAGGCTAACCTTTAACACGAAACCCAGTGGTAAACATGTTTTTGTAATGCAGAAAAAACCTCTGTTACAATGTACGGTCGTTAATGTCAAACATACCATTAACGCGTGGAAGTGCTGTGATAAACTGTGCGTTTAGATGGATTTGAATAAAAAGCTACTCTACTGTAACGATTGAGAATAGCGCCGCGTGACGACATATTTGTCCTCTATGACTAGTTCCTGTGCTGAATTTGTTCTAACCGTCTGACTGTTTTGTGTGTTGCAGAGTTTTGCCGAGAACACCATGAACGAGCTGCTGGGCTGGTATGGCTACGACAAGGTGGAGTTAAGAGACTCCGACAACCTGGACATGGGAGAGACGCCCCAACACATCTCTGTCCTTAAAGGTCTGCGACCACGGCTAATGACTTTACAATTTTTCCTCATCAACACCAGAGTACATGGTTGAAACATAATGCCTGCCAGAAATGTGTGGTTCATTGTTCTACCTGTTCTTGATTTGCTTCTATTGTCCTGTCCAGAAAACTTGGTGCCAAAAAACCCAGCATCATCAGAGAGCAGTGAAGGCTCCCCAGATGGAGTCAACAGCTCCCAGTCAATGCCAGCCTCCAGGAATGGAGTCGTCGAGCCCGCCATCACAACATCCACCACCACATCCTGCACCACGGACCATGGCAACCTGCCCATCATCGTCCCTTTGATCCCCCCACCAGTAATCAAACCTTCCACAGGTAAGGAGCCCTGACAAAAATCATCAAGGTCCCTGTTTATATTATAAGCAGTTCATTTACATATGCTGTACCATCTGCAGAAATACCACTAAATATGTTTCTTTTTCAGTACAAAAAAGAGAATTTATTTATGAATATATAGCTATATCTGCCCCATTTGCGATTGAGTTTGAAATTAGAATAATTTAAAATAAAAACAGAACCTTGTAAACATAAAATAAAAAAAATGTATCTGATAAATCGTCTTCTGTGCATAAAATAAATAATTCACATTATTATTGGTGCATTCCTAGCAGCAGAGTAAATAGCTCACTAACAAAAACAAAAGCTAACTTATTTAGTAATAATAAATAGAGATATGAATACCCTCAATGAACAGGACCTGTGGTCCGATCCTTATGAATAAACGCACACAATTAACCACGTGGCAACGAGCTCGTTTTGCATGTAGCACCTTGGTGTGAATGAATGTGGGAGGCACAGCTTAGGGGATCTGCGCTCAACAATGCAGCCTGAGGCAGAGTAGTCGAGCACAGATCCACCCAGCTTTCAGCACAGACTGCATCGTCAGAAGTTCATAAATATAACATTTTGTATTGTTCGATTCATAGTGCGCTCTGAACCGAGACCATCGTCTTGACCATCGTATTGTTGCACCACTGCTTTATATAGCACTTGGTGCTTGATTCCATTCTAATTGCCAGACAGAGACTTAATGCTAAGGTTGATGTAGAGTAACATTTAAAATTCTTAAACTTAATACATACTTAAAATTACTTCCATATCCTCAGCATGTGCCTCTAATTACTACTAAAAACTTTGCCAGAGCTGCATGAAAGCAGACTTTTTTTTTTTAAATCGCACATATCCTTCCTTGTCATTCAGGGATGGCCGACTAATGAGTGTCTTACCTGCAGTCCACCTTGTTCTTCTCCACCTGCCCAAGTGTCAATATTACCCCATCCAACTCTCTGAGGAGATGTCACTGCTCCTCAGTCCAGACAGAGGCTTCATTATTTCACGCCTGCTGTGACACGAGAGGCTGGTGCGCTCAGGTAGAGGGAGTGTGCCGCCTTGGCATTGCCCAAAACGAGTCCCTGCTGGCCTTGCCTGGGCGGGAAACAGATGGTGTGGTCCCCATTTAAGACCCAGCACCAACCCGCCATCCAGCTCAGGCCGCCTTTAACTCGCCATCTACCACCGCACACATATGCTGAATTATTCATGTGTCCCCCAAAAATCTGCATAAAAAATTCTGAGGTTCCAGAAAGTCGATAATGGTAGACGACAATATGCTGGCTGCATAAATTCGAAAAAATTATCTATGGCCCTCTACTGCAGATGTGAGCCGGTGAAGGAAATTGCAAGCTTGTTTCACGTCAATGAAAATGAATTATGAAAAAATTATGCTAAAAAAATGAATTGTGTTATAATGTGTTAGAAAAATATTGTAAAGTATCCCTGTGGGGTCCATTTTGTTGTCTACAGAGCCTCGGGGAGTTTATCTCTTAATTATGGACCAGTCCTAACATGAAATCTGAGGCCCTGTAAATCCATTAGGCTCACAAAGAGGAGAGAAAGATTAGCAAGCAGGTGAAAAGGATGGGACTGGTGATTAAAGACTAATGGGCCTTGTTCTTTTCACCCTCATTCATGCGTAGCCATTATTGAGTGATTGGGAGATACTAAAGGGAATCTGAGTGGATCTCTCCTATCACAACAACAGCTGAAGCAAAAAAAGCCTGTGGATCATTCCAAACAGTCACTGTCGATCCAGACAGGGCGGAATTTCACTCACCATACTGATGCAAAACCAGCCTGGTGCTAATTTTAGTCTGCTGCAAAGGACGTATTTTAAAGAAAAAGGTGTGCTTCATTCTCCACTCTGTTTTTTTTGTGTCTGTACTTGGGTTTGGAGATGAATGACTGTTGACTGAATACAAAATATGGACCTGCAACGAGACCTGTTTGTAACAGCGATAATAACATCTATCTATCTATCCATCTATCTATCTGTCTATCTATCTATCTATCTGTCTATCTATCTATCTATCTGTCTATCTGTCTATCTATCTGTCTATCTGTCTATCTATCTATCTATCTGTCTATCTGTCTGTCTGTCTGTCTGTCTGTCTATCTGTCTGTCTGTCTATCTATCTATCTGTCTGTCTATCTGTCTATCTGTCTATCTATCTGTCTATCTGTCTATCTATCTATCTATCTATCTGTCTATCTGTCTGTCTGTCTGTCTGTCTATCTATCTATCTATCTCTCTATCTATCTATCTGTCTGTCTGTCTGTCTATCTCTCTATCTATCTATCTGTCTGTCTGTCTGTCTGTCTGTCTATCCATCATTGCTATGAAATATCTTTATGTTTCTGGCCATGAGACATTTGTTATTCAGAGAGAATTTTTTTTTGTATTTGCGTCTTATATCAGAGCAGTTCAGATCAGGGACGAACCTCTGCATTGAGACACTGTTGTTGTCTGACATTGTCTTTGTAACCAGCTCAGACTCTACGTCATGAGACATCAGCCGTCATCTCCACTGTCATTAATGGGCATCAACCAAAAAAGAAACTCGTTCTCTGTCACAGGCTGCTCTGCTTTTACTATATTTACACATGGCAGTGCAGATCCTACATATGTATTGTGTTGAGTTTTAACTGGATCATCAGCTGAAGCTTTCAGCTAGAAAATAAGTAAATTAACCCTTTGGTTACTGTGCATCTTTAAATTCTGTACATTGTTGTGAGAAAATTAAAATTTCCCTTAAATCATTATTACAACCCAACTCTGTCTCATAGATACAGGGCTCCTCAGTTTACATCTGTTTTTTTGGGGGGGGAGGGGGATTTTGCCCTTCATTCTGGCTCCCAGGTGTAAGTTAGACTCTTATGATATTTTTATGTCCTAAACCATGATGTTACTACTGTGTTAGTGTAGGTGAGTGACACAGATACTGATGTACAGTATGTGAGTTCCAAGTTACTGTGAAAAGTAACGGAATTCGGATGTAAGTCGAGGACCACGTACTCATTTACAGAAGAGTGTTTTTTTCCAGGTCACTCCTAACTCTTGTTCTGTTATTTATCTCCAGATGAAGATGCGTCCAACGTGCAGATCATGTGTGCCTGGTGCCAGAAAATTGGTGTAAAACGCTATTCCCTGAGCATGGGGAGTGAGCTGAAAAGTTTCTGCAGTGAAAAGTGCTTTGCTGCCTGTCGCAGAGCCTATTTCAAAAGGAACAAGGTAAGAATCTTAACTCATAATCAGCCGCAGAATCATGATGCAAACTCTAAAACTATTAGGACTGGAAACAGGGAACACAGAGATTATACGGTTGCAATTTTTATTCTCATGAATAATGAATACAATTAATTAGGTTACACAGTTTTAACTCACAGTTGTTTTACAGATATTGTTTGAAAATGATTGAATATATCGTACACACACACTGTTTTAGGTTTAGTGCTTCACAAAAAAGAACAAAGATTGCCAATATTAAGTATGAATAAACAGAACATGTTGCTTAGCTGAACTGCAAACGTGGCACTAAAAGAAGAAAAGACATCTATCATCTGAAGCCGTGGAATCAGACCAGAACTAATTCCTAAATTTATACTCTAGTTTAATGACCAATAGAACTTTGAATAGAGGATAGTAAACGTTGAATGTTGGGAATTTTAGCTGTTGTAGAGGTATAATTATATATGATAGAGAGGGCTAAAACACTTTGAGCCCTGGTTTTAATTGGTGGTCTTTCTGTATTAGGTTTTTGGTATGTATGTGGATGTTGTAAAGGTACTCAACTTTCCCACCACAGTTTCAGTACATGCAGCATTAGATGAAGTGCATTTAACATAGGCTTCAATGTGTGTGTCAATGGTTTGTCTTTATGTGGCCCTGTTACGGACTGACAAACTAACAAAGATGAAGGAGTTGAAGAAAGTTGAATGAATGAATGAATGATTCATAAATTAATGAATGAGTTGTCACAAACTGGTTAAGCAACAGTTAGCATCTATACACTCAGCCTGGCAGCTGGTGACTTTAATCACATTGACGCCCCCAGTACGATATATTATTAGTTGTCTTGTCCGAATCATCTATTTTCCACTAAACGTGATCATAGTTGACAAAACTGACATCATATTCAAGGTGACATTAAAGTGAATGTTGAAACCCTAAAATCTGCAGTGAAATAATGACTGCAGTTAAATAGTGATTAATGGTATTAATCTCTGATGAAGTAGCCAGATGGGAGTTTGTCATTATATAATGGCAGATCATTCATTGTAAATGTTCTGACTATGAAAATATGACTATGAAGATTTGTACAGTGAAAAGACACTTAGTTTGGGCTACTGCCCTCAGTTCCTTCACAAGTTTTTGGAGTGAAGGTACTACTAATGATATTTTGTGTTAATTTTTCACTGCAAAACTGTGAACTATGTGGGGGGTTTATTTTTGCTTTATTTATTTATTTTATCTTTACTGGAAGATCTATATGGTGATACTTAGTCCTGTTCCCTCTTCAAACACATGCCTTCTATCGAAGTACACTGCCATCAGTCGGACAGTAACAGCCAGTAGGTACAGATTTAATTTATCTAAATATCTTTTAAAAATCACAACATGAACTGATCTCAGAACTGTTTTGATCCGTGATGAACAACTAGAAGTACAACCCCAGACGACTAGCATCCTCTGAGGCAGAACATGTTTGTTTTTTACCCCTTATAATTTACACAGTAATCTGTGTTTTTGCAGTAGTTACACACTGAAGGAGAAACATACTCTGTGGAGTGTCATCGCCACAGCTGATACTCAAAACTAGATGTGTTTCTGACAAAAGCAGAAAACGCCCCAAATGGCTGCATGAAGGCATTACATCATCCAGTGGTTTCTACCTGAATGGGCTTCTCATCCCTTTTTAACAGCAAGTTATTCAATCATTTTCCAGAGTTTTATCTCCAACCATCCGAAATTATATAAGTATATAACCATAAATGTTTTAGCTCCAACCATCCGAAATTATTTATATAAATATAAGTATATAACCATAAATGTTTTAAATGTCAACTTACCAACCATTTATTAACTTGTTTATGTGCAAAAGGTAGAAAATATATACAGTTTTAAGCCCAGAACAATTAAAGTTATGGGGTTAAAAACTTTACTGTTAAAAAAAAAAAGCGATTGTGCTCAAAATGTCACAGTCATTTGGATGCATTAGGAACACGCCGTCAAATATCAAAGTTATTATTTTGTTTTTTGTTTTTTTCAGTATCTGTAGTCAAACTCTTTCTCCTTTCTGTCTTGTGTCAAAGCTGTGGTATGTGGTGAATGATGGTTTTTCTTCTTCTGTCCCTTTGCACCCAAATTAGCTCCTCGTCCAAACTAAACGCACTGCAGCAGAAACCACAAGGAGAAACACAAAAACGCTCTGATTGTGGCAACCAGTGATAAACAGTGTTTTTCTCACAGAATGATCAGCAGGATTCACCTGCCTTCACTCATAGTGTTATTTGTTATTTGTTATTTGTTGATGAATGGATGAATGGATGAATGGATGGATGGATGGATGATGGATGATGGATGATGGATGAATGGATGAATGGATGGATGAATGGATGAATGGATGGATGATGAATGGATGACAACCAGTGTGCATAATGGTGAGTGATGGAGGGGTATTTACAGTACACAGTACAGTACTGTACATGTAAGGAAAAGGGGAAGTTCACCCAGTTAGTGGGGAACACAGGTGCAGGAATATGATCCGCAGGTGAAAGCCATGAAGCCATCATAGAGATGGAGCTGTTGAGGAGACAGTGATGATGCTGAGATTTTTTTCCCACTCAGAAAATATCATTTCCCGGCCTTTTTGAAAAAATGCATTCCGTCTTCTTTGATAAAACGCTTAGTTATTTTATCAATAAGAAACTTAAGCAATAATATAGAAACAAAGAAACCCCACCATCACCACATCACTGCATCAGCAGAGCAGAGCCAAGGCACTGATCATTTCTCCGCTCATATTCCACTTATTCACCAGTTTCCATCCTCCTTCAGAAGAATACACATGACAAACACAGGAAAGGCCTGTTTCTCCACAGCGGCTCAGATTCTGTATTTTGTCTGGCCCTGCCACATGCACACAGGCCATTTGTGTAACCGATACCTATGTTTCTTTCCCCATGCACCCACTCGGTTGGCCACAACAACATGGGCCGCAGGCTTTTTCTTTCTTTTTTTTTTTTTGCAATGCAAAAGAAAAAAATGTCATGGCTGAAAAGGAGTATCTTGTGTCTGTGTATGCTTTGGTTTGTGGAGAGAGGACGAGGGGGAGGTGGAAAACAGGGGTGGGCAACAGCTCTGGGATTATGTTGCATGAAACGTCTTAGCTGCCTCATCCATGAAACCCAATCACCTCCTATGGTGACGATGGCCGCCACTTTTTCATATCTTTGCATAACTCTGGATCACGGAGTGCAGCGACAGTTGATTGACACGTCAACTTTAGCTGATCACCTTTTCTCTGTGCACTCTGTGCTTTAAGCTGCTGAATTCCTTCAGCAGCTTTAAGCACCCTGCTGTTAATAACCCTCTCACCTCACTGTTCACCAATCATTCACATAAAATGACTATTTTTATTCTGCCAACATTCCTGCGTTGTGCTTGTTTACTGCAAACTTTGTCGTAAGTAAAAAAAAAGAAGAAAGAAAATTAGTAGAACATTAAGTCAAACTTAATTGGATGAACTGCAGGTTCCGACTAATTCACCATCACAGTTACTGTATGCTGGACATCTCCGTGTTGTTGTTTCTCACTCTGTCACACACCCACATATGAACCAATCAACACACTTACTCACTGGACACAGTGCCAGGACTTAGTTGAGCTTCAGGACTGTAGGCAACTGTAGGCAACTGCAGGCAACTGCAGGCAACTGTAGGCAACTGTAGGCAACTGTAGGCAACTGTAGGCAACTGTAGGCAACTGTAGGCAACTGTAGGCAGCAGGGATCTCAACCTCAAATGAGCTGAGGGTCACTGCTTCCTCTGTCCTGCCAGTAGGGGGCCACATCAGGTATCAATGTTCAATACAAAAATGCCTGTGATATTTTAGAAAAATGTTTTTGTTTAAATCCTACAAATACTATATGATACAACTGTGCAAATTAATTAGTAAAGAGGAAGAGGTTTGACACCCCTGCTATATAATGATTACATCTTTTAGTTTTAATTTTTAGTCTATTTGAAAGGTTGAAATTTTGACAAATCGAGAGACTACAGTCCAAGGTGAGGCTCTTCTGTAGTTACACAGGAATTCTGGAAATAAAATCATCATAAAATTAGTGCAAATCAGAAAACAACCTTATGATAAAAACTAGAGGACAACATTGTCATCATCTTGATCGACAATGTGGACTTCATATTTCTTTTTCCTTTACATGATGACTTTGCTGCACATCACTGCACAGCAGTCAGGTAGACATTTACAAAGACCGAAATAAATCAGCATGATTTGAAAAGAGCCATTTGAATTTTGAATGATTATCTAATATATATAAGGTATTCAGACATTAAGGTAAGTGATAGCCAACTATAGTATACTAATGTACTAATGTGCCAATATACCAATGCATATATATAAAACTATAAAAATATAAATAAAGAAAGTGTCTTCAGCCATGACTGTGTTTCTAACTGAAACACGGAGGTGTCAGCACTGAGACTTCAACTGGTGTTTCACAGTGCAGGGCTTTTTGTTCACACAATGAAATCTTTCCCTGAGAGACTCCAGACCTCCATCAGTGTCTCATCCCCTGGAGCAGCCTCCAGGCACGAGAGGGCAGAGTGTCGCATCATATGAGTTAAAAAAATGTCACGTTACCTCAGAGGAACCCACACACACACACACACACACACGTTTGCTTTCATACGTGTCCCTACTGTTGCCACCCTCTCTCCTGAACTCTTCGCAGTGTTCTTTACATCTTCAACTTCGGCCTTGGTGTTTGTGTGTGTGTGTGTGTGTGACAGTAGGTGCTTGTGGAAATTATGTGTTTGCATGAAAAATTGTGTAGTGTGTGTCTGCAAATGGCAGTTTAAGCTCGGTGGTGGCCTAGAGGCCTGTCTAACTCAGCTTCAGGGAACAGAGAGGAAGGTGATTATCTCATAGCTCCGAGCCATCCGAGCTCAATAAAGACAAAAGTAACTCAGACTAACTTGGCACTGAGATTGTGAAAGCTGGAACCAACACACACACTTATACTATTTATGCATACATATATAAATATATATGTAAAGCTGTCTATACAGTATATAGACAAATACATTGTGTCTCATTTGTCTCAAATACATAGTCAGAAATAAATTCTTTACATTATGCTCCTAGTGTTTATTTCAAAGTACAGCAAATGGACAGGATGGACAGGATAAATGAACATTAGCTATTGTTTGTTAGCTGTATGGGGGAGTTTTAATTGTTACAGAAGGGCCCATTTTCATATTAGACCATGGGGCCCAGAATCCCTGGCAGCACCCTTGTAGTAACACTTCCACTGCCCCACCGCTCCATCAGGCTTTTTTGAAACAATCAAAACCAAATTTACAATTGTCCTTTATTCCTTTCTGTATCAAAACACCTGGTATTAAAAAATGTGCTTAATGTTATTTGTTTTTATTTTGTAATGAAAAACGTTGTTAACGTGTTGCAGTGTTGGATTTGTATGAAAACCCACTTACATTTAGCACCCTCTAAAGGAGAAGAAAGGTTCTTTAGTCACTAGAAGAGCAAGAATTACTGAGGGAATGAACTGTACTGAATCCATCTATGTTAAATATGAAGTAGTTCTTATTAAACAAAAAACTTCCTTTTGTGTCTTGGTGACATCTGATACTTGGTGACGTAGTATCACAGGTCCAGAAGAAGAAATCACGAGGTACACTATTAAAAACTAAATGATATAATCCCTGAGAATAATAAAAAAAACCTTTTGTGTCTGCAGTAGAAAGTTCAATATTACACTGATTGTTGTTGTGATCTAAAAAGCTCTACACAAACTAGTCATTATTAGTTAGTTCTAATCAGTAACAGTTTAATCAGTTTAATTTTTGACAGTCACCTTGGAGCCATGAGCGTGACACTCTCCAACACTAGATCAGCATCTGGAATGACTTCAGCTCATATTTATGGCCTGGATTTGAATACCTGCCTGGACAAATACTGTATATCATTGTCACGTGTCAGGCAGACACCTGGGCATGTGCGCCCACACAGAGCCAGACTTATTAGCAGATGTTGTTGCGTGGCCAGAGGGCAGCTGAGTGGCCGACATCCTTTTTTTGTCCTCTTTAAAGAAGAACCTCAGCGGCCGAGCAGCTGTTGATCTCTGGAGTTATAGAACAGATGATCGTGTTCTGGATGTATCTGTGTATTTGTCTCCGAATCCATCTGTCTGTGTCTGCCTGTCCATATACATATATATGTATGTATGTGTCCATGTTTGGCTCCCTCCCTGTCTGTGTGTCACATCTCATTCTCAGTTCCAACACCTCATTAGTACAAAATGCAAATGAACTGGCACCAGGCCAGAGGGTCAGAGCACAGACTGGAGACAGAACATCCACGGTACTGTGCCTCGGTCCTCTGTCCTCTTTGTGTGTGAGAGTGCATGTGTTGGCTACGGTGCACTCATTTAGCCGTCTTAAAATATCTGTCTTTAAATGTGTTTGTGTTTATCCTTGGGACTCGGGCCTTAATGGGTGTTTGTTAGAGTGAGCGAGCAGTGATGCACATTTAAAACAACACAGGATTTTAGTTTTTGGGGTTTTTTTTAATAAAAAAATAAAAACCTACTTCGTCCAGTTGCCCTTGATGTAATTATTTTGGGATTTTCTTCCTACCTACCCTCCAATTTTCTGAGCCCCTTACCCCTAGATGAACTAGATGTCAACAATTATTTAATTTGGCTATTGAGGATTTTTCAAAACAAAATGTATTTTCAATTTTTTTTATTTATTTGTTCGTTCATTAATATACTCATTAGCATCTATTGTAGTAAACATTATTTATAGGATTAAGGGGAAAAAAACATTTAAATATCAGGGTTTTTTCTGTATTGGACATCATATATCACATTGACGAGGCCCTCGATGTCAGTGGCAGTGAGGACCCTCAGCTCATTTGACTTTGAGACCCCTGATGGCATTTAGTCTTTAACACCCGGTCGTCCAACCATTCAACATAAGCCATTGTAATAACTTAACTGCTCTGCGAATTCATTTGAGACATTTTTAGTGTATAAAAACATGGCTGCTCAACAGTCAGTGGTGGCTGTTGTCTGATTCCCTTCATACTGATGATCTTTTTCAACAGCACACCTGTGTGAGCTGAAAGCAGGACAGTCAGTCCATCATTGATGTCCCCAACAAACACCTGTGCTCGTCTGAACCTCATGTTCACCTGGTTTTGTTTAATATCATTTTTGAATCGTAGTCGTACTTTATCAGTCTCATCATGATGTCATGACAAATATACGCACAGCACAGGCTGACTGACACACACTGTTCCCTGTCTGTTGGTCTCTACACGAACCAGCGACTCTTCACTCATCGTGCACTCATGCATTTTTGTCCTTCTGAATGTTGTTTTTTGGTTTTTGTTTACCTCTTAGTTCCTTTGTTGCTTAATTCACCTGTTTATTTTGTCCATTCGTAAAAAGCAGCCATTGTTTCTCCCCCCAGGCGAGAGACGACGATGGCCTCGGTGGGAAATTACCCCAGAACAGCTTTACTCAGGACACGCCCAGGCTTGTCTTCAAGACAAACAGCGATGTGCTTGTAAGGACCATAACCATTTAACACCAGACCAATTCAGAATTTGTTGGCATGAGCCCAAGTATGTTGTGTTTTTTTTAAGTGTATTATTTTCTCCTGATGTTTTCATCACATTTCCTTAAAATCCAACGTCCAACTGAGATCAGCCCAAATAAGTGGACAGTAAACAAATGAAGGTCCTGCCTTACATCTACATTACACACCTGGATGTGTTATTTCACACTCACAAGCTTTTTGTTCACTCTTCTTTGGACGTCATCTGACGCCAATTTGTGTGGATCTTAGACTACACTGTAGAACACACTATAGCATTCTCTAACATTATTTTAACAGTTAACATCATTCAATATCAGTGTTTCACCTTAAACACCCGTTTAAAAAAACTTTAAAAAAAGTTTAAAAACTTGGAAGTTAACACACTTGCACTGCCACAAGAATTGCCTACCAAATAAAAAATAGTGTAATGCCGACTTGTTTATTTTTACCCTTTTACCTATTTTTATCTGTCTGATGGTTTGACTGCTCGTGTTTTGAACTCTTTTAAATTACTGTGGTAAAGCTATGGTTTGGCACCCCAAACTAGAGACTGATACTTTTAATCAAAAGCTTCAACTCAGTTGTTACATTTCTGCTCACTTTCTCATCAGCTGACTGTGTTAACTATGCAGAATTTATATTTATTATCATTTTTATTTATTGTATGCCTAGTTTTATTGATATATTGTTTATATATTTTTATTTATTTTGGTGTCATAATGTAGTGGTTAGCACGCCTGCCTTGGAAGCGGAGAGCAGAGAGTCCTGGGTTCGAGTCCCAGAGGAACCACATGCCCTCATGCTTAATAGCAGATCTGCTGCTAACACAAGAATTTCCCAAATATGGGATAAATATACTTCAAATTATTATTATTAATACAGAATGATTTGTTTCCTTGAGGATTGAAACAGAAAAAAGAACTGCCTGTTTCATATTCCTTGGTTTCCTTGTTGTGCCTTTAGTTCAAGATTGTAAAATAATGATTTTTGGAAAAAAACTACAACAAATCATATAATTATAAGAGAGTGATAATAAAGTAGGCTAAAGTGTGATATTTAAAAGGATTATTTTTGCCTCGGTGCTTATCTCTAATCTTCAACATCAAACCTTTCAGCGCCCACTGAACCGTCCAACTGTTGATGTTTAATAAATAAACATCAAATAATAATGTAAGACAAAAATGTGTCTGGTGTCGTTCCAGAAAAATTCTGCCCCTTTGACAAATATAGTTGGTGACCCTTTTATTTTCTGATGCATTGATTTTATGTTTGTTTATTTTCTGTTTCTGTTGTTTGACTCTTTATCACCAGCGCAGTATAATCTCTGGTCTTACCGTTTTCTCAGAGGGATTTT
>NC_024307.1:19146728-19172911 GCF_000523025.1 Cynoglossus semilaevis
AACTGGGCAGATCTGTCCCATCAATCTTAGAAATGGATTTATATATTACTCAATGTATGAGATAGCGTGTGCTGTGAAATATAGTACAGTGGTGTATTACCTGGCCAGGCCAGCACGGCCTTTGTGTGTCACCTTCCCAGTGACAGATGATGATGACTGGCTTGATAAGAGTGGACCTGTGGGGGCAGCTGCTCCGTAGCTTTCATCTGCAGCTGAAATCTTCCCTGGTTTCAGGTGATGGAGTCAGAGATACAGTGTCCATGGTGACACTCTGGGAGGAATCAAAACCACATTTCCTACTTTGTTTTAATTGTTACCACAGATATTAAATAAATAAGCGAGCTGTTGGCTAAAGTCAAATCACAGTGATGATAACATGTGCTGCAGATGGTGCATTATTGATAAACCATCTCCAGTGGGCAGATCTTAAATGGACTAGAACTTATAACAAGAAATAACAATGTCACATCAAATCAGGTTCACAGTTCAGGCCAGGAAGTTGAACCATGTCAGCAACAGGAGAAGACAGTTGTTTAAGATTTTCTGTGGTGTTTTTAATCATAATATTAAAAAGAATAATAATTAGAGTGGCGCTTTGGCCCAGAGGTAATGTCTCTGTCATTGGTGTGGAACCCCAGGGTTCACCTCCTGGGAAAGTTCAAATCCCTGTTAGGGTGGTTGGTACCTTCCAGTGGACTCACCACCCACAGGAAGGTTTAAGGGGGGGTTGGTGCGGTGCAGTGTGATTTGGGTGGTGGTCATGGAGACTGCTGCCCCCACGACCTGGTAACAGATAATCAGTAAGATAAATAATACTTAGTTGAAAAAATGTTTCAGTATTTTTTATTAATCACTAGACATTTAATTCAATTCCTCTTAAAAACCAGGCGACCTAAAGTGAGGTTGCGACCCCAGGGTTGAAAAACACTCGACCCTAACCCCAAAGATCGTCCTTAATCATTTTTTAACCAAACGTCATCTGTTCTTTTTTTTTTTTTTTTTGCTTTTAACACGGACAAAAAAGCCCACGCTTAATCCCAAATTGTTGAGTTTTCCTGCCGACATCACAATTGTCTTTAGGTGTTTGGAGCAGGAGGGGAAGAATGGCCGCTGAGCTGATTGCACTTATATGGAAGCTCGATAATTGTTGTAAGAGTTCAAACGCACCACCGAAGCTAGTTCATTGACAACGATGGAAATAAATGACCATAATTACACTGAACCTCACTGAACAACATCTGTGTGCAGGAGGGAAGAGAGACCAACAGTCAGGCAGAAAGCACAACTCCATTAGCGTAATGTGAAATTTCACTCACAGTGCAGAAAGTCGTTAAGTGCCCCTCCATCTGTCTTTCTGTTTCCAAGACAATTTCAACAAATTTATTATTTAAAAATTCCCCTTCCCATCGTCACTGTTCCCTAGTCGTCTGAGAACCATTTTGACTTTTACTCAGTCATGGCTCATTCACTCTGGGAAGTTTCATCTGATTTAAACGATTGCTCGAGGTAAAGTCACATTCTTGTCAGTCTTGACCTTTGGACATTAGCGGTCAGCTGACATCAACAGGAACCATGTTGAGACCCTTAAAAACATGGCTGCCACCATGGACGTATGAAAATATGACCATCACAATTACAGCAGTTACAGCTTTTTACTTCTGACTTTTAGTTTTACATTGTTACACACAGAAGTTACTCAGCAAGTTGGCTTCAATGACGTACAGTGTGTGAAACACATTATTTTGTTATTTTGTCAGATGTCAGTGTTTTTTTGTCAGTGTCAAAATGTTGTTACACTTGCTTTTACACCTGGAAAAGGGTCTCAGTGGGTCTACCCTGCCCTGGATTTCAGTTAGAGATCCCTTTGGCCTTAACTGCAAACCTTAGACTACATCAGGGGTGGGCAAACATTTTGGCCAGATCAATATTGATTGCAGAATGCTGAGGGAAATATAAAAATCCATCCATCCATCTCCGTCCGCTTATTCATTACCATGTCGCAGGGGCAGCAGTCTTCATGACCGCTAGGAAAATCACACTGCACCGCACCATCCCCTTGTAAACCTTCCTGTGGGTGGTGAGTCCACTGGAAGGTACCAACCTCCCTAACTGGGATTCAATCTTTCCCAGGAGGTGAACCCTGGGGTTCCACACCAATGACAGAGACACTGACTCTGGGCCAAAACAACAGGAAATAATATTAATAAAATGTACAGGAATAAACCTAAAAATATAATTGTAATTTCATGAAACAGAAGGATTGACATCAATCTGTAGCAGACCTTGTACCAGTGTTTGGCGGACCCGATTAGAAAGCCCAACAGGCCAAATCTGGCCCACGGGCCGTAATTTGCCTGCGTAAACAAAGGCACATAGCAAATTCTGACACAGCTCCTCCACCAGCATCTCTTATAGCCACACCCTTGAACAAAAAAAGTCTAAAATAAAGAACCACACATAAAGAAGAGATGCTGTAGCATGCAGGACATGGTGCTAATCATTCTTTTCGAATCCTGTCCTTGTGCGTCTTCTTAACCAGACTGTGTTCATCTGCTGTCTCTCAGCCCGTGCCAGGCAGTTCTCTGCCAACTGCACCAACGTTGCTACACAGTGCACAAAGAGTAGTTTATCTACCTTCTGGTTGCATCCCTCAACTTATTAACATTCAGTGGGGGGGCTTAAAGGTCTGTGTGATGGATGGATGTCGCGGAGGAGGATGACAACTGATTAATGCCTTAATTATTTTCAGCCAGGACCAGATACTCCTCCCAGAGCTGACAGAGTGAGCTGTGTGTGGCCTGACAAGTATCGTCATGTTCAGGGCTCACCCACTGCTATCTGCTGTGCCAGGGTCACATTCATTTTATTCCATAAGAAAAATAAGCATTTCTGTGCTGAAAAGGCGAGCAACAGTACAGCCAGTTGTTTTGGGAACTGTCACACAGCAGCGATTAACGTGAACACCGTTGCATTTTAAGTCTTTGACATTTCAGAATTTTAACAAGATGGAAAAAAAACCCCGATTCTGTCAGAGAAATACATTTAATAGGAAAAGAAAATAATTATATAAGGCTTATTTGAAATTATTCCAACTGTGATAAAAATTGAAGAAGCACTCATCGGATAATTTAAGAAAATATATTTTTATCATGCTGAAATACAGTATGATCCGAAGGAGAACAAAGTCACCCGTTGCTGAATTAATCATAATGAAAAAGATGAACATTTAAGGCACTGGTCCAAGAGTTAATGAAGTGATTCAACAGCAGAATACCAAATAAGACACAGAGAATTATTAGGAAGGATTTACTTTTTGTTTATTGTTTTATTATACCTCAGAAAAGTACAACACAGGGCAGGTTCCACCTTCAGGCTTCTCTGCCACAACAGACCAATTTAAGGTATGTTTTTGTTTTTTTGCAGAAAAAATCAACAAAAAACAACACAAACAACAGAAAGCAAATGTAGCACAATCCAATTCACGTGGTAAACCGACAACCTCTTGTATTTACCTCTTAATTATCATATCATGTTATTACTGTTGATCGTTTTATGCTTTTTTTTTTTTACTTATCCCTCAGGGTTGTGTGAGTAACTGAGCCCAAAAATGTTCAGTAAAGAGATCTGGGGAGAACTTGAGGTCTTTACAGCCTACACTTACAAAACGTAGTGAAGCTCCTGTATTTTATAGAGTCAACAGTGAGAGATCGGGGGAGAACTGGAGGTCTTTAGCTCCTGTATTTTATAGAGTCAACAGTTAAGCAATGTTTTTTCCAGGAGTCACAATCATGTGATTTGTTTTCTCTTTTAAAATTGTTGAATTAAGTTGACCCTACTCTTTTTCGCTGTTTGTCAATGTCCAATTTTACCATCAACAGACTAAAGGCTTCTGTGCAGATCACGGCAGAGGCTAATTCTCTGTGTGTGTTGTGTTTGTTTTTGTTGTAGGTGTGCGATTGGTGTAAGCACATTCGCCACACTAAGGAGTACCTGGACTTTGGGGCTGGTGAGCGGAGGCTGCAGTTCTGCAGTGCCAAGTGTCTCAACCAGTACAAGATGGACATTTTCTACAAGGAGACCCAGGCTGCGCTGCCTGGTGCACTGTGTAACCCAGGGCACGGGCCAGGTGGCGAGGGTAAGTCGGACTGCGGTGGTGCAGTACAACTGCTCACTCCAGAATCCTGGGGAACACCCTTAGCAGACCTGCGTCGTAAAGCTCCCTCACCTTGCGGGCCTTCCACCACTTCTTCTGCCACCTCACCTCCAGACTCGGTTGCAGTCTGCTCCCCCTCCTCCTCCTCTTCAGCAAAGATTCCCACACCCAGACCACATGAGAGTTCCTCAATGCAAGCTCCGCCCATTTCTACTTTGCACCCACCAGTTGGAGTTCCCTCTGGTAGTCCTCCAATGGTAATGACATCACGAGGGCCCATGCCTCTCCCTCTATTCATGGAGCATCAAATGATGCATCAAATGCGTCCACCATATCTCCGCCCTTCTGCCCACCCTGCAGGTGCAAACAGCCCACTTTCAAACCCTATCATCCCTGGTATTGGTCCCCCACCACCTCCAAGGTCTCTTGGTCCAACCCCAGGTCCTATGCACAGACCCCTACTGTCCCCCCATGTCCATCCTTCATCCAATCATAACCCTGCCATGATGCCTCCTCACCCTGGCCTCCCTATGCCAGGACTGCCCCCTTTCCCACCAGTCAACATAATTCCTAGTGGACACATTCCCTTTCCTCCAATGATGAACTTTGGCATGCCTTCCCTGACCCCATTAGTACCACCACCAACCATGTTGGTGCCTTACCCTGTCATTGTACCCCTCCCAGTTCCGATTCCCATTCCAATTCCAATCCCTCTGAACCCCAAAACATTTGGAGACCAATCCAAGAGCAATATATCTCTTCACAGAGGTCCAGAGACTTCGGCTTCTGGACCACTCTCTCCGGGTCCCTCTAGAAGTGACAAAGTGGAGCAAAAGGTTGAGCCATCACAAAGTGAGCAGCCTTTACCTGTGTGTTCAGAGACAAGCAGGACAGCTCTGAGAGACTTAAAGTCAGAGGACGCTATGAGCAACCTGTGTCTAACCAGCAGCCCTGGGCCTATAGACGGTGTCATTGATCTGACTGTGGGCCACAGGTCATGTCAGCATCAGGTTATTCAGAGAAGGCCACTTGAGGTCCAGGTCAAAGTGGAAGAAGAAGCTGAAACAAGGTCATCACCAGCTGCAATGTAAGGTCATCACCAGCTGCAATGTGCAGCAGGGAAGGAAATGAGAGACATGAGGAGGGGGGAGCAGGACCCTCACAGGATCGCTGCAGTCCTCTGCTGCTAGAAGGAGCCACACACCCAAGGACGCTGTCATCATCTAGCCCACCCTCAAGCATCAACAGCCCTTGTTGCAATGGCGACCCACCAGGAAGCCAACTTAATACGTCCTTTTCTAGCTTTGCCCTATCGCACCTATCCAGCCCTGAAAGGACCACGCCCCAATCCTTTACCCAACTCCAACCCAACCCTGGCACTCCATGTAATGTCATTGTCAATGGTACTGGATGGCATTCACTTCTCACTCCTGCCACTAATAGCTACACTGGCCAAAAAGGAGACAGGGTTGTGGCAGAGGAAGAAGTTCTTAAGCAGCCAAACGACGGGGAGCTTGAGCATGAGGCACTGAAGGAGAACAATTGTTATATCGGAGACTGGGAGCCGGGGAAAGCGGGCTTAGGACAAGAAGAGATGACAAACTCGGTCATGGGGAAGCCAGACCCTGATTCCAACTTGGAGGAGGGTGAGCATGCCTATGCCCTGCCACTTATGTCAGCCGGGGGGTGTGTGGTCATCCAACCTGTGCCAAAGTCTAGCACTGACAAAACAGCCATCCTGTCCTGTTCCATCAGCACTCCTGTATCAGCTGCTGGGAGCCCTGAGTTAGAGCCACCGCTGAAGAGGAGGTGTCTGCGAATACGCAATCAAAACAAATAGGGTAGGTGTTCATTCACAAAAGTCATTCCATACTGTATTTTGAAGATTCAAACCACAATGGTTGGTCAGATATTTGCAATATAGGAGCTTTATATTTGTCCCTTATTTCCTCTCATTTTGTATAGGGCACACAGGTATCAACTTTAGCGTTAGGTACGATACAGTGAACAGGTGTAGTGAAGCAGCAAAAAAAAAAAAAAAAAGAAGAAGAATCACTTTAGGCCTCTCCTGTACAAAGGGTCCTCGACTTACATCAGAATTCCGTTCCTATAGCGCGACATAACACGATTCTCACCAAAAGTTAGAACTCACATACCATACCAAAGTACCTATGTCTCGCACCTATGCTAACACAGTGGTAAACAAAGCCATCTTCAGTGTATATCACCATGTGACAATGTAAGTCGGAATGACGAAACAAGACTTTCTTAATAAATATAAGGGAGATGGCGATGTAACCACAAAACCCTGTAGGTCAAGGACGTTATAAACCGAGGACCTCCTGTATTTGGATGTTGCAATGTTGTGATGCACAAGTGTCATAGTTAGTGTATGTATAGTGCATGTATTACTTTGACCAGGAAAAGCTTTTATTTTAAGCTTTACTGATTCACCCTTTTACATATTTTTGTGCAGAATATTTCCTGCAAGAAAATGAAAACATAACCTTCATAGCTTTTATTCTACACAACCTCCATTTCAGTCTTCACCTCGACTCTGGGGACGATGTGTGTGCACGCACGTGTGTGTGTGTGTTTGAGTGGGATATTTTCTCTCACATTGACTCACGCTAGTTCTCCTCCCACTCTGTTTCACAGATGGATGCTCTGATGGATGCAGTGCCATCAGTGACACTTCATCCAACCCCACCCCCAAATCCAACCTCTCCCAACCAACTACACAAGTGCACAAGCTCACGTGCAGACACACCTGCACACACACACACACATATTTGTCTTTTGCCCCCACTCTCGGTCATTTCTACCAGCAGCACAAATCGCCTTCAGCGACGGATGAGTGTCCAACCAGACATGTTGATGTGTATTATACCAGAGCAAACCGGACTCCTTCCACCTTTGTGATGATACTGAACTTCTACCGACTTGGTGTCCAGCTGGACCTCTCCAATGCAGGTTGTGAATTTGTTTCTCAGCACACTCTTCTGCTCATACCTTACACACTCCTGTTGTACTGTCTCTTACGGTTGTACACACTCCAGTGTCTGATAGTCACAGCATCAGATGGGAAAGTTTCTTCTGAGCTCCTGTGTACTGTAGGTCCTAGACTTTTCAACGCAGCAGGTACAATCTTAAGGCTTTGCTACATGTGGTTTCCCATTAAATTGCAAAGGTTTCGAGTTTTTTTTAATTTGTTATATGACTATGAAAAACAACCCACACTCTTCACTCTCTATTTTTTTTGCTGGATCAAGAAAAACCTTAAAACTGAGTCTTCTTGGTGGGTTGTGAAAAAAAAGGGTACGAACACACACATATACAGTAACAAATGCAGTATGATGCGTGGACAAAGTGATGAGCTGCTTTCTCTGGCAAACTGTCTCAGAACATAATGCACAACAGTGCATTGGGTTATCGCTGAATCAGTACACAGGAGTATAAATGACTAACCTTCAGCCATTTTCTTGCACCATTTATTTTGTCTGCTCATAAACCTCACCCGATTTGCATATGTGGTATTATTGTAGCACAGTATGTTGTCATTTCGCTCTTTCTCTCGGCCTGTGTTCACAAACAGTTCTGTTGTTGGTTAGAAAATACACCTCAGTACTACCATATGAAAGATGGGTATGGCAATGTTGAAACTCTGCCAACCTGTAATAAGCACTTGCTGCTGCAGGCGAACACTTAATCTTTTCTATAACCCATTACCGGTGATATCCCTGTCAAGAGTTAGTTTGCGACAGGTTGTACTAAATTTAAAGGGGGCAAAGAGATACCAACGTCTTCATGAATAATTCATCTGGGGTCTAGAGCAGACGCAACGCTGCAGGAATGTTTCAACGATATCCACATTTGTTTCCAACACGATTTGATAAGTATTCTCACCTTTGCCAAGTCGCCACGGTTGTATTTATTTGGGCCAAATCTAAAGACAGAACTGTTTTATTTCAGGGTTGCTCTCAACTATTTGTACAGTTTTGGTGGGAGTTTAAAAAAGAAAAAGAAAAAAAAAAGAAGAAGAAGAAAAGAAAAAAAATGCCAGTGGACCTATATCATCTGTTTGAGGTAGGGACACTGTCAAATAAAGCCAGCACTTAGTGTACAGATTTCTGACTGCAAAACAAGGTATTGTCCTAGTGTTTGCCAAAGGCCCCTGGTGTGTTGAGGCAAAACATGTCTACCTGTTTTCATTTAAAGGGATCATTTATGATTGCCAAATAACAAGTCCTTATTTAAAAAAGAAAGGAACATTGAAGATAGAACACTGCTGTAGTGTTTGTCAAAATCAGTGTTATTGCTGGGGGGGGGGAGGGGGGTCCTCTGTAAAATGTTATAATTTCATAGACTCTAAATGTGAAGTTCTGGCCCAAACAGTCATGAAAATGTTACCTTAGTTGTGTGCAGCACAACATTGTCTTGCAACTGCAGCCTTGGTTCAATCACACTATTTATTAAATGTGATTCTAAGGGTTTCTGCCCACATGTGTGTGTGTGTGTGTGTGTGTGTGTACTTAAAATGAACTGGTGTCAAAGACAAACACTGCACACAGTGAAGGCCGTGAGCCCATTGAAGATTGCAAAGTGTTGACTCAGAATAAGCAGTGTGTAACTCTATCTGCTGCCTGTCAGTCAGGCATTTGGGCTCTGCCTACCACTTGCCAAGGTGCTGCTTTGGTGTGGCTTCAATCATTTTCACTAAACAAACAAACAAAGGAAATAACTTGTGTGCAAATGCTTTTACCTTTGATAACATCAGTTACTGATTTACATGCTGTACACTAGTGTTTTTCAAATGGGGTCACCTGAAATGTCTAGTAACAAAGGCCAAAAAATTACTGATATAAATATATTTTTAACTAATTATTATTGTTTTGAAAATTATGATTAAAAACACCACACACGTTGTGTACTGATCTGCTTACTGTGTGTTTGTAACACAGTATAACAAACTAAAATAACTAACTAATTCTAGGAGGAGGGGTTCTTTTGGGTCGACAGACATTTGTGATGTCAAAATGGGGTCAAAGGCCAAAAAAAAGTTTGGGAACTACTGCTGTAAACCATTACATTTTGTAATATAAATTGAGCAGCTACACTGATGTATTCAGTGACTTTTTTTAATCTAAAAAAAGCACAAAAACTAAGAATGATGTAAAATGAAAACAGATACAATATTGTATATTTCCATCATCAACAGTGGGAAAAAAAAAGTTAGCCATCAACCAGCTGACACTGAATCACTTTATGTATTTGTTTTTTCCTCCTTAAGCTCAATCCATTTAGTCAATAACAATTTGCTACAAATTGTATGATCAGGCTTTGAGTTTATAAACAAAGGTTATATACGGGGGTCCTGGACTTATGTTGGATTTCCATTTCAACAGCCTACCCCAGTGTCACTAACCTACGCTAACACATTGGTGACATCATATTCTAGGACATCAAAATATCAGAAGAGTCTGACTTACGCCTGGTAGCCAAAATGTAGGGCAAAACCTCCCCCAAAAAACAACACAAACAAAAGAAAGTAAATGTAGCACAATCCAATGTATGGTCAACAACCATGTGTAGATCACATGTGAACTAGTTGGTGAGTTTAAGTCAGACTGATGGAACAAGACGTTCCTAATAAATGAAGGGGAAAGGGCCGATGTAATCATGAAATGCTGTAGGTAGAGGACATTGTAACCCGAGGACACGCTGTCCACACAGATTTGATGAACATAATTGAAATGATTAGACAGTCCTTCGCAGTGTTAAAATAGAAAGTTCCATGACTGTAAATGGCAAAGTGTTTGTGCGCCACACAGTTAAAAATGACATGTTATTTCATGGTTTTTATTCACTCGTGTCATGAGCTGATGGACTTTTCTTAAATGCAGACAAACCGAATGAACAGCTATTATAGTTGCATCGTTCATTCTTTTAGCAGCCCAGTGGAATAACTGATAACTGTGTGATCAGACTGCCAGAAAAAGAGTCTTAGGTCCGATACCCAAAAGACAGAGTTATGTGAAGGCATAGCTGTAACATTACAGTAAATGGCCTCCATCCATGTGGGCTCTTTTTTTTTTTTTTTGTAGTTTATTGAAGAGTTGACATGATTCTGATGCAGTATCATCGCCATAGGTGGGAAACACATACCAGCACCTGTAACAATCACTAACTGACACCTTATGTCTCGTATGACTGTTTTGTAGATTTGTGTTAATAAAGATTACGGTTAATTGTTTTTTTATGACCTTCCCTGACCTTCATCATCAATCACCGCATGTTGAATTATGACCATTCAACACGTTTCCTGTCTGCTCTCTGTTGTTTTGCTGATACAAAACGTTTGGTGTTTGATGATACTGATAAAACACTGACTCTCACATGAACAGTCGCCACCATTGAAATTGTTAAGGGTGAACTTCAGGCCTCAGCATCAGTCTGAATTATGCAATGAGAACCTAATCGGGTCCACAGACAGGAGAATGACTTTTCAGAAACAACAGAGAAGTTGCATAAATCCACAGAAACCTCCCCCATAAATAACAACTGTGTTATCATGCTACAGTCAGTGTAAAGATGATCAGCTTCTATCATATAAAAACTGTAACATTTTTGCTAAAAATTAGACCATCCTCCGAACCTCCTTTTATCCCCAAACATCTGATTTGTTTAACATTTAACCTGTGGTGGACTGTCAATATTTTGTGCATATTTTTTTTATTTATTGTTGACCTTGTTTTTAAAATTTGCAAATAACAAACAGGATGGTTCAACCTGTACATTCTGTCTAATGCAAAAGCCTCGGGATCAGTAAGATGCTTTTTAAAAAATTATTTAAAAAAATAGGGGAGGAGGTAAAAAAAAAGCTTTGATAGAAGATGTTCTTCTGTCTTTTTATTATGACACTGTATATAACGGGTGGCCAAATTGTTTTGGAATAAAAATCATCTTTTGTGTTGTATCAGTATTTGTTTTTTCTGTTGAATTGCTAATGAAGGCGAATAAATAAGAGGAATACACAACTCTGTTTCAGGTGTGTTTATATCTGTGTACATTTATATAAAAAAACACCAACTGAACTTAACTGTATTTATGAGGAAACATCACAGTTGGCTAAAGTGCTGCAGACAAACGGGAACACATTCATCATTTAGATGAGTCAAAAGACACTAAAACAGAATGACAATAAGAACAAATAAAAATATCAATTATAGACAATAAGAAGTCAACATCTGAAATGCCAAAACAGTGGTTTTACTGTACTGTATATTGTATATATACATATATATATAATTTAAATTAAAAAATAAAAACGTTTTGGTATAAAATATAGAGAAAACTCATGTTTAGTTTGGAGAACTCAACAAATCAGTGAGTCTCTTATAAGACATCGAGTCAAAGTGCAGCGTTACCTTCAGCTTTGTTTTTGCTATGTTGTCATTAAATTGCCTTTTTTTCACTAAAATGCCCAATACAGTTCAGGGATGTTAATTAGTAACTTGGATGTCTGTCATTAAATTGCCTTTTTTCACTAAAATGCCTTTACATTATTCAGCTCAAATGAAAATTGAAGTTGAGATTTAACAGGCTACTGCCTTAAGTAGTTCCTAATATACATATATGTTAAAATAGTAGATATGCATATTTAGCACATTTAAGTTAAACCTTTAAAAAATAATAACTATGACCAAAAGAGGTGAATACAAAGAAAATAGACTGAGAATGAAAGCGTTGATTTTAAAATGTGATGTCTCGTGAAACTTACCGATGCGAAGCGTCTCATGCAAATATGAGCTAGCATCAAAATTAACCCCAACAAATAACCAGATAACCAGATAAAGCAGGTTCTTAAACCTAAAACTGAGAGCTTCCAGCCATAACTTTACTTGTACGTAATGAGAACGTAACACGTACATTGGGACGGTTTGTGTCACCATCTTGTGGCTTTTCTCGGTACTTCAGCGCTTAAGACGGAAGGTCAATCATGTGTTGGTAAGAAAACAGCTGATATGTAGCCTATATATGCTGTATATATGAATAAATACATATATATTTGGCACGCTATACAATAGTAGTTATTATATGCTTTCTTAATCACGTTTGTAGGTGGAGTTCAAAATATTTATAAAAAATACTAAAAAATACTGCTAAACGAAACGAGAGATAACTGAGAGTGACCCCCCACCAAATTCAAGTAATATTTTACAAAAAATGTGTTGTTTCACGTTTTCCTTTTTTCACTTTGTGCTTAATGTAAAATGCAGAAAGTTTGTGCTTGAAGCTAAACTTTTTTTTCTTTTCTTTTTTTAAGAAAGATTTTGGCACATACGGCGTGTACTGTTTCATCCGCTGCCAGCTGAATGATGTTTGAGCTGCATCAGTAGGTAGATGACTCAATCATAAACAACTTACACACATTCAAATAATTCTATAGTCTATAATAATACATTATTGTCAAAGTACAGAAAGGTCATTGAAAACATCCGTGGTCAAACTGCACCCTCTGTTGTTCGAAACAGGTTTCTTTCGACTATGCAAACTCCCACACAAATATCTCACAGACACGCACCCACAGAGTTCACTTTATTTATCATTTTTTCCTCCTACACTGAATAGGAATATTTTTTAATGGGCTGTTCCACTTGTATTTTTATTATTTTATTCTCTCCATTTTTTTTACCGTGAAATTTTTTCACAGTTAAATATGTATGATATTATATAACATTTGAGTGACAGAAATAATACAAGGGTATACAGGAAACATGAAAAATAATATTTGTAGTATATTTTTAAACAGGTTAATTTACCCAGAAAGTATGCTTGAACAATAGAAATGGTACAGGATTGCAGTTATAATAATAATAATAATACTTTTTAAAAACTGTATACATTTTATTTAGTAAGGACTCTACCGTCAATAAATGTGGGGCTCTTTGGCCGAAAAATCGTTCTAGACCTCTGGCAGTTTGTAAAAACATTCAATTTTCACTGCTGTTCCTGCTATAGCTTTTATAAAAGACCAGGGATATCTGTAATAGTTACACTACGTGTTTACGACATACGTTTTTATAAATATATGATTTACTGGTTCACTGATTTAAAATATTAGGCGGGCACATGGCGATTCCGCGGAGGTTAGGGACGGCAAAGGTGGCTTATGGGAAAGTGAGTTCAGTACGTGGATGACAGGGGGAGGGAAAGGACTTCAGACTTCAGTGTTTGTGCGGATGTGTAGCCTTCAAGTGTGCAGACAGGAATTCGGCTGCTGTAAAAGCTTTTCTCTGCGACTCTACTTGTGCATGTTTGGCGCGTGTCATCGTCAACAAAAGTACATTTAAAGACAGCGATGCGAAAATGCGAGACGAAGTCAAAGAAGGGAACGCGTGCTTATTAAAAATTGAGCGCGGGAGAAGAGACGTTGCGCCGTTCGAGACTTCTGGCAGCACTGGGCACAAACTAAGGCACTGACGGCCTTCTAACATCACTAAATGGGCTGAAAGGAAACGGACTTTTTTCAGATAAGAAGAGTGCTGAGCTTTCCCGAGCGGCCAAAAGCCCAGAGGGAAAGATCCAAGAAAACGCCCTGCTGCTGTTGCCTGTTGCTGCCGCTGCCGATGTTTCTAAATTCAAACTTTGTCGCATAGTTGGAAAAGGACGTCCTCCGTTTACATGGTGATGAAATGAAAGTGTAACGGCGGTTGGAAAAACTCAAGTCCGCCAATTCAGCGAAGCTAGGTTCTTTGGGAAAAGTTTTTTTTTCCTGGAATTCCGTTCGCTTTGGGAATATTTTCATTGTGCACTCTTGTCGGAGGCAAGTTGGGTGGGCTGTGATCCCACGGCTGTTCCGCTAGGCCCACGGCCATCGACCACGAACAAAGAGCGTTCACATGTAAACTCAAAGTTGGTGTAAACGTGTGTATCTCAAATCTTTCTTCATAAGCACACCGATCTCCGTCGCCGCAAGCATGTCGCTGGGCGCAGAGAGGAGGATGGAAGCCCGGCTGAAAAAGCTGGAGGAAACGATCAGAAATCCCAGGTCCTCCGTTAACCTGGAAAGTTTGCTGGTAAGTCTCCTGACAACCACCTCATAAATAATGAATGATGCCATGTTGTGTGTTAACTGAAACGCTAGACACACATGCACGCACCTCAGTAACGTTACACCACAGGGATTTATGTCTTTTTCTTCTTGCATCCGACTAGAGACCTGTTTTGTGCTGTTGTGCTGTATTTCAGGGGGGGCATGTTACATGTTATTATAAATATCAGTCGTACCTGTTTTAAGTGTTATGTGTGACTGCGGTTGGTGTCTTTTTGTTTTTGTTTTGTTTTTGAAGTAGCAGTAAGACAGATACTGATGGTAGACAGACTGGACAGGCCTGAAACTGTGTTCAGTGAAGCGTGTGCACACATTAGGATTAGCTAGTCCCATTCAGTGTCTCCAACGACAAATAGTATAGTAACTAGCATTACACACATCGACCTGAACAACGGAACAGGTGATGGCTCTCCTCGTGGATTGATTGCTTTTGACTGGACTTTATGAAGTTTTGTTAACGTGTTTTACATCATGGCTCAAACACATTAGTGATCAAGGTGATACATTAGATGATAAAGCTGTTTTCATTGACACAGTATTTGAACCAACCACCCAGGCACCTCTACAGTTGGTATGAATGACTTTGTTTTGTTTATCTTTAGATGCTGCGTTTAATAGATATTAATTTTAAATTTTAAGTCCGTACATGTAGCTTTATTCATTAGTCCTACTTGTAGCCACATCCAAAGTTGTTGGTACCATGTAGTCATCAGAGAACACATTGTTTGTTTTTCTTATATTGCATCACCTTTCCTTACAAATATATATATATTTTTGTTATAGGCACAAAGTGTATATTTATCTTCAGTGTCTCTGTTTTTCATAGTGTCATTATTGTACACTGCTACACACCTCAACACCTGTGTTTTGAAACTTGTATTATCTGCACGGCTAATCCGTGAGCATGAGAGTGAATGTTCAAAAGTTCTCCTTAAAGAAGTTCTGAAAAAGTTCAGTAAATGTCGTATGTATATATTTACACTAAACTGAAATGTACTGTTAATTAATCACACATCTATTAATAGGGAACTGTATTGACAACGGGCATCACTGTATGTTAGCTAATTGTCATTGCATCACTAAGATGGAATTCCACATGAGATAAATGCACTCTATTTTTCTTGTTTTTTTTTGTTTGTTTTTGTTTTGTTTTTTGTTGTTTAATGTTTGGTGTTTTTCACTTGAAATCCTTGGTAGTGTATGAATGATGGAGGACATGGACAATCATTAAGACATGTTAACAAAACTGTTAAGAATGATGTGTTCTACCACACTTTTAACTCTTGTTTGCAGATGTTAGGTACAGATAACAAGAACAATCCTTAAATGTCTGGTCCCGAACTGCTTGTGTTGTGGTCACTGAAACGTACTTGGGCTGAGTAGTTGGACAAATGTTTCTGAGATTTCGTAATAACCCAAATGTAAACAAGGTACTCAAAAGAATCCTACATTGTTTTGGACAACCTCCTACAAACAGTTTACAGCCTGTTTAATATCGTAGTGGAGTTATGTCTGGTTGAGTGGTGGACGTTTAATTTCTGGGCCCCCTAACTGGATGTGACAAAGGGCAAACATGCTGTCAGTTCTATCCCCAAAAGCATCACCTCACCCCTTTTAATGGGCCCCATTTTGCTTGAGGCCCCCGTCCATCTTCTTTCCGGCTCTCTCTTTATGCTGCTTAAGGCTTTCCCTGTCCAGTTCACCTTTTCTTTGAAACCTTCTGCAGGATATATTTGTGCAAAGACTGGTGGTGTTTACTTCCCTCATGGAAGCCAGAGAAGGAGAGAGGTGATGAGTGTTTGAGACAAAAGTTGAGTGGGAAGCATGCGTAGGAGAGAGCAGCCTGCAGTTTTCCATTTTTAGCAACTTATGTGCTGTCACTGGTACAAGAAGATTTGCTTCTCTCTGTGTGATTCAAACATACAGCTGCACAGTAAGGGCTCAGAAATGTGCTTTTTTTTTTGCAGGTAGAGTGAAAACATGCATAGTTGAAGTGCCTTAATAACGTCACCACCCTCATATTTGGTAAACAATGAATCATGTCCTCTGCTATTGTGGCATAGCAACAAACACAAAAAATATAATTTGCATTGTTGACTTTTGTGTTGACTTTTAAATGAAACAGCTCCTCAGTGGGGACATGTTATGGAATATTGACTTTGTCAATGTTTTAACACACACTTGCATCCCTGGGGGATCGGCCTACTTTATTAATTTAAATGCAAGATTCTGGCAACTGAGTAGATGTTTTTTCAATATTCTGCCTGAATTTGGAAATGTGTCTCAAAAGTTCTCCGTTGGATGTTCGGCTCTTCATACTTGGATGACAACTACTTTGTGGCTCATTAAAAACCACGGTTGCTAGTAGAAAATTGCTGGTGGTCAGTTTGAATATTGGGGTTACACTTGTAAGTAGTAACAGCGAACAGTTCAAAACCATGCACATTCTTGCAAATCAACTACTTTTAACACGAACCTAGGTTTTGTCATTGTTCAATAAACCAGAGCTTTAGTGTCTAAATACGTAAATGACATCACGAGAGCATTGTTACCTGTAACAACATGGGTGTGACAGCTATTGGGTCCCTACAACTTTGCGTATCCTGACCTACATTGTGCATACAGTAAACCTTAACTGAAGGTGCATCAGCCAGTAAATGCTGGCTAGAATATGACATCATAACCATAGAACTCTTGTTGTGCCAACCAGTAACATTAGAACAGAATATTACAGTATTATCACATAAGTAATGTGAAAGTAGTAAACTTAACTACTTTCTTGTGGAGCTTCTTCTTGTTATGGGTAGGACTCTGCCTCAAACATATATTGTTTAATTGCAATTTGTTGTCTAATATCAGTGCGTGTCAGATTACCATACCTGCTGAATTCACCATACGCTGGTTCTGCAACATGCACAACCAAGTGTTTTACCAGCAGCTCTCTGTTCTACATCATCATTGGAAGGCCTCCTCAGGTCTTACCCTCAAAGAAGAGATTTAAAGAAGCCTAACAAGTCCCCTTTAGGAGAAAGTTTTATCAAATAAAAAGAACAGTGTAGTGATTATGAAGTAGAAAAAGTAGTAGGTGGCTGCAGCATCACACCAAGCAATCCTTGTTGTTCTCTATAATATTTCAAATTGTGTAACATTTTTTTCCTGCAAAAAATGTGATTTGTACACATCCACCAATTGATATTTAAATGAACACAGTAGTTAAGGACTGTAAACCACTAAGATGAAATGATCAGTGTTTGATTGGATCTGACCTCTTCATCGAAAGTCAAATAAGCTGCTCTTCTGCCCTCTTAAAGGAAATGACCTCACTGAGTAAATACTTGGCAGCTTTATGTCGGGATCAGAGTCCTAGTGAATGACTGCACTTTCCCCTTTCACTTTTCAGCCTTATCTTTCTCTCCCTGGCAGTGGCTCTTTGGCTCAGCCTGCAGCCTGGCCCTTCCTGTCATGTTGAACAAACTGCAGGTATTTTAGCTGTAGCTCCAATCCAAAGCCTATTAATTAAGCTGGAGAAAGGGTACAGACACATAGGTTCATGCACGGAACTGAAGAGGAATACAAATTTGAAATAGCTAAGGGTTTTTCCTATGTATTCCAAAACCTACTTTGGGCAGTTCTTGGCTCTGCATTTCTTTGTCCACTCACCGTGATATTCCCCATCGTATCTGAATTCCGTGTTCTCCACAAGTGGAACAACTATGTTTGTGAAACCATCAATTATATTTTTGGTAATTGAAATCAGTTGATGGAAATGGTCTGATCATTCAGTTGATCCCAAATAACACTTTTCAGTTTTCAGTGGTGTATAAAGCTGGACTAGAGGCAGATGAGTTAGCAGCAACTCTTTGTATGTTCAGAGAGAGAGCAAGAGAGAGAGAGAGGCAAGAGATGTTAGTTACAATGTAAAGGTTTCCCTGTTTTGGTGATAGGCGATGATATTTGTGACAGGCCATTATTGATTACCATATTTCATGGAAATAAGGATGCAATATGTACCAGCTGCACTAACTTGGATAAAATGGAATATTGTCTGTATCACAGAGAGGTTTTTTGTTCATGATTTAACATTTTGTTTATCATGATTTAATTGACTTATTGTTGCCACTGTGGCACCTTAAATACTGTTTTATCCAGCAGAAGCTTCCACTTTATGATTACATAATCATGATTAATCTACAGCACTGGCATTAATTGGTTGAAAGAGTTGTAGTAATTGACAGCCCTCGCACGTATATACTATTAATTTTGTGAAATGCTGTAGAAATCTTTGGAAAACACTTGTTTCACTTACTCGCATGACTTTTGTCATGTGTGGTGCTCTGAATTTAAAATCAAATACACAGTGAACCTGAATAAAGTCAGATCAGCACCACCTGATGACACCTGCATGAAATTATTATTAGTTAGTGTTCAGCTTCTTTTGAGATATGTATTTTTTTTATTAAGGTTGTTGCACAGATTTTTTTAGCAGAGTAGATCGTCAGTACCAGCTTCTTCCACCAACTACTCTTCAAGATTATGAGGGCGTTTCTGAGCCATGGAAGGATGTGAATCATTCGCCCTGTGCATCTCACAGCCCCTCTTTCTTTGTCCTAGCCGTATATTTTGTCTAACCTCAAAAGGCTTCTCATTAAGCAGCAACCTTATTTTGAGCCCTCTGCTGAAGGTTGTCACCCCATTTTCATGGCTGAGCAATTTTTATTTCGCCAAGTTATTACCTAAAGTCATGACCGTAGCTGAAGGATAGATCTCATTTTAATATCACAAGGTCAAAATCTTTATAATTTAGCAGTGGGTTAAAGAAAGAGTAGGCAGGGTTTGTAGGTTTAGGTGATCCCATTGATCAGTAGTGGGGGTCATTGGTAACACTGATTGATTGCTTAACTCATCGGCTATCTCTGCTGAAGTTGGTTTCGTTTTGGTAGTAGCAATGTTGGCAATGCCCAGAGTTTTCTGTTTCAAAGTATTGTCTGTGGCCAACAAAATGAATGAACTGTGACAGGGTCACGTTTTCAAAACAGTTATGGACAGCTGGGGTTAGGGCTGGATTTGATTTGATTTTGAGTGCCTAGGTCACCATCAATTCCCTATCGATTCAATTAGATATTGATTTAAATGCTTCGATACCGATTATGTATCAAGTCGAAATACACAAATAATTAATTACAGTGGCAGATCATTTAATGATAAGTATTTAATTAGTTTCATGCCCACGTGAACAGCCATCGTATAACTCATTGTTTCTTTGAGCAAAAGTAACACCAGTACTGAATACAGTGTATAAAAGTAAAAAAAAAAACCTGACGGTGCGCCTACTGGCCACAGGTGCTGTGGTGAAAACTGTCTAATTTGCTGGGGGGCATCGGTCAGAATTCACAGGACTCCAGATGTTTTGTTTTTAGTTCTTCATTGGTGTAGTACACTTGAATTGTAGAAGATTGCTGAATAAATATTGAATTGGGGGAAATAATTGCATTGATTAATTTATATTTGTACCCATCCCTATGTTTAAATAACAGCAGCGTTATGCTTTAAAAAAAAAAAACAACCCAACAACTTCAGCAGAGAAACGTGGTTCCAGTTTTAGTCGATTGAGTCCACATTATCTGCATATGGTTGCACTTTTAAGAGTGACTCCTGTCATTGCTTTATTTTCCAAGTATCTGTGTTGTTTCCTCTTTGCTAAAACGAAGGGCAAAATATTTTTTAAAGTCATACTCCCAACACTTCAACACACTCACATTAATATATTTTAACTCATGAGACAGGTGACAGAAAAAGACAGGCAGGTGCAGCAGAGATGAGGGGCCGGGGGCGATAAAGGAATCACCTGCTGACGTTGCTTTGAGGAATTATTTGAACACTTATGGATGTTTTTTTTTATTCCTGGTTATGCTCTCCATTTATATCTTCCTACAGATTTCTTTATATAAAAGTTTTCATTCACCATGTGTAAGTTTGCTTTTTGGTGTAAAAACATTTACATTTTAAAAGGACTTTTCTTTTTCCATTCCTGTGCCCCATTTCATCGAATGTGCTGATCATCATGTAGGTAGTGTTACATCTTTTTGTTTTTTGCAATTATTTCCTGTCACTGCAGTAGATTCACAGTAATTTTGGTTGATAATTTATATCATTTTTGCCTTCATTTTTGACAATTTTGGCAATTGAAATGAACAAAGTTAGTGTTATAAGTTAGAGGTTTGGTACGTACAATGATGCTGAAATCACAGAAAAATGCATTAAGTCATCAGTTTGTTTTAATTATTAACAAATGACAAAATGAAAAATCATATCCATATTTAATTGATGTTTTAGGTGGTTTATTAGGTTTGCTAATTAATTTACATTTGCTGAAAGTAATTGAGTTACACGTGCGAGAAGTGATAAAGGCTCATCTCAGCTGTATCCAAGGGGAAGTTTGTTCTCTATGTGTGTACAGTATTTGTACTGGATATTCTTTACTGGACAGTTCAGCATGAATACTCGTGCTGTTAAAACGCTAGCATATATTGCTAATTTAAATGTATGAATTGTATAAATTACACTTTTACTT
Organism: Cynoglossus semilaevis; assembly: GCF_000523025.1. Classification (NCBI taxonomy): domain Eukaryota; kingdom Metazoa; phylum Chordata; class Actinopteri; order Pleuronectiformes; family Cynoglossidae; genus Cynoglossus; species Cynoglossus semilaevis. The sequence continues at coordinate 19,167,567 of NC_024307.1, forward strand.
GTTGCAGTTAAGTCAGGCATTTCTTTTATTATACCAAGTGGCATCGTGTCGTCATCAGTAGTCCTGGCTGTGTGTTCGTCCTGGCCAGTACAGACAAATCTTACTGCTTTACAATTGTTACCAAGTCTTTCAGGTTCTCCAGGGTTTTAATCACTCATTCTTCACAGTCAGACATGTCTTACCTGGTACACACCCAAATTCTTATTAAAACGCCCATATGACACAAGATACGATTGTACTGAAGTGTGGACAATTAGACATCTTTGCTGTAATATAAAAACAGGACAGATTTTAATTTATTCCATGATAGCAAATAGTGAAGCTTCAGGTCCTATTCATTGGTTTTCTAAATAGCATTCTAATTTTAACAATCCCTCTAATGATAATATTTTGTCAGAAATGTTGTCTGTGCATTTAGAGGACTGGATGTACTACTAAATCTACAATAAATGCTACTATAGCCACAATTTAATTCTCTAGGGGACATCGTTATGATAAAATGATATGAAATGGTATGGGCTCCTAACAACTATGCCAAAACCGTATCATCGTTGAAAGCTTTGACCTCTTCAAACAACAAAAACAAAACCGATAATATAGTATAAAAGAATATATATACTCCAGTTAATAACCAAAATCCACAGTTTGTAGGCTTTGATCACTTCATATAAAAAACATTTTGCTATCAAGGTATGGTTCTGATAAGCACTTAATTACTTACTGTATGTCTTACACTACACCTCAGGTTCAGGCTGTCGACAGGTGCTCAGATAACTGTCTTTCTTTTCTGTCTGTGACCAGACGTGTGGTGTCTTCTTCATGTCTGCTTGCAGATCTCTCCACCAGTTGTTTGACTTGTAACCTCTTGAGGGCTCCAAGTCAAACCGCTGATTGTATCATTACACAATAAACAACATTATGATATAAAGACGTCATGTATTGGCAAAAGGATAAACACAGACAACAGAGACGTGTCTATTGGTTTGTTGCTGCTGAAAAACTCCCTTACTTATGAAAAGTACATAAAAAGCAATTATCTACTACTGCTATTACTTCTACTTGGCCTTAGGTAAGGTAAGGACTCAGTAATAGGTACCTTGTTCCCTGGTACTATTATCTGTGGCATTATTGTACCACATTTTTGTTCACTTTTAAGTCTAAGGCTTAGCTTTCCATTGAGTTGCTGTTCCCTGCCCTTAAAGCCTGGCATGTTTTAATTTTAATTGTTCACGTCCTGTGGAAATAGCCCTCTCCTTTGGCTCTGGATATTCATAATTAATAAATGCTGGTTGCAGTTCGGGTCAAGAATGTGTTAAATGTTGAAGATGAGATTCAACACCCACACTACTGTAACTCCCATGTGAATCCTTCATCTACTTATTATTTGTTCCTTCTCATTCTCTGTACCTTGTTCTTTTAGCACCTCCCACTCATTGATCTTTCAGTATTGTGGATGGAGGAGAGAACTTGACAGAACCTGTCTCTTTTTTTAGATTTGTCTTTACCCAGAATGTCCTGAGAGCCTGCCTTTCCTCCTGAGTGCTGTTGGGTTGCTCTCATGCAGGCAACAGCAGTCCTGGATTCAGCGTGCTAGCTGGACAGAAACACTGCCTTATAAGGCACTAGGGAAGGTAGCCATGGCCAGCTTTTTTTTTCAGCAAAACAAAGCAGGCCTACTGCTCCACACCTCTCCTGAGATTTTTTTTTTTTTTGCTTCTCTCCAGTAAGGAAGATCCACCGTCTTCCTGTAATGCAAATCAGCATCAGACTTGAAACTTAGATTTATAGTCTGGCCCATTCATGTCATTAAAGAAAGGGATGTTTTAAGACCGTTGGGTTATTTTAGCAACTGATGACCCACAGGAATTTTACAAAAAATGTTTGAGGGTTACATTTTAATTAATCATTTACATGCACTCACTGATATTAACTAACTGTATTAGAAGTTTTTTTTAAAGATTCACCTCTTTCATTTAGTTTTAAGGTAAGACCTTGTTCTACAATGACATGTCTTAAGTAAAACTGTTACATTTTCAACAGTATTTGTAGTCATTTTGAAAGCAGGAGACCTCTGAGTGTTATTTTAAACAACGCTTTAAAATTAGTTTTCTGAGCGCTGAAAAAAAGAATACAGCATTCTCCTTAGGCACTGTGCACTCACATTACAGCTGTTGTACCGCGCCCAAACCAATTGCTCCCTGAAGTGTGGATTCTTAGGCCAGCGTGAATGTAAATGTGCCGCGTTAACCTCTAATAAACAACATTTATTGACATATGTTTCGGAGGTAACCGGGCTGTAGCTCGCTTGCCTTTGGGGTAATGTGAGTGCGGGCCAAAGGGCGCCTGTGCAGGAGGTAATTTGGCACTTCATCACACGATGACATAAGCCCTAGTGTGAGTGCGCCCTTAATGTTATTATTTTAACAATTAGTCAACTGTAAGTACAAGAACTGTGGTGTGTGATACACACCACATTTTACAGACAGTGCATGACAGCAATGGTGATGAACTGGCCAGCAGTTGCTCTCTTTGTTGGAGAACATCACTAGGTTGTTGTACCTCGACATAAGCAGTTGTTAAATATCCATATCTTAAGAAGTTTTAAATGGAGGAGACAAGTGTTCAGTTCCTTTCTTTTGACAATGTGAGTCAAGCAGTGAGTAGAATATCCAGTATGGAGTCCTCTGTAACTGACACATGCCAACTTCAGTCAATGGTCCTTCTCTAACTTACACCGTAGCAATAGAAGTAACAAGAATAAATAACTTGTTTGCTGAGTCATATATACTTTAACAGATGGTTTGCATTGCCTCTGTGCTTGATTGTGGGTGTTTAAATAGTTGTGAATAAGTCAAATGATAAAAAAAATCGACCGGTCCTTTGTCTTTCATTATTATAAAAATTGGGTCCATATGTGCATCTTAAATCTTTAAATAATCATTTTTTTGTTTCTTTGTCATAGCAAAGAAAACAAACCACAAAATTATTACATTTTTGTCAAGTCAATAATTTATGAAATTCAAAAAGACAAAAGTTGAACCACAGTGCTTAGCAAACACCAAATAATTTGACATTATGGTATGAATATGTGGCAATACGGGGGTCATGACATTCAACCAAAACAAACAAGTGAGAATCAGAAATTGACATGGACAAGGAAATAGTGAGTGTGAGCACAAGCCTTGTCTACTGGATAGCATAACATTTACCATTTGAGAGAATTGAAGCAGTGCGGACAGTGAGCTTGTTATAGATTATAACTTCAGTTATAATTAGTTATAACTCCAAAATAATTTTTCAGTTATGACAGTACATTACTGTTTATTAACACATCATTCAAGTCCTTGATTTAAGTTCTTGGGTTTGTTGTTTGTTTGTTTGTTTGTTTTTTTAATTCAACAACAGCTTTGCAATTTTTCATAATAACTGTGGACATTGCATGTAATACAACTTGCGGCTTGTTTTGCATACTTATATTGAAGTTTGATAAGTATTTCTTTTATAATGTGTACAAGAGTACTTTTATAGAAGCCTGTTCTGTTTTATTCTAACTAATACTGTGACCAAAGAGACACTAAGACTGTTTATCAATATGCCTTTAATAGTGGCAATAAATAACTATTCCATTCTATTCTATAGATCACAACTTTTTTTTAAATAAATGACTGAAGTTGAGTTCCTTTCTTAAGGAACAGGCTTGTATTTATGTAGTATTCACTGTTTGAATCCTGGCTCTGTGCGGTGGTAAGGTGCATTGCTCCTGTGTATCTTGTTGTTCACCGAGTGTTTCAGGGATTAAAGGGTTAAATGCAGAAAATAAATAGAGAATAGAGAAAAGAAATGTCTGAAACAGGATGCACTGGTGTTGTAACATTAACATGACACAACCCAAACCCACTGTTGCATAAAAGAAATTACATAAAAAACACTCCAGATGTAAATATGTGTTTAAAAACAAAAAATGGAAGGTTCAACATCAAGAAATGTTGAGGTTGCTGTATTAGGGTGGATCAGATAGGTTGAAATGTCAAAGAGGTCAACAATCAAATTGTTCCATTGGACCTTTTAGATGTACCTGAAAACAAAGTAAACATTCACAGGTGTATTATTTGTCAATAATCCTCATTACCTTTTAATTGTCTGATGTGCAACAAAAAAGAGACAATTGAAAAAACTTTATCAATATCAAGACACATTTTAACTTTATATAAAAAAATCTTTAAACTGTGTACATTATCTATGGGGGATACTCAAGATTGGTATCGGTCTAATAATGGTCATAAAAACATTGCCTGTTTGATCCGATACCTAAGCCCAAATACTAAACTTAACTGTGTGGCATGCTGTGATCAGGGACACTATCACATCAGTAATGGCAGCCTGCGGCCTCAGTAGTACTGGTAATGTTTTTGCTCAATAAACAAATATAGGTCAAGTGGACATGTTCTCATGTGAAAGGATAAGGATACACCCAGAGATTCCCTAATCTTGTGGATCTTCATGTCTAGACACAAAGGCAGAGTGGCCACAGCTTGGACACAACAATGCAGTTTGTTTCTAATAGAATTATCATGCTTACATACATGTGACAGGGATGTAGCCTGAGTTACATTACATCCATGCAGATAACTGTAGTGATGCACCAACTGGGGTTTTGTTGTTATTGGCATGAAATATGTCAATCTGAAAATCCTGCACAAAGGAGCAGTTTTTCACCATTGTTTTATGTACTGCAGTTCAAAGGCGAACAGTATTGCGTCTTTAAAAATTTTTTACATTTGTCTTTACCTTTAAATGTCGGTGAGCCATTGTGTAAACTGCCTACCTCTTCTGTGTGTGTGTGTGTGTGTGTGCACAATTGCTTCATCATTCATTTAATTATATTTACTTATTTATCTTTGCATTCTCCCATTATTAATCAACTCATGCTTGGGCACTCAAAATTCAATTTTTTTTCAGGGTCAAATACATAGTACAGTACAATAACTTTTCAGTTAAATGTTCAGTAGAAACAAATTCTAATTCTTCCCATTGTGTGAGTTTTCATTCATATATTTTATATAAAGTACTGAAAGTACATTGTCTATGACTTGGTTATGATCACTTTACTCCCTCTATTCTTTGTTTTCTTCATCACACCTTTGGAGTTGCCCATCATAACCATTAGGATATACTCTGCTGTAGTTTTGCTGGCCCCAGACTGCTCACTAGACTGTGTGTTGAATACGGATGCCAAAAATATGCAGTGAATTTGGACGAAGGGCATAAATTGGTCAGATATGACAAAAAGACAAGCACTTGGTTTTCCCTATGGAGGCATTAGCTGTGCTATTTGTGAACTTCTA
>NC_024307.1:19173339-19205895 GCF_000523025.1 Cynoglossus semilaevis
TTTGGTGAATTTCTACAGGTTTCTGGCTGCTGCTGCCGGTTTGTGAGAGTTTACGGGCTCAGCCTGGCACAGCCCCCATCCTCTGCCTGGTCCGCCATTTATCCCCACAACTATTTTTAAAACGGATGGAATTTAATCAAAACATTAACTTTGTGCTCCATCCTTTTAAAGCTTTGAGTAGCATTGCTTGCCTTCCAGGCTCATGCTTAGTGTCGAGATGGGTTGTAGCCAAGTTCTAACAAGAATTTTGTTTTGAAGAAAGACTCCAGATGGAGTATGCTGTTGGACCTCATGACATTCCTGAGTGCTGGATCCACGTGGCATTTTATAGAGTGATAAAGAGCGAAAGCATGCAAAGGAAAAAATAATGTTTTGTGAAGTCAACAAGCAGGATGGCTAAATAAAATGGGAAAGAAGAGGATGTCCTCATAAAACTCCTGCCTGTCGTCTCTCTGTTGCTTCAACAGAGTTCAGCTCTTTGTATTTCACTGGAGTTGCTTAGCAACCAACCATAACCCTCTGACTAAATTACAGTAAAGCAAATGCTGGAATGCTAATAGATACATTAGCATTTGATTGATAAGTCTAAGTAGACATGTGTTATCATTAGCTCTTAGAAGCCCTTAGAGAATACCTGCACAACTGGGACAGTTGTCCTGTATAACCATGTGGACTACAGACATTGACATCTACTTTTATAACTATTTAGATTGTTGACTGCCCACAACATCTGTGGGCACGGAAACACAGATTAGCCTGGATCTGGAAGAAGTCCAGAAACATTAGTGTTTAAATTATCTATCTAGCATCACACTGTCCTAGACACTTGGCTGGTTAGTTTTATAAATAGCTGTTTGAAGGACATTAGGGAATGTCCTTCAGTCGTATAGTTTTTTTTTTTCTTCACGGCTCAAAGACACAGTTTAAAACAGCAGCCGTTAGCCATTTACCCCCAAAGCACAAAAACACATGGATTTTGTTAATTGTTCAATAGTTGCTGGGTATATAAATGTTGAGTCAGCTTTTAGGATAAAAAGATTTCCACTCAAATAATTGGTCAAACTCGATTTTAATTCAAAAATCGTCCTTTGTAACTTCTTAAGAATAAATACACATTATTCATGTGCTGTTAGATGTGATAAAATTGAAATTTTGACATTGATAGTTATTAGTTTATTTAATAACAACAATTTAGGACTAATGACCTTTATGACATGAAGAAGGTTTTAGAATAAGGTAAAGGGTATATATTGTTTTTCCATGCAAAGTATAAAAATAAACGTAATAAATACTGCATTTTTATACTTTTATCTGTGTAAAATAATTTAAAAATACATTTTAGAAATTCATTTTTTAAATATATTTTTGTCAACTTTGCTTGTTTGCAGAATTTCCAGCAGGCTAACTGTCTAAACAATAACAATGTCAAATGTCCTATCTTTAATTGTTTAGGAATGGAGGGTGTTTTGTCACTGTCATTGTGATGCACCAGGGGATCATCTTAGCTTATGTGTCAGCACAGATAGAGAGTGGGATGAATAATGTCTAACAATTCTCAACATTAAATGCGTTGGTGACTAATTATGCAATGCACTCTATCAGAATGCAGTGTCTCTACATGACTAATGTTTCAAAGATGCAAATGTATTTTAATCAGTGGTGTGCTGTGGTATTCTCACCTGGGCCTTCAGTGGCATTCTGCCTGAACAAATCCACATCCTAATAACATAATCCGTCCTCTCTTTCCTTAAGATGAGTTCAATTACTCTGTTGTAGAGATTATCCGAGCGTTGCAGTTCTAACAAGCCCTTCTCTATTTCCATCTATCCTAACGCTGAAAGCCCTGTGTGTCCTGTTAGATTTGTGGCACAAGTTTTAATTTGTTTAGGCTGAGAATCTCCGCTCGTTAGAAACAGTGGAACTGCAATAGTGTATGAGATGGCCAGAAGTTGGAGAAGTATGTTGGGGGTCTTGGAGGACACGTAAAAGGCCAGTGAGACAGGGATAGAGTGTGTTGTTGGAGTAACTGATGACAGATGAGGTCAGGCAGGAGGGTCCGTGGACCATGTTCGCAGATGACATTGCCATCTGTATTGAGAGTAGGTAATGAAGGTCAGCAGGAGCAAGAAAAAATACAGGTGTGTAAACGAGAGTGAGGCAAGTAGAATAATAAAGATGAAGGAGAAGAGGTAGTAGAGGTGGATGAGTTTTAATATCTAGGGTCAACCATTCAGGGAAATGGACAGTTCACAAATGAGGTGAAGAAAATGGGTGCAGTCGGGATGGAATCAGTGGAGTGATTTTGACAGAAGAATAGTAGCAAAGTTGAAAGGTTCATTAGACAGTAGTGAGACCTGCTCTGACGTATGGTTTAGAGACACTGGTTTTGTCTTGTAGACAAAAGTATATATAGGTATGACATCAGCCTTACCCATATTCTGTATAATAGATATACAGAATATGGGTATGGCATCAGTTTTTTTCCAATGACTGTACTCATCTCTCAGCTCACGGTCACATGTTTGTATCTGTTAATGCCATGCATTTAAAAAAGATGGGTTCTTTTGGCTGCAGACAGTGGCAGTAACAGAGAATGCTACCTCAGAGGAAATGACTGCACTCAGAGACTGGCTTCATGACACACTGAAATTATCCACAGGCTTAGGGGTGGGGTGTATCATTTCCTGTACTGTCTGCTTGGAAGGAGATCCTCGTGTGTGTTTGTGCGCATATGCATCCACATACAGCAACACCCCTTCACTCACTCGAAGTGTGTGTTAGTTTGTTCCCTTTAATAGTAGTTATCTCTGAGGTCAGACCGTGGGGGAAGTGAAGATGACGAAATAAAGTGTTCAACCCACTGTAAACTGAATCTCAATGGAGAACAGTGGTGAATAGGAAATAAGAAGAAAGGAAGGGCCAAAGTTAAATGCGAGTTAGAGAAGTCATTCTTTTTGCCAGTCTTTCATTTTTTTAATCTATAATAGAGGTAACCTAATTCAACATCAGTTTTACAGCCACAAAGTTGTGAGCTTTATTCACTGTTATGAATGTGCTTTCAGTTATAGAAAATACATATCTTCCATGTTGATAAATGAAGCGTTTTTTCGTACTTCGTACTGTTTTGTGTCCCATCGTACGTTTAATATGACAAGATCCGAACTTATAAGAGTGGTACAAGATGAAAATATATACATGCAAAAATGGTCACACATTTACATCACCACACATTAATTTATTTTTGATATTTAATTTTGTTATCATAGACAGATAGTTCAGATGCTGAGTGTATGCGTTTCCTGAAACTTCCATCTTGAGCTTTCTTTTTCCTGATACAGTTAGCTCATTGGTCTGAACAGGTGGTGAACCTTGTTTAAACTTGTTTAAAAAGGCCCTTAGTAATCACAAGTGGACCAAACTGGTACAAAGGCCCTGAGTAATCACAAGTGGACCAAACTGGTACTCCAACCAAGGTTTGAGTCTGATCACAGGTGGCCTAGAACAAATGGTGTAACCTCTATGTTCTGCTAAGACAAGTTGTTCAAGTTATTATGGTCAGTAATTTTACTCTCATTACTGGGTGACTCGATCCTCTCCTTTTACTCTCTCTCATTGTCACTTCTGTTGTTACATGGACTCGGATTGACGACCATAAATGGTCAAAGACAAACTTAGAGGCACACTGAGCAAAACAAAATCCAGTCATGATGAGTCTTAAATGTTGGTCACATTCATGAAGCAAGACTGTACTGTCTGGAAGTGATTCTGCTGTCAGGTGTTTATAACATTAAAAGATTTGTTTGAAATTTAGATTATTGTTTTAAGGGCATTGTCAGGTTTTATTTAGTCATGACTTTAATTAATAATTAAATAACTTTAGACCAAGCAAAGAAATTGTTGAGAATGTTGCTGAAATGATGGTTGATGATGTTTTTATTCTCTCTGTTTAGGACTCCATGAATGCCATGGTCCTGGACTTAGACTACCCTGCACTACGGAAAAACAAAAACATTGAAACATTCCTAAACAGATGTAAGTTGATTTCGTACCAGAATAATTAAAATAATGGTCAGGGAACCTTTTCTTCCCCTCCTTCACTTGTTCTGTCCGTGCACTGAATTTTAATTTCAAAAGATTGTCTATTCTCTTTGTGTCGTTGGTACACAGATGAAAAGGTCATAGAGCAAATCCGACACCTCCAAATGAAGTCTGAAGACTTCGACAAAGTTAAAATTATTGGTCGAGGGGCATTTGGCGAGGTCCAGTTGGTGAGTATAAGCCATTTGTACTGCACACAGTTGTTTTTGATGACAGAATAGTCTCTTTCCAACTTTCCAACGGAGCCTTACAAAGTGTGAAAAGTCATTAAGTGGTCCAAAGGTTTTTTTTATTCATGTTAGATTCACTGTAATTAAAAAACAAAATTAAAAAAAAAATCATATAGCCTATAGATATTATCCTGTATCGATCTTTCTGATTTTAGTCAAAGCTTCTTATTATGCTAAGCTAATGGAGACAGCAGAATCAGCAACACTTTTGTTTGTTGCTGCTTTCAGTATACACACACACATTGCTATCAGTGATATAGCTCAACAAGGTGAGGACCAATTTAAGAGACAGTGGTTTCTTAATGAGGATTTTGCAGCATAGCTTGAACCAGTAGAATGCATCTGATATATTGCCTGGTACCAGTGCCCTGTACCAGCATCTGATACCAGTGCCTGGTCTGCATGAAGGAAAATGAGAGCAATGAAATCACTTATGCAAAGTGGGAAAAACATAAACTGCAAATTTGTTTCCTTAAAAAGCACAGTTCTTTACTGGTTTTACCCAAGTCTCCAATCTTCATGCTAGCATATCTTCACATACACAGAAAATGACAGAATTAACAGAAATGAAGGAGGAACTGACCAAAGCTTTCCAGGCCAGCTTTGCACAGCTCTACAGAGTGTAGCTGACGAGGCTGTGGTTAATTTTGGTTATTGCTAGTCTTAAATTTCATTCTGATTGGACTAAAAAGTCTTCTGAGATACTAAGTTTTAGGATCTCTGCTCTTTAATTTAAGACGCTTCTCGTAACATACTCCTGACATCTGGTAAATAACTGTTAACAGTTGTGATGGTCTCCGTATCAGAGCCTTTTCCCAAAAACTTAATTATATCAGTAGATAAAAAAAATATAAAAGAAATATTTTTTCACAGCCACACTGACATAAACTTTGCTGTATTTCCTATTTGCTGAATTCTTCTTAGATTCTCATTCTCATGTTTCATCCTGCAGGTGAGACATAAAGCCTCTCAGAAGGTTTATGCCATGAAGCTGCTGAGCAAGTTTGAAATGATCAAGCGATCGGATTCTGCCTTTTTCTGGGAAGAGAGAGACATCATGGCCTTTTCCAACAGTCCCTGGGTCGTGCAGGTTGGTGGAATAAGATTGTTTTTATGATCATGTTCTTGCTTAGTAGATACTGCCTGTTTCGTGTGTAGTAAGAGTACTGTACTGCCTTGTTCAGCTGTGCTGTGCCTTCCAAGATGAGCACTACCTCTACATGGTAATGGAGTACATGCCAGGGGGTGACTTGGTCAACCTTACCAGCACCTACGACGTGCCAGAGAAATGGGCCAAGTTCTATACAGCGGAGGTCGTGATGGCCCTGGACGCCATACATTCCATGGGTTTCATCCACCGTGACGTCAAGCCTGACAACATGCTGCTGGACAGACTTGGACACCTCAAGCTGGCTGACTTTGGCACCTGCATGAAGATGGACTCAGTAAGTTAAAAATTGAGCTTTGGCTGTGTGTAGTTGGACTGTTTGTATGTGTAGGTTTCATACCTAAAGGCTCAATGGATCTCTTTACAGGAATTGCAACATTTCATGAGCTTTTTCATTTTTTAAAACAAAGTAGAAACAATTTACGCAGCACAATATGCTTCCTTATTCTTTTCTGTAAAACCAGTATTTAACACAGGGGGTCCTAGGCGTATGTCAGAATTCCTGTTCGTTCTGTGTGATGTATCTCGAGTTTTGCCGTAAGTCAAAACTCACATACTGTGCATAAGTACCCATGTCACTCACCTATACAAACAAAGTTGTAATCTAGGACATAGAAGTCCATAATGAAGGGTAAAAAGCTCCCAAAAAACAACAAAAGTGAAAAGAAATACAATTGTTTAAGCCTGTGTGTGGTGTTTTTAGTCATAATTCTTAAAAAATAATAATTAGTTGAAAAAATATTATCAGTATTTTTTTTAGCAAGCAAAAGTTAAAGCGCTGCACCATAATATAAGCTGTATGTTGAACTTTAGCTCTCAAATTTGTGAAAAATGTAAGTATAAAGATTCATAACAAATCTGTGCTGTTGTGTCTATCATTATTGGCACAAGTGAATTCATGCAAGTTTTAGCTCACAGCAAATTCTAAAATTCTGTTTTAAATCAATGTTTTGCAGACCGGCATGGTGCATTGTGACACAGCTGTTGGGACTCCAGACTACATCTCTCCGGAGGTACTCAAGTCCCAAGGAGGGGATGGATATTACGGGAGAGAATGTGACTGGTGGTCTGTCGGGGTCTTCATATTTGAGATGCTTGTAGGTCAGTAAAAGTCTTTCTTCATAGTGACTGGATAAAACAAAAGTGCCAGTACTGTTTGTTGCATGTCTCCATCTGCTCACTTAATATTTCTGGTACCAGGTGACACGCCCTTCTATGCTGACTCACTTGTGGGAACATACAGTAAGATAATGGACCACAAGAACTCGCTGAACTTCCCAGATGATGTGGAGATCTCCAAAGATGCTAAGAACATCATTTGCGCCTTCTTGACTGACAGGTATGAGGGATAGGATTTTAAAGAAAATGAAAAAGTGTTAACGGCATGTGGCGCATTGTTAAGTTGATCATTTGGGCTTAGGTATCGGATTGGGCAGACTATAGTTGTTGTTTGAAGTTCCAAATTCTGAACAAATTCTGACCGATAACAATTACTATTCACCTATTGGCTCAACCTATCCCTAATTTAGACCTGTGTGCTTTTAGTGATTACTCTGGGGATTTGGTGATGTTTATTTATTTAGTCTGTCCTTTTCTAATACAAAAATAAACTTTTTCTTTTTTTTCTAAGGGAGGTACGATTAGGCAGGAGCGGTGTGGAAGAAATCAAAAGACATCCTTTCTTCAAGAATGACCAGTGGACCTTCGACACCCTTAGAGACAGTTAGTATCGAGCGACAAGAATAAATAGGCCAATCTGAACAGCACAAAGTATAAAGTAGTATTAATTAAAACTAGGTAGAATACAAATACTTCTTTCATGACTTCCGTCTCATATTGTATTCTGCTTTTTTTTCTGTCTTTGTCTCTCAGCGGTTGCCCCCGTGGTCCCTGAGCTGAGCAGTGACATTGACACTAGTAACTTTGATGACATTAAAGACGATGAAGGCGACGTGGAGACCTTTCCCACACCTAAGGCTTTTGTTGGAAACCAGTTACCCTTTGTTGGCTTCACCTATTTTAAGGAAGACCAGTAAGTTGTCCGAATAATTTCTTGTGTGTCAGTCGTTTTTGTGCTGCACATCAAAGATGGCATGGTTCATCCTTTTGATCCTCCCTGTCTTTTCAGGTTATTAAATGCTTCCAACAACTCCTCTGTGAGCCATGAGAACTCAAAAGAAGAGGTAGGTGCTGCCACTTCCTGTTTCATCACTATAGTGAGGGTTCGCAAGAATTCTAATAAAAAATGGAACATGAAAAGAAAGAGCACACTGCAGGGAAATGTTTTAGGGCTCACTTTCACAGTGAAGGTGTTTACCTGTACCTGTGCTGCTGTGATTGGTTGCTGGTGAGTGTAATTGAATGTCTTTGATGGTTGGTGCTTAGGTGACTTGTTTCTTTTAACCATCCTGCCTACAATACATCCAAACCCCATCAGTACATTGTGTGAGAGTGATGACAGAGTGTTATTATACAGTTGCTTTATATTTTAAATTTTTATTACATTATCACTATTTCCGATTCTAGACTGCAGCTCTGCAGAAGAAACTGTGCCACCTAGAGGTGCAGCTCAACAATGAGAAACAGTCGAGAGATGACATGGAGCACAAATACAGGTGGAGTAACTGTTTCACTGCAAACATCCAGATTTGGATGAACAAGTGTAAATAAAATCTTACCTCTTTTCTTCAGAGCCGCCACGAGTCGTCTGGACAAAATCTCTAAAGAGCTTGAGGAGGAGGTAAGACAAATGTTTTGCTAACAATTGTCACATGAATAGTTAATGCAATAAATAGTTTCACAACATTAACTTTTATTTCATCATTTTGAGAATTTTCTTTTTAACTTTGATGAATAAATTCGTTCTGTAATGACATCGTCATAACAGCAGTTTTCCATATTCAGGTTGAGTATTACAGTGTCATTCTGAGTGAGTGCTTTTTCCAGCTCACAGATGACATCATAGTTAGTCACCCAGGCATTTTGGGAGATCAGTAAATGAAAGTTTTGGAAGTACAGCTTTTACAGCTTTTACGGAACAACTAATCTTGGTTCAGTGAAAGTGTAATAAAATGTATTTTAAGAAAATTAAGTCTCTTTATTCATAACTTAAAAAGCTGTGACTCCGGAGTAACTCTCTCACCAGCTGTGTTTATCAGAGGACCAGGATTATTCTGGACAGACACATAGGGCACCAAATACTCAAATAAATGAAAGAAAAATCAAAGATTTTCGGACATAAATGGTGGGGATTACTGATAGTTAAAGTCTCAATTGTTGTTTTAATAGGGACACCACGTAATATTTTCTCTCTTATGCTCTGGATCAGCGTTTTGTCGCAATCGTATTTCAGAAAGTGAAATCACATTGGTGTGAAATCAATCCTACAACATTAATGTCCATTTTCAGGTGAGCGGAAGGAAGAACCTGGAGTCGAGTGTGAGGCAGCTGGAGAGGGAGAAGGCCCTGCTGCAGCACAAGAGTCTGGAAAGCCACCGCAAGGCTGAGAGTGAAGCCGACAGGAAGCGATGCCTGGAGAATGAAGGTGTGGAGAGATGGAATTTAAAATCCATCCTGTTTGTTCTCACACATATTAAGGAAAAGGACACATATTGTTCTATAGTGTGCTGTAGTGACCCTATATCCCTATATGTCAAACCAAAATCTGGCCTGCAGTGTACCGGTAATTATATTTGGCCCGAAAGATTCAGTGTTTACGCAAAATGAATCTTTTCAATAAATATTTAGTTTGGTCCCTGATTTTGGCCCAGATTTTAATTTTGGCCCGCTGTGAATTTGAGTTTGACACCTCTGACCTATATTGTAAGAATTCAGATTGGGCCATACAGCTACATGGATGTAATTGATCAGTACACCAACTTATAATTTGAATATTGAGTATGTTTAGTATATGATTGACATTTTTAATGTAGTAGTTCACTTTAGCCTGGTCATTTGGACAGTAGTTCCCAGGCCAAAAAAGTGTAGACACCCCTGGTCGACAGTGACCACAGGTATAGAGGTGACTGTGAAGGGTTGTTTGTCTTTGTATGTGATGGACTGCTGAAATGTCCAGGGTGTGTGCTGCCCTCCCCCGATGGTTGCTGGAATTTAGCTTCACCTCCTTCCCTACCCTTCCCCCGTGACCCTGAAGAAAAATTGGAAGAGAAAGAATTAATGAGCAGGTTTACAGGTTTAAACATAAACAAAAACACACTTGGTATGTTGCTATTGCACAGTAGTGATCATTAAATTTGATTGGAGGACAGTCACCTGCTTGTGCTGATGTGATTAATAAATAAATAAAACATCCACTTGTCCTGTCAGATTACTCATTAAAACTCATAGAGTTAAGGCTGAGATCTCCCAAGTTGTAATGTTTACAAAGAGCCTTATGTTAAAAGTTCATAATGAAAAGTTTTTTTTTTTTATTTCATGTGCAGTAAACGGCCTACGAGACCAATTGGATGACCTGAAAAAAAGAAACCAGAATTCACACATTTCAAATGAGAAGAACATTCATCTACAAAAACAGGTCAGTAAAACTCAGAGGTATTTTGTCAGCCAGAGGTAAAGTCTCATGATTCTTTCCTTGTTAGAGAACTTTATTATCTGTTGTCAGTCTGGCTGCAAAGAGGCTCTGAAGAAACAGCAAGAACAAGCACAATATAGACCTGAGCTTTAAAAAGATGATTGGACAAATTGCATCACCCCTTTTGTCCGTCTCTCAGTTAGAAGAAGCCAACATGCTGCTCCGGGCTGAGTCTGAGGCAGCGGCCCGGCTCCGTAAATCCCAGACCGAGAACAGCAAGCAGTTGCAGCAGCTGGAGGCCAACGTACGTGAGCTGCAGGACAAATGCTGCCTGCTGGAGCGCAGCAAGCTCAGTCTGGAGAAAGAATGTATCAGCCTACAGGCGGCTCTGGAGACAGAGAGGAGGGAGCACAGCCAGGGCTCGGAGACCATCAGTGACCTTATGGGTGGGTGAAACACAAACATGTTATGTAAGACGAGGAACTTTAAAAAAAAACAAAAAACTTCACACAGCCATGAAAAGCCTCAGGATATATACAGTTGTTGCCAGAATTAATAAACTTTTGATTTTTCAGAGCACCAGTGAAAAGCTTGTTTTATAAATAGTTTTAAATGTCACCAATCTGATGGAAGTTGATGCACTTTTTTCACACAGGCTTTCATCTGAGGCCTTTAAAAACCACAGAGTAATTTCCAATGCTGGTCTGCTCGCAGAATGCTATTGTGTGACTGTTTAGAACTGTTTGTGGATGTTAGGGTAATAATTAATCTGTAATCTCATCCAAGCGACACTTAGCATATTTAAACTGTCATATAAAGACATAACAGATCTTGTGAATGGAGTTGTTCCCCTGTGTGCTGCCAACACAGCCTGGTTAACACACACAATAACCGGATCACTGACAAGATGACTTTTATTAACTGCTGATCTTGTTGTAGAATCAGTGTTTCATCTGGATATTGGTGAAATGGAAAGATTGTTTTACAAAAGTTTAGCATAACCTGTGACATCATGTTAACATGCACTTTTGAATGTGAATGTGTCTCATAGGACGAATCTCTGGTCTGGAGGAGGAGGCACGTCAGCAGAGACAGTCTCTGTCCAAAGTTGAGACTGAGAAGAGACAGCTCCAGGAGAAACTTGCTGATTTGGACAGGGTAAGTAGAAGAATATAAATATGAATGCAAATGAGTTTTTAGCATGACCAGCCTCTATGCCAAGTTATTATTATAACTACCTTTTTATTATTTTTTTATATTCAAGTTGGACTTTCGGACAAAGTCGTGAATATGAATGAACATATTCCTAAAACAATGATCTAAGGTTTTTCTTTTGTATAAAAGGCTTTTTCCTGTTTTGGTCACTGGGGGGAGCTGTTCCACTGGATTACAATATGCTTTGAGTTCCTTATCAGTATTTATCTGCTGTTTTCCAAACAAGAGACACATCACATTGACATCGTGAGACACATCTGAGGAAGACTGGAGCTCAAGGAATAAATGACCTTGATTGTTTGAGTGTATGAACCGTAAAGTATATAAAGACAGCACTTATTTGCAGGCAGTGATGATACTGCCAACGGGCTGGAAAAATCCATAAACCTTTTTCATTTACACCATTCAGTTTGTAAATATCCTTCCTCAAAATTTGTTTTAAGACATCAAATTAAAATGACATTCAGTGGCTTTTAGCTTTGAAGTATGGTTAAAAACGTTGACTAACCTTGTGCTGTACAGCCTCATAGTTGCTCTGGTGACCTTTGCTCTGTCCTGGCTGTTCTCTGTGCAGGAGAAGAGCAACAGGGAGATTGAACTGACCTACAAGCTGAAGGTGCTGCAGCAGGAGCTGGATCAAGAGGAGACGTCTCACAAGTCCACCAGGGCGCTGCTGGCAGACAAAAGCAAGATCAAAGTCACCATTGAAGGCGCCAAATCTGAGTCCATGAAGGGTGAGACCACCAACCATTTGTTTGGAATATTCGGTGCTAAACTGCACAGGTATTTTCTGTATTTGTCTGAGGCCCAGATTTTTTCTAGAAGACACAGGGCTGGAAACTCAAATAGAATGAAATAAAATCACATTTCTGTCTAACATTATTATGTGATGTTTATTTTTGAACCCAGTCGTCAACCAGATTGGATCGTTTGGTGGGATACATTTGGCCCACGGGCCGCCAGATTTTTTGTTTTGTTAGTATTAATTTGCTCAGCATTTAATTTTGATATTTTTTTTCACAGAATGCTTTATTTTTTATTATTTACCCCTTAGTAGAGTAATAATTATTATTTTACTAATTATGGCAAGTATTACCAGTCAGTGATAAGATATATTTAGAATTCACTTTTTAAATGCAAATGAAACATGCACTACTGCAGTGTGTTAGGAGCTCTGCAGATTTTGAAAGCATCTCAAAGACAAGTTAAATGCTTTCAGTCATAGAAAAAATAGTCCATAACATACATTATATGGATAAATACTCATGTATAGTAACAATAAGAAGGTTGTACTTTTAGTGAACATATAAAAATTATTTCATGATCTGCTGTCTGTCTGGAGAAATGACAAAATAAAATGTAATTCCACCTAAATCCTATGCAGCACACCTTGATAAAAAGTTAATCTTGGGGGGAAAAAATGTCTTACACCAGCTGTCATAGTGTGTAAAAAAAACTAATTTAAAAACAGCGGCGTCTTCAAATCCTAACCCTCTTATTTCATTTTTAACACCCATGCAGAGATGGAACAGAAGCTGGCAGAGGAGCGAGCAGCTAAACTGCGCCTGGAGAACAGAATACTGGAGCAGGAGAAGCACAGCAGTATGATGGACTGTGACTATAAACAGGCTCTGCAGAAACTTGATGAGCTGCGCAGACATAAGGACCGTCTCACTGAGGAGGCGAGTGTTTACAATGTGTGCAGGGCATCAGCCAAGTGTTCATTTAGAACACGGCTAATCCTGCAGCTATCGTTGGATTTCGTTCAAAATGACATAAAGTACTCTCCAACCCTTTCTCCTTTGTGTTCCGTCTATCAGGTGAAGAACCTGACACTGAAGATTGAGCAGGAGATGCAGAAACGCACCCTGACTCAGAATGACTTGAAGGCACAAACGCAGCAGTTCAACGCTCTCAGAACCTCAGAGAAGCAGCTAAAGCAGGAAACCAACCACCTGCTGGACATTAAACGCAGCTTGGAGAAGCAGAACCAAGAGCTGCGCAAGTCAGTTTGACAATTGGTCTTTTACCTACGCTACAAAGTTCAGTTATTCAAGAAGAATAATGAATAATGCATTTTTTTATATCCACAGAGAAAGACAGGACACAGACGGGCAAATGAAGGAGTTACAGGACCAGCTGGAAGCAGAGCAGTATTTTTCTGTCAGTCTAAATAATGCCTGCACATAAAATGTCAATAAAAACAAAATATAGGTCTTAAAAATGCTCTTTTTATGCTTTCGGAACATTATGTCTTTATCTTAGCAGCCAGTACATAACATTGTTTAAACTTCAAATAATAGAACTTTAACTGCTTTGTGTTACTATGGCCCTAAAGGAAAAAAACTAGCAATAAAAAAACCTCAAAGTTCCTGTTAAAACAATCTTTTTACCCTGTGGGCTGCGATCTACTGTTAGAGGAGAAGCATTGCTTTATATGCCAGTGTCGTTGTGAAGTTTTGGATATTCATGACCTTTACTCTCCGTCTCCCAGACACTTTATAAAACCCAGGTTCGTGAGCTGAAGGAGGAATGTGATGAGAGGAACAAACAACTCAAAGATGTTCAGCAGTCGCTACAGGAGCTTCAGGAAGAAAGGTGGTTTTTTAACTTTTTGAACCACATACAATTTAAAAGCGGTGGTGTTCTGTGGGCTGCGATCGCAGCTTTGCTGTCAAAGAAAAGTCTAATGATTCATTACTGAATTCACATCTCCAACCACTGAGCCAACGTCTTGCCTCAGCTGTTGTTTAGTATAAACATCACAGGTTAGATCTGTGTTTTTCTACCTTGGGTTCATGTTATATTCACCCCCTGTTTGAACTGTGCTTACTGTACTTCATACTTTGCAAATAAAAATTAACCAATTTGTGCACACTTTGTAGTTAAATTTTGGTAACTTGACTGACTACAGCAGTGTTTTTCAACCATGGGGTCACACCCCTATGTGGGATCAGTTGGAAATCAAATTTGGTAATTGAGAAAAATAAAAGATTTACTGATTAAAAATACTTTTTCAACTCACTTTGATTTTCTGTCCATGTTATTGGGAATAAAAAGGTTGTGCTTCCGTCTGGGAAGGATCATTTGTCCTTTACTGTTACGTTATAGTTAGATATTAAAGCTGTTTTGGAGTTAGCTCTAATACCACTCTACTCTGTGTCGGTGATTAACATGTTTTTTTTTTTTTTAGGGAATCGTTGGCAGCTCAGCTTGAGATCACTTTGACAAAGGCTGATTCTGAGCAGCTGGCACGCTCCATCGCTGAAGAGCAGTACTCAGACCTGGAGAAGGAGAAAATAATGAAGGAGCTGGAACTGAAGGAGATGATGGCACGCCATCGGCAAGAGCTGGCTGAGAAGGACATAACTATCGGCTCAGTGAGTAGCATCAATATTTATGAATTTATTAGAAAATGTTTTTTGGAGTGTGCTACTGAAATGTCCACCTGCCATCTCCACTGAACAAGGTTCAAACAAAGACTTTTTATCATTAGATTAACAAAAATACTCACCTTACATAACACTGACCACTAGTGACCAGTAGTGGGCGAATTTACTAACGGTTTCGTAGAGACATTTGTTATCTTTGGACATAAAAGAGTTGAATCAACCCAACCAGTAGTTGGCGAATTTACTAACGGTTTCGCAGAGACATTTGTTATCTTTTGGCTTGAAAGGCCTTCTATTAATGGGCTCAGGATCAGTATTGGTCTGATATCGTTCAAATTTTTAGGATCGCACATAAAAAAACATCAATTATAGCCCGTCCAATCTGATACCTCAGCCCAAACACTCAACTTAACTTTGCGTGACGTGCTGTCAACAGAGGAGAAAAGAAGGTATTGGATTGATACCGGTATTGGCTGATACTCGAAGTTGCTGTATTGGTATTGGACATAAAAGAGTTGAATCAACCCATTCATCATCATTCAACATCACTCACACACAGGCTTTGATCTGTGGAGTGAACAGTTCTCTAAGAAGATGAAAAGTTCCAGTTTCCAGTGACTGTTTGACACGTAGTTTATGCAACATCTTATTTTCAAACTTGAAGTAGTTGTAGAATTTATTATCTTAGCACAGGAGGCTGAATATGTTTCATACTGGGCATCTGACAGAAGAAGTCTGCAAAACGTTGTAGGTCTGAATCAATCTGTGTCCACTCTAAACTCTGCCCATATCCAACTTTCTGCTTCACGCAGCTGGAGGAGGCCAATCGTACCCTGACCAGTGATGTTGCCAACCTGGCAAATGAGAAGGAGGAGCTAAACAACAAGCTGACAGAGGCAATAGAAGGTATTTCTTTGCTATTACTTCACTAAGAATATAAGTTGTTGAAGTTTGCATTTTTTACTACAGTGACTTTGTTTTTTCAGAATCTGAGAAATCAAGAGATTGGGAGCAGCAGATCAGCCACATGAAGCAGGGATTTGAAAAGATGTTGCAATCTGAGAGGACTCTGAAAACTCAGGTATGGTTTTCTTTTATTATTTCAACTCAGTAAGGACACAAAACACCATGAATATTTCTCTCTGTTTTTCTTCTTAATATTAACTCAGGAAGCAAATGTTCTATTTTAGAAGCAACAAGTTAAACACTTAAAAATACATTTGTGTTCTATACCAGGCTGTCAATAAGCTGGCAGAGATCATGAACAGGAAGGAGGTGCGTGGCGGAGGCAGTCGCCGTGGTAACGACACAGACATGCGGCGAAAGGAGAAGGAAAACAGGAAGCTGCAGCTGGAGCTGCGGTCGGAGAAGGAAAAGCTGAACAGCACCATTATTAAATACCAGAGGGAGATCAATGAAATGCAAGCAGTAGGTGGCACCGTTGCACAACGCAGGAATTCTTGTCTCTGCTCTCATGTCTTGTTTTTTTTTTTTTTCTCATCCCATAAATACTGCCATTGCAGTTTAGAGTATTGATTTGAAAGACATTTCCAACTGTTCCAACTCCTCTCCACAAACAACACTTTATGTTAACAGAACATAGACTTCCCAGCTGCCTTTTTTCTCTTTTGCCTTGGATGTTTTGTATAATGTTTGGGTTTTTTTTTTTTTTCATCGTAGCAATTGGCTGATGAGAGCCAGATGCGCATTGAGCTGCAGATGGCCCTGGACAGTAAGGACAGTGATATAGAGCAGCTGAGGAACCTCCTGCAGTCACTCAGTGTTCAATCAATGGACTCTGCCAGTGTGAGCAGTGGGCCAGAGTTTGACACCGATGATGCTTACACAGGTGAGATATACATGTTGTCTACCTTAATTAATGAATTAAAATACCAGGGGATCTCGATTGTTGTCGACCCATCTACCCTAACACAGTGTCAGCAGCAGTACAGCACCAAAACCACAGGAATAACACAAGAATAGATGCAATACAATTCAAACAGGAATAGCAGCACACCGTCGGAGAATAGGACGTATACAGTGCAAGTTGTGTTTTTTTTTATGGCACACGGTTATTGATTGAAACCTATCAATATGGATAAGAGTTTTATCATTCTAACAACATCTCGTCTGCAGTGGAAGTGTTTTTTTAAAATATTTTTTGCCACTACACATTCCTGTTGAATAATTCTGCTAATATGCTAATGTTCATTTTGCTGCCAGTGGCCCAGCTATTTGGGGCTTGACTTTTTTTTTTCTGTTTTGCATATTCTCTGCTGATTATCTGACTGGTGTCACTCATACTTACCCTCTGCAGCGATTGCAGTGTCACTACAAACAGAACTACCCCCACCATTCTGATGGTGCAGTTGAACAGCATTATATAATAAATGATCAGTTTGATCGTGTCCTGTGTTCCAAAGTAAAAAGTAAAAAATACATTAGTGTTGCATTAACTCACATGTTAATATTATAGTGAAAGTGAGGTAACTTTACTTCAGTGTATATGAATAATGTTCTCTCTTATTTCCTTCACTAAGAAACACGGTTGGAGGGCTGGCTGTCTCTCCCTGTAAGAAACAACACAAAGAAATTTGGATGGGAAAAGAAGGTATAAACATGAGGGGCGTGGCATTGTTTTGAGTCTTTATATTGGCATGTGATCTCGTCGTCTCATTAGAATGTTGTGGTTGCTGTAGTATGTTGTAGTGAGCAGCAAGAAGATTCTCTTCTACAACAGTGAGCAGGACCGAGAGCAGTCCATTCCCTACATGGTGCTTGATATCGAGTAAGTGCAGTACGATTTTTTTTCCCTCATTTTGAAACCCATTAATGTTATTTGTTTTGGTGACTGTGACAAAACATTTATTTTTTCCAAACTTTTCCACTTGATGCCTGTCACTCAAACTGATGTGTACCGTGCTGATGCCAAAGAAATTCCCAGAATATTCCAGGTCAGAATCCAACTTTGAATATTTGAACTTCTGTACTAGTTAGACCAGTGGTTCCTAAACTTTTACTGCCATGCTCCGTTTGTTGATAGGACCATTGTCGAGCCCCCAACCCCATGTTGACACATTCACAGCTATTGGCTAATTTTACTGAACTTTACACTGACTGTATTATAATTCCTTTAAAACAGATATTCTCACTGTTAAAAGAAGTAAAATCAGTGACTTGCCCACTGCTGGGCCCACCATGCAATAACTCTGCGCCCAAAGGGGGGGCCCGCCTCCCACTTTGGGAACCACTGAGTTAAACAGTAGTTGATCACTTCAGAACCTTATTATTAAATAATTCAGAAACTAAAGAGACTCTCTCTCTTCATCTGCTCAGATGCTTTATGCTAATGAAGGCGAGAGTAAGAAGGAGCCAGAGTTTCCAGTCGAGCCATTGCCCATCGGAGAAAAGTCTGGCTACTTTTGCCACAAAGGTCACGAGTTCATCCCCACGCTTTACCACTTTCCTACCAACTGTGAGGCATGCACCAAGCCACTATGGAACATGTTTAAACCACCGCCCGCTCTGGAATGTCGGCGCTGCCATATCAAGTGCCACAAAGACCACATGGACAAGAAGGAGGAGATCATAGCTCCCTGCAAAGGTACTGCAGTACAGCACACTTTCTGGAGATCTTTGAGTTTAGCCTCTTTCTTAGGTTATTGACAATGGCTGTTGATCAACTCTTCTCTTCTTCACCCACAAGTCAACTACGATGTGTCAACGGCCAAGAACCTGCTGCTGCTGGCCGCGTCCCAGGAAGAGCAGCAGAAGTGGGTCAGTCGTCTGGTCAAGAAGATTCCCAAGAAGCCTCCACCAGCAGAGCACTTTGCACGCTCCTCACCGCGTGCCTCCATGAAGGTTCAGACTAGCCAGTCAATGAGGAGGCCCAGTCGACAGCTGCCCACCAGCAAGAGCAGGTAGGAATATACAAACTTTGATTAGGGTTCAAGCCTTTTTGTTGCTTTTCTAGCGAGGGATGGCTCGATCTGTCTGAAATTATTTCAGGACCGAACATCGAAAAAACAACTATACCCCATCTGATCTGATATCTAATGATCAACTTAACTTGGCGTGACATGATGTAAACAGGGAAACTATCGGCTGAACAACAGCAGCCTGCAGCTACTACAGGACAAAAGAAAGTATCAGATTGACATCAGTTGCAGTTATGGTATAGGACATTAAACAATTGTATCGAGCTAGTGGTTGGTTTTAAGACTTTCTCTAGTGGTCTAGAGCTAGTGGTTGGTTTTAAGACTTTCTCTAAATCATACACGAACATCTGTGGGTTTTCCCTTCATCAAAGGTTTCTGAGATGAGACACTGATTTTATGTTGGTTGCCGTCTTTGACATAACCCTCTTATTTTAGCTGTAAAGAGAATTGCTTTAGTTTCACACTTGGATTGAAAGCAGATATTAGAAAAGGGAAGTCAAAGTTTTAACAAGCCTCACTCACTAACTTATATCTCTGTATGCTGCATACTAATGCTTGACATTGTGTGCTGCCTACACTACTGACCCATCTCTCATTGTATCCATCTATTACTTGAAATGACACAGGAACCAAATTATGTGGTTTCATTGTTAACTTTTATTCTGAAGCATTTTCCCAGAGGAACCACATAGTTGGCGCCTCCAAGGGCCAAGGCTGCTGCAGATCTGCTGTTAACACAACTTTTTCCCAAGTGTTGGATCAATAAAGTTCATTAAAATGTCTCTTAACTAGAACTGAAGAAAAAAAACAAAAACACATCAAAGGAAAAACAAACACACACTGTGGTCATTTGGCACTTTATTGTCAACCTTCAACTGCAGAACACACTCCAGAGTCGATTTCATTATCCAGTGCCTGTGGGCTTCGTACTACATTCACATTCTCTTATTTGGTCCTTTTCATTTTAACATGATTTGAAGGTAAAAATAACAACAACAAACAGAATAACTCGTATGTTGCTAGCTTCTGCTACATCAGATTTACACATTCTTGTTGATGCTTGAGTTTGATGCTCTGCCATAACGTAAACATCCACTGCCACTGGATCTGCCCTAATGGTGGATTTAAGCTCTCATCAGACTAGGGGCCTAAACCGCCATCTTGTAATGACTGTTACTGAAAAAACTCACAGAACTCCCTTTTGTCCGTTCTGCTGTTTTTACTTTTGTACGATTTTGTTTTATGTGATGGGGGAAATAAATTCTTTCTCCTCACAGATGTGTCGAGCCTGAAGTGTGTCTACGGATGTCTACTTAAAGGCCTATCATCTTAAACAAGGAGTAGAACAGAACAACAAAGAACAACAGAGACAAATGTTGATGTAGACAGGGATTGTTGATTTTCTTTTGTTTTTTACAAACAACTTGTTAATGTACATCAAACAGTCCATATGTAGCCTGGGGGAAAATGCCGTCACTGTCTTGAGTCTTTAATGTAGCCTGAGGGACAGAGATGTCTGTCTCTGTGTTGGGGACTACATTAACAAAAGGTAGTGTGCTACATTCAGTGCAGCAACAGTGAATACAGAATTATATGGAGAGTTTCAGTTGAAGTGTATGGAAGTGCAGTCTCTAATGCTGCACCAGTAATAACCTTTGATAACACTTCATTGCTGACAAAAACTAAATGACAACTCACTCTCACAAACAATTCTGGGTTAAGTCAGGGAAATTGCATTATTTAAATGTTCAGGAGGTCCTCAACCTATGAGTTTGAGTTCGGTTCCTTTCTGTTCGATTGTCGCCACAAGTTGGAACTCACATACTCTACATCAGTACCTTTGTCACCCACCTACGCTAACACTGTGGGGACATCATAATCTAGGACATAAAAACATCAGAAGAGTCTGACTGACACCTGGGAGCCACAATGAAGGGCAAAAAGTTCCCAAAAAAAAATCGAAACAAAAAAACTGAATGTAGCACAATCCCATGTATGGCGAACAACCGGCAAATAGGCTTTCTTAAAAAGAATGATGGGAGTTCCAGTTTTTGTTCTTTTACCATGCACACGGCAGGAAGTCAACATAAAGAATGTACCCAGTTTGGTGATGTCTGTGATTATAGTTACACAGACCTCAGAACTTGTTCCCCTTTCAGACTCGAAGACTTGGGGCTGCAGGACTGGCACTGGGCTTTGGATGATATTGATGATGACTGTTCCTCTATTCATTTCTAATGACCTGCTATGGTAACACTGTGTGCTGTGCTCTGCTGTGCTGTGCTGTGCTATGCAGTGATTTGATTTCCTCTGCTCACTTGCACCAGTTATATTTACGTTGTCTGGGGCTCCATTAATACTAATCAACTACATTAATTGATAAGTATTTCAAAAATGTGTTTTTCACAAATTCCCATGATGATATTTTACATTTGACTGCCTCGCTTTGCTATTTTACATAACTTTTTCACACTAAATAACTTTAATTTGTCAAACAAAAATCATCCAAGGAGCAACTGCTTAAAGCAGCGGTCTCAAAGTCAAATGAGCTGCAGCCCACTGTTTCCCCCGCCGTCTTATTGAAGGGCAAAAAAACTAAAAGCAGGGGGACAGATTACGTTATACTAACATCTTGTTGTGGGCCACATTTGGATGGTCCTCAAACTCCCGGCCTTTGGTCCACTTTTGGTCCGCTGGCCAGATGTTTGGAAACCTGATTTAAAGGGACGGTAACTTTTTTTGTTGCCAGGTCCAACTACTGGAAGACACAATTGAATAGTGCCTTTGGTCATTGATTGGTCACTGCTACTTGAAAATGTTTTGTGTCCATCATGACTTTATCCTCTGACCTCAGCCCCCGCAGGTCAAATGGTTTCAAACTGAGGCGAGAAGATTCCAACAGTGGACGAGGGTATAAATGACCACTGTGATTCACTGGAATCACATTTACCTGCCAATGGCTAAACTCCTAAAGACATGTATGTTGCCTTACGGCTCCTAAAGAAGTCTTTTTGGCACTGAATCTGGTGACATGAGAAGCTGTGGTGGTGGTGGTGGTGGTGATGGTATTCAGCTGTGCACACACAGGTCTTCATTTGCAGGGTTAGGCAGCAAAAGCTTGTAATCAGTGTCCAGGTGTTAATTTTTTCATCCCCCTATGACATCCTAAAAAATATAAATATCAGGAAATAGTGAAAAGGAAATGGCACGTCCTGTAATTATGTCATCATTTCTTCATTAAGTCTTTGCAGCGCATTATCCGGTATGTCATGGGGTTAATTAATTTCTCAAAGAGGCCACATAAGTTTCCCAATCTGTCTGAGGGTGTCAACTAATAATAATGTTTAAATTCTGCCTAATATGTATTTTATCTGATTGTACTCTATAAAGCAGTAAAAGTTATAATTAGCTGGACTAGCCTGTCAGACTCACTGGTGGTTCTGGAGGCTCTGTAGTCGTATCACTGCAGTGTAAAGGTGGCCTTAGCCGAGCAACTATTTAGCCCTGACCTGAGGACACACTACACTTCCACAGACTTCACACTGAGAGACGTTTTGAGAAAGGACTGAAAGGCTGGGAATCACACACTAAGTGTGTGAGTGCAGTTGATGAGGGATCCCTGATGACAGATGATTGTTCAAATTAAAGTCTGCACCTGCGCTCCTGCCACAGCTGGATCAATCTGTCCACCATTTCTGCGGTCCAGGTCGGCTTTGTCTGCACTCTGCCTCAAAGACGCTTCACAACCGTCGCTTTGACGTATTGCTTCCTTACATCGACTTGGACACTTTTCTTTGTCCCACGATGTTTGCAGTCGGATCAGTATTCAATTCACATTATGCACATTATTCACATTTGCAGACTGCCCCCAAAATAGTTTCTCTTGCCCAGCTGAGAATCATGGCTTTAATCTATAAAAAACTCTTGTAGTGCAAAAACTCTTGTAGTAAACTTACCAAAACACTGCCCTCTCTGTTGACTAGCAACAGCAGCGGCCACTGCCTCACACGTTTAGCTCTCTTTCTTTGTTATGGAAAAACAAGATCTGCTATTTTGTGCCCGAAATGTTTTTTTGGCTGATGATTGATAGTAGAATATTACTGGAAATTTCCATCCCAAGAGCAGAAAGGTTTTTGGTTTTGGTTCATGTCATTAACTCCAAAGGCGGGTTGTTTGAACTGTGAAGATGTGGCACTTTTAGGTTTTTTCCTCATATGAAGTTTAATGACATCAAAATATTTCTAGAAAGAGGTTTTGCGCCTTCTCTTCTGTGACAGTTTGATAAATGAAAACCTGTGTGTGTGTGTGTGTGTGTGTGTGTGTGTCTTTCACTAGATCACTGACATCACGACACAACAGGGTGTTTTGTCTTTTTGGTTTAAAAAGGGTTCATTCTTCTGCACAGCTGAGCTGAACAATGTTCCTCTTCTCCTTTTACACACGTAAGAGGGATATAAAATGTAAAATGAAATGTATATGTGAATATGTTTGTATGTGAATATACATATATATAAGTATAAATATATAAATGTTTATGTACATTAATGTAGATATACTGTATATTTATGGAACTATGTTTCCGTAGTGTAGCGGTTAGCACTCCTGCCTTGAAAGCAGAGTGCAAAGTCCTGGGTTCCCCAAGAAAACACACATGTCTAATAGTGCCTCGTGTGGCAGCCTTTGTTGGTTGCAAAGACTCACATTGTAAATTCCTCCATTGTGGAACCAAAAAGGGACTTATTATTATTATTATTATGTACATATATGTACATAAATGTGTATGTATATATTTCTGTGAATGAGAAGTGCTGAACCTTTGGTGTAGGAATGTCTCAGACTAACCGTGCCTCTGTTTCTCTCCTTCTTCCAGTTAACCTTACCTGGTGTCGGTGCATCTTCAGGGTGGTGGGATGTGTTTCCTCTTACGTTCAAAGATTGTATTCAAAGCTGTTTCTGCAGATCGGCGTACAGGACTCCGTCACTTCTCCACATCCTGTCCTGCTTCAGCCTGTGGAATCCAAATGATCCATTTGTACCTTTAGTCACCATCAGTTCATTGTGTTCTCTGCTAGTGTCTCTGTGGGGCCCGAGTCACGCCTTTAGCTCCCACAGAACATGAAAAAGATCTAACAGTGACAAGAAGGTGAAGCACGTACCTCAGCACTTCTCATCAGGAAACACAGCCTGATGTAACAACCCAGCAGAAACAAACACTCCACTTTAGGGATTCCCGTGGCCAAATTTAAAAAAGACTTGTTTTTAATCATTGTGGGGGGGATCAATAACACAACATTTATAAGAAGGAAGATTCTATTCCGTGTTGGCTGGATACAAACTCACTTGTACTTTCATATGCTTCTCACTGCTCTGTTTGTAGGTGTGCGTCCACACAGGGCCACAGAAAACGGAAGAAGGTACTTGAGGGAGGAAAATGTGACTTCTGGAGAAGGCCTCCAGCCGCAGGAGTCACAAACAAAGCAGACGTTTGATGAACTTTACTCTTCAAAGTGCCTCTTTGTTTAGGTTTCTGACTCTGGCCCGCTCTGACTCACCGGTTTGTGGTTGCACATCTTCACCGTTGTACATGGACACAGTCCTGCTCTGAATGTCTGCAGAAGAAAAACCAGGAGATTCTCACGGTCCCTAATCAAAGCTGCATGGTCAGTCGTAGAGGTGAAATGTTTACTAAGGTCATCGGCCACAAGGTTTGTGCTCTCCAAGGACCCAACTGGGCTTCTTTTGTTTGTTATTGAATGTACAGATCTACAGAGCCGACACACGAGCATTGTTTTCTTTCAAAGTTTACTTGACTTCAGCCCTCTTTTATTACCAACCGCTCTGAGTGAACTCACACGTGTTTGCCTTTTTAGGCCCCGCACTTGAGTGCTGTCACACACAGGCGTCCACTGTTTTTTTTCTTTTCTTTTTCTTTTTTTTTACTAAAGTTAATGAATGAGAAGCACAAGTATGGAATCATGGGCTGACAGTCAGAAAACTGGGCAGCACTATTCCACTGGTTTTTGTTTTAAGTGTTTGTCTTGATATTTTTGTATTAAAAGGAACCAAACGTGGTGTTTGGACACGTTGTACGTATGTGGAATATATAGCAAGTCAAGAGTGTGTGTATGTGGAGCGCACGTGTGTTTCGAGTGCTCTCTTTTAACCAAGAAGCATGTTTTATACCTATAAATATACACAGTATATATATTTTACATGGCATACGGTGCACATTATTATATTTATACAGCCTCGTCCAGTCCACGTTGTATTTAAGGGCTCTACGTTCAGATTGCATGTTTTCTACCAAACTGCTCTATAATAGAAATAAAAATAATAACCACTTCATCAATAAAGACATGGATGTGCCTCTGGGGGTCAGAATTATTTCTGTCCATCTCTTTAGTTGTATGGTTTAAGTCACACGACAAAATTAAGAGCACAGCAAAGGGGTTTTAAATAGTTCGTTTATGGTAAGATCAAATTCACAGTATAAAAAACAGTACTTGTCCTGAGTCAAAACTTTAAAACTAAGATAAAGTATGTTCTTTCATACAACAGTTTGTCAACAACAGTATGTAAAATGAAATAATTAAGGATGCACCGATGTGAATGTTCACCTTGTTAACTTATATCAGGACAGCCGATGTTCACCTTGTTAACTTATATCAGGAAATTGACACCGATAATTTACCGATAGTGAATTATACTAGCGTCTAATCAGTCACAAATATTAAAGCGTCCCTCAACATAAAATGAAGATATTGTCAAGAGCTTTAGACTCAAGGTTGAACTAAGGATGTTATCGGCCTGATGTTAGCATATTATGTAATAATTGAAAAGTTATCGGTATTTCCTCCGTTAATGAAAACCTGGTAATGCAATACCGTGGTTTCACCAAATGATGTGTGCCTTAAAAATAGTTTTGGGGATAAACAGCTGTATATTAATTATTTGTATATTAAGCTATAGTCAAAACTCCTCTCTCTCCACACACATACTTTGAGAGGC
This sequence comes from Cynoglossus semilaevis, assembly GCF_000523025.1. NCBI lineage: Eukaryota > Metazoa > Chordata > Actinopteri > Pleuronectiformes > Cynoglossidae > Cynoglossus > Cynoglossus semilaevis. The sequence continues at coordinate 19,198,920 of NC_024307.1, forward strand.
TTCTCTGCAGCTTATTGTCAACACCTTCACTGGCAAAATACTGGGAAAAACAGTACTTTTGCGTTTTTTTCTTCTTTCTTCCTGCATTTACAATTTATGTATTTTTATTTTACTAAATTATCACTTTTTTGGACAATGTAAATACTGAAGAAAATAATTTTGTTGGTCAATGTAAAAAGTGAAATTTGTCACTGATGAGTCAGCACTCAAGAAGGATTTTCTAAAAAGAAAAAACAAACATTGGCATCGGTGCATCCCTAAAAAAAAAGTACTATAATCTTGACAGTCGCAGTATGTTTGAGAGTCACAGGAATGTTTCAAAAGTGTGTGGATTTATTTAGAGTTTTTAAAATACTGTATAAAAAAACCATTTGACCTAAGTATTCTTCCCCAACAGTACAGTGTCTAAAAAACAGACTGAAAAACGATGTCCGTCCACCAACTGATCACTCTTCCTTCTTGGACCTGGAGCCGTGTTTCTGGTAGTAGACTACAGTCAGCAACACCCACAGGTTCAATGAGGTCATGGTAATGAAGCGAACCAGAACTGGGACAAAGACAGAGACATTTCAATATTTCAAAAAACTTTTCTGAACAATCAAAGCTGCATGAAAAGGATGTGGGGAAAAAAAGATTGAAAAAAAAAGTTTTCCAATGAACAAAATATTTTAAAAGGGGCAAAAATGTTTTTTACATATGAAAAATAAGAAAAACACAAAAGATCCTTGCACTATGTGACACTTAAGAACACATTAAAAGAAGGCTCACATTTAGTAATTATTAACTAAGTGTACATTTTTGAATTTCCTGAATATAAAGTGTATTTTTCTGTCAGATTTTAAAAAATAAATCTAGTCATCTTTCGACGTAAGACATTAAAAAAAATTTCACACTGGAACTGGTTGTTGAGCGGAGTGAAGGAATACATCATCCCGTGGCGCTATATGCAGAAGAAGAGTCTTTGTTTACTCCATACATTCGATTGTGCTACATTCACTGTCTTTCTTTTGTGTTGTTTTTTTGGGAACTTTTTGCCCTTCGTTCTGGCTCCCAGGTGTCAGTCAGACTCTAGATTATGATGTCACCACCGTGTTGGCGTACGTGATTGACATTGATACTGATGTACGGTATGTGAGTTCAGACTAATGGGGAGAATCGAGTTACATTGCGTGGTAGGAATGCACATCAGCACAAAATCACAACAAGTTAACAAATAATTCTGAAACATTTCTGATGAGCATTGGTCTTACCCTGAGTGTCTCCAGTTGTGGAGATGGTGGTGTAGATACGAGCTGTAACAGGCAAATGAATTAGTGACTTTCTTATTATCTCACATATCTCACTGACACAGAGTGACAGTGAATAACTGCTGATTTGTGACTGTAGTGACTAATTCTATTATAGTTCACGTTTGTGACTCTGCTCGTGACAGCTGCCATGTTCTCTCTGTCTTCTGCTGCTTCTGTACTCTGATTGTACAGAAAACCATCAATTATCACTGGTACAGTGATAATTGAATCAGGATTCTTCGCTAGTTTGAGTATTGACGCCCTGTTGGCTGGTTTCATGGCTGTGAGGGCCAGCACAGTTTTCTAGTCCAGAACTGGAGAAACTACTTTAGAGACATACAGCCATTCTCTGGGAACGTAAACATCTCCACTGTTTCACTATCGTTAGCATCAATTGTGTGTTTCACGTTCTGGGACATTAAGTCAACAACATATCATTGTTGCCACGGTGATGTTAAAATCTCTGGACCCACCCCTGAAGTTGAGATCTTGAGGGCAGGGACACTCACCACTTCTGCCACAGTGTGGCCTTCATAGGTTTAATAGTTGGTACATTTTATTTCAGCTCTGTTTTTCATCCTTTCATCAGATTTACAAAGTCCGATGTATTTGCTTTATACCAGGAGTGGGCAAACTTTTTGACTCACGGGCCACAATTATCCTAAAATTGAACAGGGCGGCCGGGTCAGAAGCAGATAGATGGAGTGTTCCTGTGAACTAAGATAAATGACATGTAAAAGTCATGCATAAAGGCTAACATGCTTTTATAATGATACATTCCACCTACTGGGAAAACCTGGGTATTGCAGGGAAAAGGCCGAAGTATAATGATAATATAAATAATTTGGAAAAGTTTGGCAGGCTGAATTAAAAAGCTGAACGGGCCGCATCCGGTCCCCAAGCCTTAGTTTGCCTATGCCTGCTTTATACATTAGTAAAGTGAACTCCTCGTCATTGTGACACAGCTCACCACTGCACACAACCAAATGTGACCTCTGTTTTTAACCCATCACCACAGTGAACAGTGGCAGCTTTAAGAACCAGGGAGCAGTGAGTGGAGACGGTGCCATGACAGAGCACCTCAGTGGGAACTTGGGAGCTGGTGGATTCAAACCTAAAATCTTCTGGACCTTCTTAACCACTAAGCCACCACTGCCCGATTGCAATTTAATCAAGAAAATATCTAGCGCTCAGCTGTCACAGAGGCTGTACACAGAGTAGGTGTGAATCACCTGAATAGTCATAATTCATTAAAGTGTCATCTGGAGTTCACTCACCGATACATGTGTAGGTAGCCATCGCCCAGGTGAGAGCGCTGACCTGCCCAGCATCTTTGGATCTCCACAGGCACCGCAGCTGAGTGAATTTACTGGCTGCACTGATGAATGTGCACAGGCTCTGAGGAGAAGGAGGAGGGGGCAGAGGTCAAGAGGCTCTTTCTTTTTTTCTTACGATTCAGTATAGAGGAGATCAAAAAGTCAACAGCACCGCCTCTCTGGCCGTCCAAATTAAAATCACTGGCAACAAAGCGATGCTGGTACATTTTCTACCCTGAGATAAGCAGGGACAGTAGAAAATAACATTATTATTTTCACAGTTCTGCTTTTATGCAGCATCACTTGGTCATTATTATTATTATTATGGAAAATGACTAAGTGATGTTTTTCAAAACGTTACCATGGTGAGGAATGAATCTGGTTGGGATTATTTTATAGGTCTTTTCATGTTGAGCTGGTGCTCAGGACGAGGCTACTTCTAACAACAGCAGTTTCTACAGCGACTGTCACCAGGTCACAGGCTCTGTGAAGAGACCATGAAAGAATCTCCAGACTTTCAATTGTGTTTTTAAGCCAAGGCTTTAGACTACTGTCAATGGATTCTTCTGTAGCATTACACAGGTCATGATTTACTTACCAAAAGAATTTTCAATTTCTAACTTCATGTTGAAGTCATACCAAGAATGGTACGACACGTATTAGGGCCATATTTAGAATTTTCTTTTAAAATAAATGAAATGACAGGATTAAAGTCTACAAATTTATGAGAATTGAAGTGGAAACTTCACGAGAAAAAAAGTTGTAAATTTAAAAAACATTTATTTAAGTGATAAATCTACAAGAATAAAGTCATAAATCTACAAGAATAAAGTCATACATTTATTAGACTAATTTTATTTATTTATTTATTCTCAATGTGGCCATAATACTCGACAGAACAATGGCACCTGTGGTCGTCTCTGGAATAGACTTTTTTAAGTTATTGATTTGAAGAAATGAGAATTTTCGACATGTATTATTTTGCTGATAAATAACTGAAATGATTCCAAACCAATGCAGCTTGACATCATTTTTATTCGCGGAGGATAAAAACTGTAGTTGTATGAATAAATGTGCACGTAAATAACCTAGGGTTGTACGATATCAACTTTTTGCTGATATGCCGATATTGTCCAAACACTTAATTTACAATTCCAATATCAACAGATGCCGATATAGGCCATATCAGCCAACCAATATTATCGGCCGATCGATATTAACAGACATCCCTAAAAAAAACCCTTTGAACAATTCCTCTGACTAACCAACATGCAGCTGGCTACTCTAAAGCCTAACTGTTCAGCTGAGGACCACCAGGTGGAACCACGATGTTCAAATGTCCACCTCATTACTTCTGACCGATGACCTGCCGTCCCTCTGCTACACCCCTGACACACTGACTCATGAGTGGGGCTGCAGTGATTTATTACCATGGCCGAGTCAATGATCCACTTCTCCACAGTGAGGAGGCGCCAACCTCCGACAAACCTGAGCACATGATGTAAAGGCCATAAGATGTGACGTAGTTTGGTGCAGCAGGACGGCTCATTGACTCGCTTCAACACTGAGGTTGAACACGCATCAGAAAGTGCAGTGAAGGATACAGCAGGGTGTAGATGAGGCTCTGCTTTAAGCTGCCGTTGTAGTGAAGGATGAGGAGCAGCAAGAGAACATCTGAGGACAGAGGACAGGTTAGAACGTGTCAACAAGCTGAGATGTTTCAAAACCACGCCTTAACTTCTTTGATGACTCGGACGTTTGCTTTACCGTTAAATTCCATTTCAATTTAATGCATGAGTGAAGACAAGTGACTGACAGCCGACAGACAGATTGTTTTGTCACAGATTGGCCTCAGGGGGCGATGTAGATGTTCGGTTAGTCAGTACAATTTATAGACTCCTTCAAGGGTTCCACCGGCGTTCACTTTTGGATACTAACAATACTGTATTTTAAACTGTCACTTTGATTCTCTGTCCCTCTAAAATTACTATAATGGTTTTTAGAGCAGCGGTCCCTAACCAACACTTACACTGGTTCTTATGGCGAGGCTAATTCTAACAGCAGCAGATTCTATAGTGACTCTCACTAGGTTAGGGTTGAACGACTCCCCACGACTTTGAATTGTGTTTGTAAGCTGGGCGTTATGGCTACACTATAAAAAAAATTGATTTCTTCTTCATGATTAAATGGGTCATAATTTACTTACCTAAAGATTTGAGATTTGTGAAGTCACACCAAAAAAGCTATGATGGAGTACTAGCCACATTGAAAATTAAAAAAAAAAAAAAGATTACGGGATAAACGTCATCACTATGCCATACAATTTTTTGAGAAAAAGTTATGAGAATCAAGTCATCTTTGCATTATTACATATAAATATCTCTGCAGTACTTTTTACTCTAAACATAGGCAATAAGAGTTAATGCTAAAAAAAGTTGATTTATTGCAGCTGTATTGGAGTGCAATTGCTGCCATATTTGACATGGTGTATTTTCTGCTTGTATACTTTGACACAAAAAATAAACTTGTGCTAAATGGTTATATTTATTTAAAAAAACTATACTATAAGCAAATACCAGTCAACTTCAGACACTCCCAACATATAACAAAATACATTTTAATATAAAGTATTTCCTTAAATAAGTGAATAGACCCACAGCAGGGAACAGTACAAACAGTACAAACAGTAGCTCCCAAAGTTGAAGAAAGTTTCAGACACTTTCTGACTGCTCCCAAAGCTGAAGAAAGTTTCAGACACTTTCTGACTACAGTACAGTACAAGTTTCAGACACTTTCTGACTTTAAGGATGGGTTTATAGCCACAGGTGATTCTCACGATACTAATCCTCTGTGAATATTATGTTCTGCTCAGATTTATGGTTGGTTGTACTTCTGTGCACTTTATGCTTATTTTAATATAGGCCATACTTTATGTTTTTCCCCCCATACTTTTAACGACCAATGCTAAAAAATGTGACACATTATAATGAACATGTAATGTTATAAAACCACTCACCTTGTGCAATGAGGATTGGATATTCCAGGAATGTGGGTGGAGGGTAATCATAGTACATCTGGTACGTCAGAAATACAATGAACCTGCAGGAGTCAGAGGTTGGTATGAGACCATCAGACTGTATCGGCTGAGTGCAGTCAATGTCAGTCAGACATCATATTGTTGTCTGTCAAAAAAAGGTGCAGTGATATATCCTGCAGTACCACAGGTGTCAGTCTGCTGCTTCAGCCAACACTCCATAACACATATATTTAAGATGAAGAACTTATCTTTTGATTTAAATGAAAACAAAAATTGAGTGAATGATGAACAGTTGCCAGCTAAGTTGATCACTATCTCAACTAATTTCCCAAGATCCTGCTATAACCTGTTGTTTTGAATATTTTAGATGATTTATTAAATAATTTACTCAAGAATCTTTTCCCATAATAACCCCTCAAGGGTTTATCAGTTGACGTTTAACAAATATTATTGTAAGATTCCCTGTTTGAAGATCCCTCTGCCTGGTGAAACACGCAGCTGAATGCATGTGTGTGCCCAAAGGCTGCTGTGACTCATGTGAACAGCTATCTGTGAGAATGGCTAAGTGGGTGGTGGCTGGGAAACTGATCCAAGATGATTAATATTTATTTTAATCTACACAAGGTTACTACACATCATGTTGAACATCTGCTGCCTGAATTGACTTTTTACCTTTACGAGCAGGTCTGCACAGCGTTACAGTGTGTCTTGGAGCAATGAAACATTCAGACTGCAGCAGTGAGGACTGCTTTAAAATTTTACACTGATACAGATCATTAATACTGCCATGAGTTTCATCAGGTTTTTACCTGAACAGAGACATGCCACATTACTTTTTGTCAGGTGAGAAACCTAAATGATTGGTTTTTGTAATGGTGTTTGTCTACTGAAAAGGTTCAGTATCAAGTTGATGCTACAGGGTTTATCTGATTGACTTTCAACTGGTGTGTTTTTTCCTGGCCAAAAACACGTTGAGGAAAGAAAAAAAATCAGCATACCATTACCTACTCACAGTCCTTAACTCTAGGGGGTGCTAATACCCCAGTAATGGAAGTTGACACTAGAGGGAGTGTTGGTGTGAACTAAGATAAATGACACATAAGTCATGCATAAAGGCTAAAATGCTTTTATAATTTTCTACACCATCTATTAGGGAAACGTGGGTATTGCAGGGAAATTATAAAAATAAGTATAGTATAAAGTAAAATAAAATAAAGTATACAGTTAAGTGATAATATAAATAAATTATATAATTTGGAAAGGTGTGGCGCTTTGGCCCAGAGTCAATGTCTCTGTCATCAGTGTGGAACCCCAGGGTTCACCTCCTGGGCAAG
>NC_024307.1:19205992-19229504 GCF_000523025.1 Cynoglossus semilaevis
TTGGGTGGTGGTCATGGAGACTGCTGCCCCAGCGACCTGGTAACTGATAAATGGATGAAAATGGATGGATGGATGGATGGATGGATGGATGGATGGATGGAATTTGGAAAGGTTTGGCGAGTTGGATTAAAAAGCTAGAAGGGCCGCATCCGGCCCCCGGGCCTTAGTTTGCTCATGCCTGCATTAGATGTACAGTAGAATTATTGGATATACGGTGCATATTATTCTGCTAACTGGTAACCAACATAGCCTGAACTGTTAAAACCTTACAGTATTTTGTCTCTGTATATTGTCTCACATTTCTACTAGCCTTTTTCTTTAGAACCATAATATTTTCTGCATTCTCACACTATGGAAAAATACACATGAAATATGGACTCCAGTTCAAACAAGAAGTTTTATTGGTTGATCTGTTGTCAAACCTTGTCAAACAAACTGGTTTCTTTGAAAACTGAGTCTCGGGTTTTCAGAATAATCAGGCAGCCGTTTAAAGACAATTCCAAGCAGTTATTCTTTTTTAAAATCCCTGTCGGGCTTTAAATAGAAAAAAACCTGGCAGTCGTGTTTCCACTGAACATTTGTCTATTTCCTGCTGCTCCTCCGTACAACCAGTGCAGAGCCAAGTCAGCTGTATTCAAAGTCAGTGCTTGTACCTCACACTAGTAGGCTAAAAAGAAACACACCAAAAACTAAAGTACTGATCTAGTAGTTCAGAGAGGTGAAACTGGGGAGAGTGATTTGACAGTTAGATGTATTAGTCAATACAAGTGAACCACCTGCTGATTTACTGCTGGCTTGTATTCAGTCTTCAGTAGTAAAGAAGATTTACTGCGTCTTTAAGGAGAATTCACATGCTGTAAATGGAGATTCTTCATACTGATGACAGTGTTTTATACCACAGATCCATTAGGGATGACAGTGGTAAACGTACCGTAATTTAAGCAGGCAATAGGCTCCTCTGGATCGAAGCCACTCGACGTAATTTAGCCTTATAAAACAAACTTAGCACATAAACATCTAAGCCAGTGCAGCCTTAAGTCTCCGTCATTTCACACTAACATGCATCAAGACAGCATGCAATTGCTCACCGGCAGACTGAAGACGTGTAGGACAGAGCAGCTGCTGCCAGGCACAGAGGGCAGAGAGGACAATGGGAAATATACAGTGTTATACACACACACTCCAGATAAATGTCCTAGTGTTACTGTGTATCCACGCCACTGTGCCGCTCACTGCACAAGGAGCCATATATCAACCACCTTACATTGGACATTTGTTCAAAAGATTCTGCTCTGTTTTGTAGTGATATTGTAAAACCAACATGATATTGATTTTACACACCTTCATCAACTTCTCGCCATTACGTCTAATTATGGGGTATGTGTTTTGGGAATTTCAACTGTACAAATAAGTTGACTTAGGACAGGTTTTTTTTCTTGACCTCAGATATTGTAAAGATGTCAGTTTTTGTATCGTGCGACTGTACTATAGAAATAATCTCCTTTTGTGTTAGTTGTTGTGCAGAGAGTCATGCAATCAATCACTTTTGGGAGCTGCTAGAAAATTCCAAAGATAAGAGGAGGGTCTGGATCTGACGACAAGGGGCATAAATTTATATTCCTTGAAACCCTAAAAAATCTAGAATTTGATGACTAAGCAGACAGTTAAATTCAAATACTGGAATAGAGTGTCGTTGTGACAAACAATACACACACCCAACCTATTTGCAGGTGTTAAGTTACAGCTAGGTCAGGATGTGTGTGTAAGTCCTCGGTCCTCCAGGTAACGTCATTCTAAGAACTGTAAATGCAGTACAATGGTTTTGGCTGAGGTGTCTTGACCATGTTTGCACCTTTCTAGGTAAGAACCTCAGACATCTCTGACCTCTAGGGTCAGAGACAAAAAGTCTTCGTCTTTGGATTAACTGACCAGGGTGACTGAGAACTTTCACAGCAAAATCACTAAATAGAAATTATGCAGGGTCTGAAAACACGTTTTAAAAATTATTTGTTAAAAAGTACTAGCACAACCCAAACAAAAGTATTAATTGTATTGATGCTGTTAACAGTGTCAAAATAATAATGATTAATATTAGAAGTAGTAAGCATTATGCAGTAGTTTTAAAAATGCTGACATTTTAAAAACAATTGGACAAAATTTTGTCCAAAATTTACAATTATTGCTCATTATGGTCAACTACCCTCACGTTGAGACATCTTGTAATGTCGATAATGTATTATTCGTTTATCGTCCATTAATTACTGATGACTAGTAAAAAAAATTATATTTCATATGATTTAATTGAAGTGTTGACTAATTCAAAAGTTTGCATTGTAACGTGTGTGTGTGTGGGGGGGGGAGGGTCGTGTGTTTGCGCCCCCCACCTAAAGTTAGTTAGTTAGTGAATCTCTGTTGTAAGGAAACGAGAAATGAGAAGAACGCGAATGCAGCAACAAAACATTTGAATTTGGAAGTAATTGTAGGCGGTTTACTGAGGAATATTCGTACAAAAACATTCAACATACAAGGCTAGCTACTCTCAGACTTTAAAAACTTTCAAAGGTATCAACTCTTACCCGCTCAACTCCAGCAGCAGACTGCTGAGACTGACTCCACTGGAGGACTTGGCTCGCATCATCACGAAGATTTGCGGAAACTTCAGCACCATGCACAGGCAAAGTGTGCTGACATTAGCCACGTGTAGTAAAGTGTCCTGCTGCATCATCTCGACCTTCACTGATCACTTGAAATTACACGGATCTCCTGGAGTTAAAACTATCTCTGCTCACACGTTTACTGTCAACACAGCTACAGCTGCTGCTATCCCTGGCGCCCAAGTCTTGCTTGTTCAGAGGTGAAGATCCGTTTTACATCTTCAAAGTAAAAGCTGTACTATTCAGGGCGTACAGTAGGTGCGTTGCAGCGTTTAAATGAGTTTTAACGTTCAACAAGTCAGGCACAAATGTGTAAAAGCAAATACGTTTTCTTTAGATTTGTTGGTACAGACGTTATATGTGTGAAGTACACAAATATATCTGCCCATAAAATGTAGCTTCAAATCTCCAACATATTATGATGTTTTAAAGACAGTACTATGTACAATTTTAAGGAATTTGCTGTGGGGTTGAACTGCTTTCATAAATTATTCTTTTCACCATTTGTCTAATATTTTTTTTACATATTTATGGAGCACACGACGAGAAAACCATGTAAATCTAACAATTTAACCGAAGATGAATATACACATTATTCTGAAAGTATATTCTCCTATCTTTCATTTCTAGTTTCGTTAGCAACACAACATCCTTTTCACTTCCGCATACATCTACATTCTGCTGTGATGTGCAGATAACATAAACGGGGAATGTGAATTGCCCGAGTTGCTCATTTGTAATTGTCTGAGATTTAAACTATGTACCACAATCCTTACATTTTTAATAGAAACAAATGTTGTAAGGAAAAAACAAAACATTTGTTATCAGCAAAAGAACATCATTCTAGTACAGTGCAGTACATTTTTTCACAGTTAATCATTTTGACATGACAAACTTTTGTCCAAATGGTTTTCAAAAATGACATGCTTGAAATAGTTATGGTAGTTGTGTTTTTTTCTACACAAGATACACAGTACAAAGAAATCTGAATTTAAACTAAGAGGCGCTACAGTGGTACAGTGGTCTGCCAGGCAGAAGGCTCCAGGTTTGATTCCATGGAAAAAGGTATCCTGCAAACTATCATGTGATACTATTACGTCCTCTACTATTACGTCCTGATACTATTACGTCCTGATACTATTACGTCGTGATACTATTACGTCGTGATACTATTACGTCCTCTACTATTACTAGCCCTATAATGATAATATTACTATTAGTACAATTTGATGACCCCAGACCACGGGTAGTTATGGTAGACATATTTAATTGAAGAAAAATGTAAGGGGCAGTGATTTTTCCGAAAGCACAATATGACTTGCTACAAAAGCAGCAACACAGACTACATAGACGGACTACAAACAGTTTGGAATAGCAATCAAGACTATGTAGCAAAATGTAAGGGGCAGTGATTTTTCCCAAAGCACAAAATGACTTGCTACAAAAGCACCAACACAGACTACATAGACGGACTACAAAAGCTACATAAAAATCACATAAAATATGTTGCAGCTATCTTGGGATTCATCAAATTTAAGATGAAACTAAATAAACTAATACATATGTAATATAAATTATTCCACACTATATTTGACCTTGTGGGTCAAAATGTGTGGTTTTTGTTTTCCATGTTGTCTATTTCGCACATTTTTTCCCCTGTCCTTTTAGGCAAAGAAATGCAGTGATGCAACTTTTAGCTCATCCAAATCAGATCAGGTATCTTGTCAAGTCATCCAGTATCTTACTTAGTATTAAATTCTTGATGGAGCTCAGATGGCATGGATGTTGCCAATGACAACTACTCTTCTCAACTGTCTCTTTACGGCAGATTTTGAGATTGGTAGTAGTTGTCTGTTGATATTTTAAAACAACAGAAACAATACAAAATAAATATGTTTAACAATAACACTCTACATTGTTAAACATTGATGAACATTGACATCAACATGATTTTTTGCCATGTAGGTTATCAGTAAGTTCAATCATTCTCAATAATGTTAAACATGCATACATTATGGGTGCAGTAGATGATTGATCACCAGAGCTGTTTAGTAGGGCAGCATATCTGCAGCCTGCTTGCACTTGTATTGGCTTCGCGACCAGAGTAGTAGCCTATCCAGTTTGACCAGCTCACTACCCAGTGGAGTGGACAGTCTGCTGCCAAATACCTGGTTGGTTGTGTTGGGAACACGGTCAGAAAAGAGTGGAACATAGCCAGGTAGAGGCTCTTCAGTCTTCAGTTGCCCCTGTGAACACAATGGGGTCACAACACCGTCAGATGTTTGTAGAGAACTCAACATTAAAACATCCATCCATCCATCCATTTTCATCCGTTACCGGGTCGCGGGGGCAGCAGTCTCCATGACCGCCACCCAAATCACACTGCACCGTACTAACCCCCCTAAACCTTCCTGCGGGTGGTTCCCCTTATTACTCAATACTCAACATTATTTGGGATGCATCAGAAATCATTTTTTCAGATATAAGCTGAATAATCTGCTTTTGTCAAAAATGCTAAGTGCCAAAACCATCAGCATGCTAACATGCTTTTCCTTGGACTGTACAGCCATCAATGGTGTAATAGTTTGTACTGAACAACATCACACGTGAGCAATCTGTACGAGTCCAATATATGCATATAGTAGTATGGGTTCTACTTTTTAATTTTGAACCCCCACAACTCGTTATTCTTTTAGTCTGAAGATGATGTGGCATTATGTTCATCTATTATGACAATAAATGTTCATGTAAAACCTGTAATTGAGACATTAAGAATGAGGTAAAATTCAAAATTATCATACCATTTCATCGTAGCTCGTAAGAAAGTTCCAGTTCTTCTCCCTGTAAGAATAACAAGGGCTAAATCACAAACAAACAGTTTGTATTGTTTAATAATGGTGCCTGTTTTCTTGAATCTTTCTCACCATTCTTGTAATCCTCTTCTCTCACTCCAAACCAGTTCTTTCCACAGTGTGTCTTGTTTAACTGGATCACTCGTGACTGGAGTCTGTTCCGAGGACACCGCGTCTCGGTCTCTGGTCCGGCGCGTCCAGTCTGGGACTGGCTGGGTTAATAAAGGCGCGGCCCGGCTGTATCGTTCCGGTAACCGGTATCCTGCAGAGGAAGCTCGTCTAACGTTGTTTAAGTCCATATTGTCAGTCAAGTGCAGCAGATTACTCGGTGAGTGAAGTGGACACTGGACAACACAGCAGCAGATCACTGCGTCTGTGGAGTAAAGCAGAGTTGAGCCGAGCGTCAATCACTGCGTTTTGTTTACGTCTCCGTGGAAACTGTTTTCAAGCAATTATAATGTCCTCAATACAAAATGGAACAATAGACTACAATTGGGATAACGTGGTTTATGACGACAGCAGTGACTTTTTTTTCCTGACAGATTAAACTACTCGTCTTACTGAGCTAAAAAGTTCAGTTTCCGTTGGAAAGACCATTCAGACTATGCCGACTAAGAAAGAAGACAGGAAGTATTTTTTCTGGACAGCCAGTTTCTTCTCCCCTCCCATCTAAGATAAATAGAATATGAATCGTTTTTAAAAAACGAAAAAGTAAAGTATTAACAAGCAGAAATGAACCCTACTGTCATTTTATTCTTTCCTTGACCCGCCGTAGACCACCCCAGATGTATCAGCCATAAAGAAAGCATTGAATTAGGTAACGTTAGTCAGACAATGACTGGGAGTGAGGGACACATCATCAGAGTGGGCAGTGTTTCCTAAACATTTTTGAGCCACAGCAAAAATTTTACAAACAAAAACCCAATGCACCATTTTAGTCAGTTTACAGCAATATTACTAGCTTCAATAGACTTTATAATGTGTCTTAAAATATAACTTGATATGGATGTGAGTAACAACTCCCCAAATACTAGAACTAAAAGAACAAAATATATGAAGCTTCAGGATCTGCAAACACGGTTTAGACTGTAGATATTTTCTTTAAAATTATTTCCAAAAATACACTAAAAACTATCCCAACCTTGAAAATAACAAACACAAATGTCTTTTAAAAAGGCTGCCAGGTGGAGGTGTGCTTAGAATTGTTACCTGTTAGCAAGCAGGTTATCAGTTAGCATCATGGCGTAGGTAAAAGTAATGACCGTTTTTGTTTTCACTGATTGTGTTTACTGTTCCACAGTTAAAAAGCTTGCTTATTGTGCCTAAGGCATAGGACACTGATGTGACGTTACGGATGAACATGATCGTGACATTTATATTTTATTTTTTATGTCTGCCTGTGACACGATGACAACGTGTCCAGGTGTAGCCTGCATTTGCCTACATGCAGTAGAATGTGTTCAGCTAGCGTCCTCGAGGACGAAAGGGTAGACTCATGGTAAACTTGTGGCATTTTTGGACACAGGAAGTTTAAAACCACGGGCTTTTATTGTAATATCGGAGGCTTAACCGGATGTACTTTAGGCAACACGTATGTACATGTGACTGTTGTTGTATACAAATCTGCTGCAGGCTTCACTATCGTTTCCCCATGGGAGAATTGCAACAAGCAGGAAGGTCAAGGTAATGATTATATGCATTTATTTGGGATTAGCGACATGGCATGGCATGTTCCTATCTCTGCGGTCTTTAGGTGTATTTTAGCCTGTTAGTTTGACTGAGACAATTATGTTAGACGTTCTTATCATGGATGCTAATGTGTAAAGATGCTTATTTCTCTCAGCAACTTTCCACAGGCTGTGAAGAGACGATTTAAACCTTAAAATTATAACATCGTCACAGTGAAAATGCACAAAATGCCGCTGTACCTCAGTCACGTTGAGCCTAAACCTATTTGGTTACAACACAAGCTAACGCTAGGCTAATACTTCAGATCCAGCAGTGATAAAGTGTGAGCTTTATATTTTAATAAACTAATACAAACAGTTTATGCTAACGGCCACTGTTAGCACTGCAGTGTCACATGTTGCTGTGTATGTGTGGTAGAACGATGTTTATAATCTTTTATTTTAATAATGTATCGACAGTGTAGTATTTTTCATTTTCTTATTCAACATACTTTGTAATGATTTTATAACAATAATCTCCTGTAATGTACAGCGAAATCTACTAAAATTTGATAATAATTTGAACTTTGCTTTTTTGAACATTAAAAGAAGTCTATGTCCGTATTTATTAACGTGACGGTCAGCATCGGTGGTCAATGAAAAACAGTTTTATTTAAATGAAATTCTAACTTGGACAATTGTTTAAGATGTTTTACTATGAATACGAAAATAATATTCTAATACCACTGGTGAGTGTTTTCAGGACCCTGCTTGTTAAGTCCTGGCTTCAGCACTTTTATAATACACCCATCATGTCATGTTCTTATTTACTAAAGAACAAATAGTAAATTATCTCATTGGCTATATTAATGAATCTAATTATTATTGTAAAAACTTTATATAACCACATTTTGAACCAACTTTTTAGAAATTAAGTTTTGACTTTCTTCTATTCTCAGGCCTTGAGGGGAGATGACAAAGCAAGATGTTTTGCAGCCCGTGGAGGGGGACACAGTTCTGTGCTGCAACAAGAAACTCTTGCAGAGGCTGGTTATCCACCAGGTGGCTTCAGCACCGATGCCTTCTGATTATGGTGAGGGTCTGCCCATTCTGCGCATTGGGAGTCGGTTCCAGATGTTTACTGTAAACCATTGTATCATAAAGGTTGTGTTGATTTACATGTTTGTGAACATGGCTCTCCATCACCTACAGAGTTCTCTTTCTTCGACCCAAGTGAGCGTCAGTGCAGAGAAGTGCTCTTTGACCCCAACACTACAATACCGGAACTGTTTGCTGTTCTTAGACAGTGGGTGCCCCAGGTTCAGAAGAACATTGACCTAATTGGCAATGAGGTAATTGTACAGTTTACTTATTTTTTTTTGCCATGGTTAAAGTCTTTCTTCTCTCCTTTTATATATAAACCAGTGGTTGTCAAACTTTTTTGGTCGTTCCACACTTGGGAACGATTTTCCAGACTGTCACCCACCAAAAATCTTGATAAATAACATTTTGAATTTATTGAATTAACACTAAGTAAAATCGTATTTTATAATGACTCAAAATCAATAGCATCAAATAACAAAGTTCAAAAAGATCCCCACACTTTGAGAAGCACTGAAAGTGAAAGAATTATAGAAATAATTAAAACCATTTTCAATGTTCCCCTAAAAGGAAAGAAATAAAGAACTGATAACTGATTAATCAATTGTTTCAGCAATTGCTAAAACTAATACTACAGCAGCTGTTACTGGAACTCCAACAATAACAAGCTATTTTATGGCTAAAAGAAAGAACGTCTACAGCACACATAGAAATAAATTCTGTTTTACTAAAGAAATGTGTTGTTCTTTTTTAAAGTAAGGTCTGAGATTCTGAGATGTGTCTTATTGTGCATATTTGTAAATGACATAACCAGATGTTTTTTCTGCACAGATCCTCAGGAGAGGCTGTGGTGTGAACGATCGTGATGGCCTGACAGATATGAGCCTTCTACATTACTGCTGCAAGGCTGGGGCACCAGGCATTGGTTAGTGGTCACAACACTCCCAACTCCACTGTAAAAAGAGGGGAACACATCTGCTGCCCCATCTGTGTGTGTTTTTTGTTTCTACAAACCAGAACACAAGACCTTATGACTCCCTAAGTGCTGTTGTTAATATGACTTGTTGAACACAGTTTCCACAGCAGACCATACTGTAAGTTATCTCAGTCAAACTACTGTTTATTTCCCCCTCTCTTTCCCAGGCGATGCAGACACAGCAGCTAACTTTGCCTGTCGACTCATTGATCTGGGTGCTGACCCAAGTCTCCATTCACGTTGGACCAACATGAGGGCTCTTCACTATGCTGCTTATTTTGATGTGCCACAGCTCATCAGAGTGGTGCTGCAGGCTTCCTTGCCTGGAGGTGAATTCTGAAAGAAGAACCAGAATATTCTTAGGATGTCAGGCTATTGTCCAGAAAAGATGAACTTAGTTGCCTGTTTATTAACTGAACCAACAGAAACTAGCCTTATTACATGTAGTACAAAACAACAAATACCACCTTTGCTAGGCAGCATGATTTAATTTGCCCTAAAAAGATACATTAGGTTTGCTTATGTTCGAAGGAATATGGATTGTGTCTTGTACTTTCTAGTGCTGCATCTAAGTTACCTGCATTTATTAAAATAATGTAAACTAGTGTGGAAAATATTGTGGAAAATACTACATGAGATGTGGTTAATTTCATGGGCTAACCACAGTAGACATACAAACTAAAAAGGTAAAAAGTAAAAAAAAAATAAAAAAAACCTGTTAATTAGACTTTGATTCATTCTTAATAATTTGGCCTGAAAATTTAGTTCTGGTTTAAACAAATAGGGGTCTAAGGCAGGACCAGAACATTTCTGTAGAGACACTTTGGGAGCTGGACACTCAAATAAAATTACATAAAAATCCCATTTTAGTCTAACATTGTTATTTGATGTTTAAGTAGGAATCTAGTTGCTGGCAGGATTGAATGGCTCGGTTGGCCTGGGCTCAGGGTTTTCCTTCTTGAGACAAGAAGGGCCATATTATTAACAATACATTTAGAACAGCTACATTGTATGACATCATCTATAAAACATATGAAAGGTATTTATATCGTCATTCTTAAGACCTAAACATAACAATTGCAGGGAAATCAGAAAGAAATCTAAGAGACTTTTACCACATGTAAAAAAAAAAATACAAATAATAAATAAATAATGGGAATGACTAAACCAATTGTTTGACTGGTTTCCATACTTAGACAAAACTACCAGGGTCATCTCTGACAAAAACAAAACGTAAAGAGTATTTCTGAAAAGCTAGTGGAGTAAATCCATGTCTGTAGAATCTTATTGTATTATTGTTATTTGTAACCTTGATTCTCAAAAGATTCTCCTTTGTCAAGATCTTCAATGCACTCACCCAGACGTAATGTAACTTTAAGATGTTAGTTTACAAAGAACAAGCACTCAGCTGTTGTTGTGCTGGAACAGCCTGACACCCAAACAAACCAGGCCATCCTTTAAGTCTCCATTTAGTTAATTAATCCACTATGAACAAGTATTGCATTCGTTTGATGAGCACAAAAGCCTGTCACAGGAGTTGCTATCAGATGCTAATTAACGAGACATCTAGCTTTTTATAATGTCACTCTGTTCTCATTCATATCTTTATTCATTTATTTGTTTGTAGAGGTTGATGCCACCTGCAGTGACTTTGATTTTGGAACTGCTCTGCATATCGCTGCATCTAATCTGTGCACATCAGCTGTCAAATGTCTCTTGGAGCTGGGAGCCAACCCTGCTTTCAGGGTAAGTGACTGACTCCTACCTTCACTCATTTGCCAGCAGGCACCAAATTGGCTAAGTTCAGGCTGCAATTGTTTCAGGCGAGTCTTCTGAAGTTTCTCCCACCTATTTTTCTTTCTTGTAAAACTCTTCAACCCCCACAGATTTTATTGCCTTTTGCTATGTTTTCTAGTCTCAGTTGACTTTACAGAATCATTCTCTAACTAGTTTGCTGTTATTGTGGAGGTCAGTAAGCAACTAAAATGTGTTTTGGGTCTTTGTCTTGAAAACTGAATCCTAGAATTGCTGCTGACTCCTTGAACGTCTCCTTTGAAATCTAGTAAATTATTTTTTTTCGTAGTTTCCTCCATCCCTGGCAAGATCCAACAGCTTTAATTGTCCACTCCAGTTTGCTGGTTTATGTCATAAACAACAACATAGTAAGAGCTACACAGTTCTAGTTTAGTTGCCTCTAGTGAAATCATATGCTTGTGCTATTTGACATTTCTTTTCCTGGTTGTCATTCAGAGAAATGATCATTCCCGCATAGAAACGCTGTGTTTTAAAATGTTTAAAGTTTTTTAGGGCAGAGACTTAGAGGTGAATTTTTGCTGTAAGCGAATAAGAATCACTCTCACTGTATGTCATTATTATTATATGTATCATTAGGTATTCTCTTTATTCATTCACACAATATACATTAAGGTTGTTTGTGAATGGAAACTGTACATCCACTTGAGGTCACCAAAGTCCCATGCATTATAACTTAATAATTCCCTGGTCTGGAGAGGAGTGCAGCAGCTTTTTTGAATGAAACCACTCTCTGTTCTCTAAATAAAAAATAAAATAGGTCTGGCACATTGAAGTAGACCACAACATGTCTCGTTTTGTTCTCTACGCTATTCTATTCTGTTGTTTCACTGCAAAGACAGAAGAGAATTTCAACATTTTTATGGATGTTTGAACCTAAAATTTAAACAATATAGAGTCAGTCCTTTACCTTCAAATGATTCAAATGTTTAATGTGATTTGTCATGGGGCGGCTGTGGTTTAATCACAAGTATTCATGATTAATCCAGATAAATCAACACTCCTTAATATGAAAAAACAACTGGCTTTTCTGTATGCTTCTGTAAGTAACAGCAGATGATAGATGTATGTGTTTCACACCTCTTTTTAGTTGGGACTAATCCAAGTTAAAGAATTATTTATATGGAGAAATGTCAAGAACATTTTTATTTAATTTTAATTTTGAGAAGATGGTGGATTTTAGGTATGTCTGTGTATCTTGACTGTGGCTTGTAGAACGCATCGAGAGTTTCACTCAAAACTTTGTTGAAGCTGTCCTTAACAATTCTAATCAGTCTACAGTCCCTCACGATTCATTTGACAATTGTGTCAGCGTATCAACTTATTTACTGCTCTGAACTCAGTGAGACTGGACTGATGCAAGCTGGGCCTCAAACCTAATGTTTACATTTTAAGATTTTAAACTTGAGGTGCTTTGGTAAAATGAAGTCTTTTGCAGTTTGTGCAAATAACATGTGTATCGACTGTGTGTTAGAGCAATGATAAGTGGATGAGCAGTAGATATACAGTGTGCATCATTTGGTGCATTTGGCCTTGTATGATCGCCCTTATGTAGTATATATGTATTGACATATATTTATATATTATATATACTCTATATGTATGCTATATATGGATGTAGATAGATAGATAGAGAGAGACAAGCATGTTGTGACATTGATCATAGCATATGATAAACATGTACAGTACATATCTGTAGGTAATAGATTTTTTTCGTAGTTATTTGTACTGTATAATTTTTTTTTCAAAAGTTTACTATCTTTTGGAAACCTTTTTGGGTTTTCTTTTCTGCTATTGTTAGTTTTCAATTCAGGGTTTGCTATACTCATTTTAATGAAAAATTTCAGTGTGCCATCAGCATTTCTCACTTTAAGGGATTTGTGTAAACTTTCATCAGCTACTTCTTCATCTTCTTCTTTCAGCTGCTCCCATATGGGAAGCCTCAGTGGACGTCCTTGGCTGTTGTCTGAACCTCTAGTACTGTGATCTGTTTGAAAGCTCACTGTAGTGATCGCGTTATTTGCGTGTAGAAGAGACAGGTAATAGAGTACAAAGTAGAGTGTATTACACAGTGCCCAAGGCACAACAACAACCCTAAGACATTTGGTTGTCAGTTTATTAGCTACAACTATTCAAATACTGATTTAGTCTCAAAGTTTTTCTCTAATATAACTTGTGGCTTATTCATATGTGTTATCATATCATTATCATTGTGTAAAACTACACATCAAACAACAGACATTTGTTTTAAAAAGATAAATCTGTGATTTTCACTTTTCTATGATAATTTACTTATGAATATCTTTGTTTTGTAACCATTTCAGAGCTTTAGACAGATTTTTATACACACTAATGAGCTGTTTCCAAAATTCTCACATTTAATGGACAAGTGTTGCTTCATCTAGTTGAGCCAAAAAAGAAGAATTTTTATCTCGAGTCTTACTTTGATATTATTTTTTTTTTTTTTAATTTGTGTTAAAAAGTCAACATACTCATGCTGCTGTCCGTAGGGTACAGAAGTGGTAAGATGTCATGACTCTATCTTCTGATCAGCTTCCAAGATGACGTTTGATTGTGAAGGTTCTCTCAAGACCAGCAGACCACCGACACTTATGATAAAAGTGAAATCCTTCCTTGTCAACATTCTATTGTCATCTCTCTCTTACAGAACGACAAGGGACAGTGTCCCGCTGACGTGGTGCCTGATCCACTTGACATGACTTTAGAGATGGCAGATGCAACTACTGTGGTC
The DNA here is from genome assembly GCF_000523025.1 of Cynoglossus semilaevis. Lineage (NCBI taxonomy): Eukaryota > Metazoa > Chordata > Actinopteri > Pleuronectiformes > Cynoglossidae > Cynoglossus > Cynoglossus semilaevis. The sequence goes on from NC_024307.1 coordinate 19,219,807, forward strand.
AAGGAGCTCAAGGCTTTGCTGAGACAGTCTTTACCCAGACCCACCTCTCCTCTGGCCCTTACTCTTCATTCCCAATCCCCTGCTCCTCTCTCTGATAAGGCCAGGAAGCAGCTTGCCACCATGGGAATCCGTCTAGGTGACCGTGTGATGATAGCTCGACAGAAGGTGTGTTGTAGGCCACTATTCGAAGGCTGTATCACCTAAATAAAATATTTATTTTTCTTCTAATGGGATCATTTTTAGATGTGCATAAAAATTGTCTGAATCTTCCCCTAGTTTCATTAGCTAGATGTACTGGTTGTTGGAAAGGGCAATTTGTTACAATGGATGTAGGTTTTAAAGCTGTAATTATGACCTGATGATTCAGCAAATTCTAATTGATGTCCACTAAGTAGAGAAACTCACAATTAAATCGTCTCCTGGCAGCACTCAGTTGGCTCCCAGCTGCATTTAAAATCATTAACACGTGTCTGCTCGGTGGTAATTGATAAACCAAATTAATAGGGAAAAATCTGAGCTGAATTTATTAGATTTTTAATTTATTCCAGTCCTGGAGTAACAAGGGATGGAATCTTACAGCACTTTTCCTTTTTAAACCATGTGCCCGTATTAGCAGTCTGTTAATTAATGGTACAGACATGAATCAATAAATCATCTTCACTCAGGTTCACATCGTACAGATGCATTTACAGGGCACTCAGCATTTTTATTTGCTATAGTAAGTGCAAAAAGTGTTGAGCTTCAGCCATGAGCATTCATATCTAAAGAGAATACAGATACATGTATTTATTAGTTGGATCAGTGGTTCAATATAGCTGGGCATTTTGAATAAAACAGAAGTATTTAAGGTTTTGATTGGCATTCTATGAACATTAAGGCTTGTTTTAATAGTTTTCATTGCTACATGGTCAGTTAAATCCAACTCCGGGTGTGATCCGCATTGAGTTTTTTTAAATGACAATAATACATTATCAATTTTGGGCTCTGCCTGTGGCTGATTCACTTGATAAATAACAGAAACCTCATCTTTGTGGTCACCTGCAGGTTTGTTCAAAATAATTTTTGTCATCATAAATTTACATTAAATTCGAGGTTTATGATTCATACAAATTACAAATGCAATCTTGTTTGGAAGGTAGTGAGTTTACTGACACAATAATACAGGAGGGCATCTGTTCACATCGTCTCCCGTAAATATATCAGAAAAGTCTTATTCTATCATTCTGACGTATGGCATTAAAACAAATTTCGTAACTATTAAGCAAGCAGAGCCCCAAATACGATGCACACACCAGTTTACACGAAAAATGCCTTTGTTTACATTCGGCAGTTGTAAGCCATACATTGGATTGTGCTACATTGGCTGTTGTTTGTGTTGTTGTTTTTCTTTCATTCTGACTCCCAGGTGTAAGTCAGGCTCTCTGATGTTTTTATGTCCTAGATTATGATGTTACTGCTGTGTTAGTGTAGGTGAGTGACATAGGTACTGATGTACAGTATTTGAGTTCCCACTTCAAATCGAGTTTGTGTTGCCATAGGAATGGAATTCCGATGTAAGTCTTTAGAATGGCATTATTTATGATGCCAGCTATTCAACTGAAAAAGGATCTGTTCTATCTTTCCCCACCAGTGTGTTTTCTTTCTTGTTGATATACAGTGCAGTACATATATGCAGAGACGACTACGTTCCTATAATAGGGAATTATTAATTTCAACCCAGTAAGGCTTATTCTGTAAAATAATGAATACATAATCAATGGCTGTGCAACACAACAGAATTGCAAAGTAGCAAGTGGTAGAGATTCTAATCAAAACTCTTATTATCCTCCCCTGCACTCTGTTCAATGCTCTAATCATTTCCCCTTTGTCCCTCTTTTTCTCTATTACTGAGGACAGACACATTAAGAAATAGATGAACAGAACTTTTGCCTTTGACACCATGATTAGTATTTTTATCGCTGATAAAGCTCCACACATTACTCTGGTCACTCGCCAGTTCCTTTGCTGCATGTCTCTACACTGCTTTATGTGCCACTATGTTAACATATGCCTGGACTCTCTGTTTCTGTCTGTGTGGAAAGGTTGGAACTCTTAGATTCTGTGGTAACACGGACTTCTCTGGAGGTCTCTGGGCTGGAGTGGAGCTGGACAAACCAGAGGGGAAAAATGATGGCTCGGTAGCAGGGGTCCACTATTTTAGCTGTCAATTTAAACATGGTAGGTCATACGAAACCCACAGACATAATAATAACCATCATAATAATCATAATAATAACAAATTACAATAATGACAAACATGCAACAGTTGAAATACTGTCAAAGTAGCACATACTGCAACAATAACTGACAAAAATAAAAATATATGTTGTTGCACTTTTTTTTGCCATACAAGCAAACATTTGAAGTTTGAAGCTTTTTATTTTATAAATGTATCTTACAGTCATGAGATAAAAATCCAAAGGTTTGGTTATAATTTTTGTCAGTGAAACTGACAGTAACACTAATGCTAATTAAGTACAAGCTGCACCTTAGTGTCAGACACATTTGTTTTCAGTACTCAAAAGTCATTGAAATTGGAAATTAAGCCGTGGTTTTATTTTGTAAATCACAACCCAACATATATTAGCATATATGTGTAATTTTTCAACAGGTATCTTTGCACCTCTGTCGAAGATCAGCAAACCCCTGGAAAGACATAAAACTAGCACACCAAGGACATCGACACCCAGAAGACCCCCTTACCACATGAACCTGTCCCGCCTCACCTCGAAGACAAACACAGGTAAACAACAAATGTCAAAATCATCATCGTGTACATATTATAATTACATGTCTCCTTGATGTAGAAAGCATTAATTTGCTAATTTCTTGTTAATTAGCTCCTCTGTTGATGTTAATTATGTTAGACTAAGTTCAGTTGGAGTTCTGTTTCAAATAGTTTTATGTATTAATAAGGGCTGTCAAAAATACTGTGTTAATTAAGTTGATAACTAGTGCAATTAGTCAGGTAAAAAGTTTTAACACATTTTACTCCATGAGGGTCGAATGAACTGCATTGTATATCCAGTGTCATTTTATAGTGTATCACAGTTGATTTGAACACACTGTGGGAAAGCATTTTTTCCCAAATTTCACCTTAGAGTTAGAGCTACAGACTACTGTATGGTAAAGTGATTGGTGAATGACTGAAATTCAGTGACAGCAGGGATGCTCGCTAACATGCATCTAAATGTTGGCACGAGGTTGGTTTTCTGAGCCTTTTAACAGTTGGTCAGAATAATGAGACTGCCTTAGCAAATGCAGCGTTCTGAAAAACGTAATGAATGCTTCACTAAACCGGATAGGGACTCATTCTTTGAAACCATCAGATAAAACATGGCTCAGAACAACTGCCTATTGTTATTACCAAACATGGCTTTTCTTCAACTGGCTTAGTTTACGTAGCGTGACTGCTTTAAGGCTTAAATATTAATCTCATGGGAATGCCCTTAAAGGGGACTAGTGCCAGTGCCAAAAATGGTTCTGGCAAGGACTCTCCACTCATCTGTTTCACAATATATTCATATGCCGTTAAAAACATGGAGGAACTTTGCCTTAGTATATTTCTTTGGTTTTTGCACTCACTGTGGTTTATAGCATTTTTGATGAAGAGCAATATCAAAATCTTTTAAAGGCCAGTTCATGTGGATGTGACCAGAATAACAGATCCTTCAGTTGCTAGTGGGATTTGTTGATTGATTGTACAATTAAACAGGGTTTAATAACTAGAGAATTGATGGCTGAATTTCCCGGACATCATTCATCACTTACATTTCATGTGAAGGCCATGGGTTGACACAGCATACAATCTGAGAACAAAATAAATTTATGAAATAACACTTTTTATAGCCTTTCTAACCTATTATACATTATAAATTCTCAAAGTTATTGTTTAGCATAATTCTAGGTCACTGTTTTGGACTATGTTCTTGGCTATGTAAATACCCTATTATAGTGTGCCCACTGTAGTGTGTACCATAAAGCACAGCAGGACCACTGACAGGGACTAAAAAGCACAGATGCCTGAGGTGTCATTTCATGTGACCATCAATATTTGGAAGAGAAAAATTGTCTTGGCAAGTCCCGGCCAGCTAAAGGTCAACTGACAAGGATCGTTTGACATTTTAAAGAGATGTTCACGACAGTATATGAAAGGACTGTTTGCTATTTGCCTTTAAATATGCACTGACATTGCAATCAATAAACACCAAGCTAGTATTATATATTTTTTAAATGTTAACCAATGGGAAATTAACGAGATAAAACGTAATGTAACATAATTTACACTGATTAAAAACAAAACATTATTACTGAAGTACACAACACAGGATATGTTTTAATCATGGCATCTGTCAGTGAGTCAGACGCAGGGGCAGAAAGTAACAGAGTTTGACAAGAGATAAATTGTAATAGTTGGACAACACCAATTTTGTTTTGAAATCACATGGCGCAGCACCAAACAAAAATATCTCAATAAATGCACCTGTTTAGTTAAACGTGATGCAGACATACTCGCACGAATTTATGAAAGACAAACACAAAGATCTTCCAAAGCGCTGAGTCTCTGTTTTTATATTTTAGTCATCTGCTCCGTTCAGGTGGAAGAGTGTATTTGTTCTCTTGTCACTGTCACATATACGAACAAAAAACAAATTATTTGCAGTTAGTTGGCTAATTATCCACAGTACCAGACGATCTCTCATGAGACTAATGTGCCAAGGACCAGTGGTTAGAATCACTCCTGTACACCACCATTTCCTGATCACACCTTCTCTTTTGTTCAAGTCCCCTGTCTGAGGCAAACAGCTACACACTCAGTCTGCATCTGCCTGGGTTTTCTTTTTGTTTGAAGCTAGTTTAATTTTCTCACTCGTCATTGTCACCATGGTGCCTGCTCAGTGTTGGTTCTATTATTTTTTCTATTAGGAATGGCTCAATACGATACTCAGGATCAGTACTGGTCCCAGGATTAAACAGGGAATCTATCACCTCAGCAACAGCAGCCTGTGGCTTGCTGGAGGAAAAAAGAAGGTATCGGATTGATATCGGTTCAACTCCAAGTTGCACTATTAGTATTGGTATGGGATATCAAAAAGTTGTATCGAGCCATCCTTGCTTTCTATAATTTTTATGTTGTGCTTTGGTTTTTTTATAATGATTTGAGTATTATACAGTATTGACTATTTGTATATTCTTCCTCTATTTTCATGCTTCTAGAGATGTTGTTGTGAGAGTTCTTTTAATGTCTGAACTCCATTTAAATTTGTTGTGTGTGTTTGGTGTTGACAAAAAATAAATAATGTTGTAAAAGTATTTATATCAATACACAAAATTGAAATTGAAGTTTGTTAATGATTGGTGCTCTTGCTCTTTGCTCTTGTTTTGATTCTTCACCAAATCTTTGGTTTCTTTGCTTATTTGCCAAGCCTGATTATGGAGTATAACTATTAAAAAAGTTTGTCAGGCAATTATTTTTTTTCTACTAAGTCATTTTTAAATACAGTTTTACATTGCTTAATTGTTTGCTTTCAATAGTTTGTCAGCCGAGTGTGACGAAGAAGCCATTGGCAATGGCTGCAGGAATAATGTGTCTACACATTATTTTTATTTTCTAATTTATCTGTAACTGAATGTTCAAGATTTAATTAATTACTTTTAATGATTTGGCCTGTGAATTAACCTCTAGTCCTGAGGAGGTTTGAGAATAAAAACCTCATGAGGTCTAAAATTTAATTAGCTTAAAAAGATTAGTACTGGACACAACTCTCCTTCATTTTCAGGTGTATTTGCCTTAAAATTAACTCTGTTGATTGGTGCGCCTAAAGAATGATGCTCTACAGTTACACTTGTATTTATCTTAATGTCACATTTATCATAGCATATTTTAAATTTATATATATATATATATATAAAATATACATATATTTAAAAGAGCAGAACTATGATCTGTTTTGCTAAAAACTAGGGATGCATTGGACGAACATTAGTACTGGCCGATATGTGCCTCGTTAACTGCCATTGGCCATCAGGAAATAAAATAAATGTGGGCCAAAACAACTCATAATTTTTACTGCGGCTCACTCGTAACTTCTTTCTCTCTCGCTTCAGGGAAACTGGGACAACATAGTACTTTTGTATTTTATTTATTTTCCAATTGTTTTTACATTTACACTCGATGTAACAAGGTTGGTAGTTTTTGTTCATCAGGTCAAAACATTTAAATAATTTTAATGGTCAATGTAGGTTGTGAAAAAAATCTTCTCATTGATGAGCCAGCAATCTAAGAGGGCTTTGAATGCATTTTAAAAGCAAACTAAAAATTGCCAATAAAGGTTGTTTTAGTGTCATACTTGTGTTTGATTGAATTTATGCTCATTTAAAGATAGTATGATAAAGGCTGAAAGACTTTTAACGTACTGCTAGTTCAGTAATTCCTTTCCTTTCCTTTCCGAGAAAAAGAAAAAAAAACTTTTTTTTTATTACACATCCGTATTGGCCAAGTTTTTATTTCAAACATCCCTAATAAAAATCTAAGGTGAGTTTGCACAGAGGCTTGGTTAATGTTCAGCAGCATTTTAGACATTTTATTGCTTTAGTAGTACAGAACGCCTTCACTGTCATTTAGAGATTCCAGCCATAGATACTGCACGTCCCACTTAGGTGACCGATGTGAGCTTTTAACCTGACAAAATTCCCATCTTTACATTATTAGAATAGATTTTCAGTCTCTGGATTTTAAAACCAACTTCATGTATTGTTTGTCTGTTCTTGCTGTGTCCTCCTTATCATAGGTGTGTCTCGCTCTCTTTCCTCATCATCCTCATCACTTGACTCTCACCCGGGGCCAAGACCTCGTCTCTTGCCAAGGCAACGCGCTCCTGCTCGGCAAAGAAGGGAACGTTCTTCCTTGAGTTCCAGGAAGACACCTTCACCAGCTCATCATTCTCTTCCTTCTTCCACCGTGACTCCCTTTGCTGGTCTGTAGCCCCCAAAGACTTTGAAAGATTAACCTGTCTATTTATTTATTTTGCTAATTTGATTTATTAAAGAAGAGAAGAGACGTCAAAGACTACATTCATCCTTTTTAGGTTCTCAACCAACCTCTTGTGCCTCTATGTGTGAGGGCCCTGGGGTGCATCTGGGAGAGAGGGTGCTCGTGGTCGGCCAGAGAACTGGAGTGGTCCAGTTCTGTGGTAAAACCAGCTTTGCTCCAGGTAGGTTGGTAAAATCTGTGTTGTTTTTGAGAGCTAAAATTAAAAAAACAAAATTAACTGTAAATGTATTCTGGAGGAGGAAAGAAGTTATCGGATCGATATCAGTATCGGCAGACACCCAAGTTGCAGTATCGGACATGAAAAAGTTGTATCGAGCCATTGCGATTAATAACTGCATCAGTTATCTGTTATACTAGCGTCATTGCTCATTTTATTTATTGGTAACTGTATTGCTAACATAGCTAAAACACAGTTACAACATCTAAATGTTTTCTTTTAGCTGCATTTTGATTACCACGTGTTTGATCATGGTCTGATAGTGCTCTCTGGACTTAGTTTCCCAACTGTCTCTTTCTGCTCAGGGCTGTGGTTGGGAATTGAATTAGACAAGCCCAGTGGTAAGAACGATGGATCAGTGGGAGGAGTGAGGTACTTCAGCTGTCCACCAAAACACGGCATCTTTGCTCCTCCATCCCATGTTCAGAGGTAAAGGCCTTCCTTTATTTTCCAGTAGTCTTTAGTTTTGAGTTGCCTTCATCTCTTAGTCAGCCACAGAAACAAATAAACATGTATTAACCAAGCACATTTATGAGAATCCTAGCTTTTGTTTTAGAAAATTTGACGGTATTCCATTTAGCCTGAGGTTTTCTTTTATTGGCGTAATTAGTTCATCTTTTGGTAATAAATAGCTTTTCTGAGGCACCAGTTGTGTGTTGACATATTTGTCACCCAATGTGCCACAAACAGCCCCCAGAACTGGTAAAACTTGTGTGAGTAGATATATTGATAACATGAAATTCATACTGCCATCTATAGCTTTCAGGCCAGTATTTAAAGTTCTAAGGCAAAATAGAAACGATTGAAGAAATGAAAACATAGCTAGAATAATTCAGTTGTTACGGATTTTGCACTATGACCAAGCCTAACATGGCTCACACACAAATTTAGGGCTTAGTATTGTGTTCGTAACTCAACAAATTCTGCACATAGCCACATCAATTATGGTGGAGTTTGTGTTTCATGTAAGAAGCTGCTGAATGCTCTGTTTGAGAGACGCCCTCGTCTCAAATGCGGTCATCTTCTGACATCTAATTACTCTCTCTGCAATCTCTCAGATGGGCTATAATCAAGTCTGGGCAAACTGAAGCCTTCAATACTTGACACGTCATTAAAGTACAGGAAAAACAGAGTTGCAGACGATTGACTCTACTGTCAATTTCAAACTTGTCTTTGTTTTTATTAACCACAACAATATTATAGAGAACATGCAGCTGTATCTTTACGCATCTGTAGTTGAACTCCAGTCAAAATGGTTATATTTTGTCTAGTTTGTTTCTTTTTCTTGTATGTGTCTGGTGTGTATTCATCAATTATTTAAGTCTCATAATTTTACACATATTTGTACATATATTTTTACATATATTTCCAAAAGTAAATATATAGTATGTCGATGTATCTTAGCTCTAACAGGACAATAAACCAAATATATCTGTAAGTCAGAAGGATGTCAAAAGCAGATTTCTCACATTTTTCATAATGAACTTTATGAAGAAAATGTCAAAAATACATAAAGAAATTGATTTAAAAAAAATATTTTTTTAATAAAAATGATTGGCATTGGTTTTAAATATGTTTCTGTTGCTCACTTATTATAAATCAATGCTATTTTTTTCCTAAACTGTGTTGGTAATTGGTAGTGGTTTTCCACCTCCTCCTGTAGAATACCAAAGGCAGAGGCGTCGGTAAATATTAGATCTCTGTTTCCTTGGTTCACAGGATCCATGGATCTGTCGATTGTCTCTCAGAGCTGTCTTCCTCTCGTCTCAGTCGTCCTCTAGGTGGTGAGACTTCAATCACTGTCTTAGCTGTTTTTGGTTTTATTCATCTTTGAATTCTCTGAATGCAAAAACTTCTGTTAACAACGACTGTATATACATTCCTCAATTTTTTTCTGTTGACTGTTTTGTTTTGTAGGAACAATCCGTCGCAGTTTGAGCACATCGTTGGCCATCGCTGCAACTAAAGACACAAGCAGACGACGTCCAGCTTCCAGGTATTTATCACTTCTGTCTTTTTTTTCTCAGAAAGAAAACATTTTTCTACTGAAGCTTCTGAACTATTGCTAAACATCTAACAACTGTATTAAATTGAATAACATTCAGAGCTGCTGTTATTAGTTATTAGTGCTGAATATAGTGTCTTGAGGACCAGTTCCTCCAAAACAGCCCTTATCAAAAAATCATGCTCTCATTGTATTTCTTTTTTTGCTTTAAAAATATTTGATCTAAAAAACAAAACAAAAAAGAAACAATGGAAAAAGGAATCATTTCCACCTTCACAGACGACGCTGGAGCACACTCAGTGGGAGTAGTAACAGTGTTCCTGGCCATGTGACCGGGTCCAGTCCCTCTGCCTCCTCTGATGGACAGGTTCATCTCCAGGTTG
>NC_024307.1:19230087-19234798 GCF_000523025.1 Cynoglossus semilaevis
TGGGAACTGCAGACTTTGCTCCGGGCCTTTGGCTGGGCCTGGAGCTACGGAGCCCGAAAGGCAAGAATGACGGCTCTGTTGGGGGACGCCGCTACTTCACCTGCCGCCCTCACCACGGCGTGCTGGTCCGTCCCAGTCGAGTCACCTATCGTGGCATCAATGGTTCACACTTGGTGAAGGACAGCAGCAGATAACTATGAGAAACAGTCAGCTGCTGCAGGAAAACAAATATATTTCTTTGGTCTGCTACAAACAACAGTTTTGTCTTGTGTTTTCAAATTCTTGTTATTGATTTTCTCCAGTTCTCTCAGAGGTCTTGGGAGATGCTGTAACCACTACCTAACAGTTAATTTTCAATTCTACAAGAATGGTCAAAAGGAAAAAAAGCACTTTAGGAAATCAACATGCAATTCCCCTCAGAATTTGACTTGGAAGTTTCAGAAGTGAAAGTCTTAAAAGACCAAATTGCTGCACAGCTCTTTAAGCGATTGCACTAAAGAATACACGAGCACTCTGTATATAACTCAATAATATATAAATATACGTATCTACTATGGAAATGGTTTATAAAGCATAGTTTTATTTGCTAACTAATTTTAAACACTTAACGCAAGATAATAAGGTTAGACGTTAAACCTCTGACCCAGCGTGTCTGTGTTTGTGATTACACGTGTGCATGTGTTTCAGATTCCACCTTGTCATGATGGAGATCAGTATTACTCCAAGGTTGCTACATGGCTCAGGTAATTGATGGAGATGGGGGAAAATAATTTTCAGTAGAGGACTCCATTTAAATTTAACAGGATTTCATTAACCTTTAGCCTCCATCGACCCATTCATTTAATTATGAAAAAATGAGTTGTTTCCTCTTTTTATGTACTGTTATGTCACACACGGCCTATGTATATCGATGCTGGTACATTGCACTTCTGGCTGCAACTGTGCTGCCTGTCTGACATGAAGCCGCAGTTAATAAATATTTAGACTCATGTTTGAATAAAACATCTTGACATAAAACATCCTTTTTTGACTTTGACTGATTTACAACCTGAAACAAAAAATGGAAGTCAAATCAGAATGATATTTGTACGACCACGAGTCACAGTACACACTTCAAGGACTTTAAGATCATCTCTTTTAAGACCTGAAACCTAATTCGTTACATGCTTTTCAAAGCATTTACTTTGTTGGTAGGTTTTAGAATATACAATATATATATATATATATAGAGAGAGAGAGAGAGAGAGAGAGAGAGAGAGAGAGAAAGAGTTGCAGTTGTCCAGTCTATACAGTATCTAACAAAAGCATGTACCCCTCTTTTAATGCAAAGACATTTCTAATTTTGTGAACATACAGGTGGTATGTAGGTTGCTCTAGAAATCTGCCCAATATAGGCTTTAAAGGTCTGATTATCAAAAAGTATTCAGAGGTTCTTTACTGAACTGGGGGCTGTGCTGATGTTAGTCATCGCAGTGACAGTGTCAGATAACGCCTCTGTTAGATCTCTTAGAAACACTCTTCTAAGTAGTTTCGGCAAAATGTCCTTTTACTTTCACTGAAGTAAATTTTGACGTTGAAGTATTTTACTTTATTTGAAAATAACCTGTTGGAACCTGAGTAAATAATTAAATGCTATGAAAACAAGCTGCGTTAACTTAAAGAAAATTGCGTGGACGTGCGCACGAGGATTTCCCACTATGCCATTGTAGCCAGACACTGACTAAGAGACTGACTCTATCATGTCGTTGGATGATGGCTGGTGCCGAATAAAAAATGGAGGTTGAGCAGAGAGCTCCCGAGGAGCAGAGGAAACTCAGAAAGTGAAGGAAATCCTTGGCCATAGTTCAGCCAGCTCTTTGTCTTCAAATGCAAACGAGGGAATAACTTTTATCATGAGACGCAAAGCGTGCCTGCCCCGGCGGACAGAGTTGGACAAAGCTGTCGAAACTTCCACGTCAAACCTTCGAAATCATGTGGCTGTAAGTAGAGTATCGGTGCTTTTCCTGTGTTTACCAGAAGTTATGTTTATTGTTTGGTTAAAACCTTCGTCCGTTAAGCAAAATGTATCTTCACGATAGCGATTATTTTCGTCTAGCTTAACATCCATCCTGGAAGTAGAGCAGTACCTGAGCACCGTCAGAGAAATAAATAAAAATACAAGTGCATGATTTTGATTGCAATTGGTCTCATTTAACATGAAATCATCTAAAATCATCCTAGGAGTTGCTGATCCTGTACAATAGTATTGGGTTTAGCACTGTTGCCTTACAGCAAGCAGCAGGGAGATGGGCTGTTATTGTTGTTATTAATTTATTAATTGTCCCTAATCTCCCATACATAATACATAAACATAAACCTCATTTATTTTAATTTCCTGGACCAGTATTTATCTAGCATGGATAAACAAAGTCTCCTATAAATGTCTAGTCAACCAGAAGTTTCAAGGACAGAGTTTGTTGTGGATCTCAGCAGACTATTGATTGTGCATATGTAACCCTGGCCTGCTGTTCAGTAAAACATCCACATTCTGTCTAATTAAGTTGGGTCAGCTGCTTCACTAGCTGAGGAGTAGTCATGCTCTCATTGATCTACCTGGTCAGGTCCCCAGTGATTGAAAAGCAAAGCTGATCAGAGCCAAAAGTTGTGAGAACTGTCTTTCACAGAGCAGATGCAGAGGCCGCCTTTTTCCTTTCCTTTCTTTTCTTTTTTTTCTTTTTTGGCTATTTCCAGTGTAAAGGGTTGCTTCTACTGTATGTGGACGCAGTTTAAAAAAAGCCTCATTGACTACTTTTATTGAGGAGATTCAGACTCATTTTAAGGAACTGGAAATGAAAAGAAATGTTAACCTAAAACCATATCTATTGATTTGAACAACTAATTTTATAAGGATTAATTCTGTTAAAAAGAAAATGTAGCGTCTGAAAAGTTTAAAAAAAATTAAAAAAAATTTTTTGGGAAAAAAAACCAATTCAAAATGTTATCTTTTCTGCATGTTTCTTATCAAATTAGAGCATTTTGAGAAATTCTTTTGAAAAATATATTTTCAGAATTTTTTTCATAAAATTCCTAATTTCGTGTATTATGTGGTCAGATGGTGAAATAATGTGATAATAAATTTTGGAAAAAAATTCAAAATTTTATCTTTTTTGCATGATTCTCATCAAAATATAGCGTTTTGAAAAAAAAATTATGGAAAAAAATTTTTTGAAATATTTTTAAAAAAGAAAACTAGTCAGATGGTTAAAATGTGATGAATGTTTTTTGAAAAAAAAATCATTTGCATGTTTCTCATCAAATTAGAGCATTTTAAGAACTTTTTTAGAAAATCTTTTTTTCTGATTTTTTTTCATAAAATTTCTAATTTCGTGTGTTTTGTGGTCAGATGGTTAAAACAATTGATGAAAACTTTTGAAATTTTATCCTTTCTGCATTTTTTTGACCAAAATATAGCGCTGTGAAAACAAATTTGAAAACATTTTTTTAAACATTTTTAAATTAAAAAAAACTTGTCAGTTGTTGAACAGTTTTGATGAAAACTTCATCAAAAAAAAAATCAGAAGTTGGCGTACCAGAAAAGAATATATTTTCTGAATTTTAACTACAAAAATGGACATAGCTAAGTATTTTAATGCAAATTAGTGTATTTTTAGTCATTTTTGAGAAAAATTTTTTTTCGAAGATTTGTTCAGGAACGTATTTTACTGTGATCAAAACTTGGCGTACCAAAAAAGTATATTTTTTTCTGAATTTTAACCACAAAAATTGACATAGCTAAATATTTTAAGGCAAATGAGGGTATTTTTAGTCATTTTTGAGAAAAATTTTTTTTCGAAGATTTGTTCAGGAACGTATTTTACTGTGATCAAAAGTTGGTGTACCAAAAAAGTATATTTTTTCTGAATCTTAACTACAGAAATTGACATCGCTAAATATTTTAAGGCAAATGAGTGCATTTTTAGTCATTTTTGAGAAACTTTTTTTTTCAGAGATTTGTTCAGGAACGTATTTTACTGTGATCAAAACTTGGCGTACCAAAAAAGTATATTTTTTCTGAATCTTAACTACAGAAATTGACATCGCTAAATATTTTAAGGCAAATTAGTGTATTTGTAGTCATTTTTGAGAAACTTTTTTTTTCAGAGATTTGTTCAGGAACGTATTTTACTGTGATCAAAACTTGGCGTACCAAAAAAGTATATTTTTTCTGAATTTTAACCACAAAAATTGACATAGCTAAGTATTTTAATGCAAATTAGTGTATTTTTAGTCAATTTTGAGAAACTTTTTTTTTCGGAGATTTGTTCAGGAACTTTTTGGTATAGTATTTTACTGTGATCAAAAGTTGGTGTACCAAAAAAGTATATTTTTTCTGAATTTTAACCACAAAAATTGACATAGCTAAGTATTCTAATGCAAATTAGTGTATTTTTAGTCATTTTTGAGAAACTTTTTTTTTGAGATTTGTTCGGGAACTTATTGCTATAGTATTTTACTGTAATCAAAAGTTGGTGTACCAAAAAAGTATATTTTTTTTATGAATTTTAACTACAAAAATGCACATAGCTAAGTATTTTAAGGCAAATGAGGGTATTTTTTGAGATTTTTTTTCGGAGATTTATTCAGGAACTTATTGGTATAGTATTTTATTGTGTTCAGAAGTTGGCATGCTATCACGAAAAATTGCAAGTAAAAAGTCCCCAAAATGCCTTAA
>NC_024307.1:19234898-19237287 GCF_000523025.1 Cynoglossus semilaevis
AAAAAATCACCCAAAACATGTCTTACTTTCACAAAAAAATGCAAAAAAATAAAGATTCCCAAAAATGCCTATAAATGCAAGTTTATGCCGCAAAACATGCTGACAAGTGAATCGTTTGTGCCAGTTTCGCATGTTTTGTGGTCAGATGGTGAAATAATGTGAAAGTTGTTTTAATAAAGTTTTACCTTTTCTGCATGTTTCTCATCAAAATATAACGTTTTGAAAAAAGAAATTTAGAAAAAAAACGTTTTTGAATTTAAAAAAAAACATTTTGGTCTGATCTTTGATGAAAATCTTTGAAAGAAATACAAAAAATAAAAATGTCTATAAAATCATAGCATGTAATTTGTGGTCAGATGTTGAAAAATTATGATGAAAACCATATTATGATCACCATCATCAAACTTTTTTTTGAAAATTTAGATTTTTCTGTGCAATTGTCATCAAAGTAGAGCATTTTGAGAAATTTTAGATGGACAGGTAGGTATTTTTTGATATTTTTACATCTAAAATGACATTTTAATAAATCAATGCTGCTTTCACACCGTTCTGGTCATAGCAGCTCGGGAAGACACACTGGTGTGTGTGTGTGTTCTCTACAAATGTAATGCTGAAGTCGAGTTAATTAAAAATGCATTCAAACAAGATGATCATATTCATTGGGCACCATCCTCCCTTTAATCTTTTCCAATTCAGCACAGTAGCTGCCTTAAACCGCACTTTCAGCTCAAATTCTGATATATCTTAAATCCACATTACATGTTTATTCAATGCATTTCATTCATCATTAAAATGATTAAAAACAACAGTAGTATTGGCAGTGGGCCAGACATCAAGGTTTTTTTCTAAACCTGCTCTGTATTGGTATCGTATTTGTATTGGCACCTACTATCACTACCAACACCTGTGAATTTTTATTAAGTTGAGATGTTATTCAGTTCTTAGAGCAAGCAGTTCAAAGTGTAGGTTATGTTCCCTTCTGTGTGACAACAGGCTGGGCATCTGGAAAATGTTGTCAGTGAAAAAAACTAAACAAACATTTTCTTCTTACTTTAATCTCACAGTGTTAAAGAAAATCTGACTTCATTCCTCCGAAAACAACTGTGGGAGAAACAAGAATCTGCAAAGAGCAAGACTAAGTGTTTTACACATTCAAGGTAATTACAGCAGTTTAAGGCATAAATAAACACAACAAGACTGTTACTACCATGGAAAATGACATTCTCTGTGCAGATGGTTTTTCAACTGGAGCCACGTGGTGTGAAAGGTGGTCGGTGCTGCTGCCTTACGGTAAGAAGATCACTGGTTTGATGTGTGGTCCAGGTCCCCATTCATCACAATTGGAATTTGGATTACATTAAAGATATGGTTAGGGTGACGGGGTCAGGTATGCATTACCTGTATTTGAAGTCCTCACAAATCATTAAAACCTACGTGTGTGGTCCACGTATACCTATACTTGTGGGGACATTTTTTGGTAAAATGCTTTAATGTGAGGACGTATGTTCTTTTTTGAAATTGTTTTAGGGTACAGCAAGGAAAAAGAATATTTTAAGGTTCATCATTTGGTTTGAAGTTGGGATTAGAATTGGGGGCCTAGAACTAGGGTCAGGTCTAAGATTAGGATTAGTTTTATGTTTGTAAAATTTGACATTAAAGTAAGGAGTTAGGGAATCAAAGATGCGATAATGAAAACCCAAAAACACAATGGGTGGGATTCGCCAAATGATGTGTGCCATAAAATAGTTATGGGGAAAAACGGCTGTATGTGAAAGTGAAAGCCACTAGATGGCAGCATTGCAGCTCATTTTATTAATCTATTTTAATAATCAGGGGATTGTATGCAGTGGTATACAGTGGTTTGTACAGATAAATAATCTGTACAATAATCTGTACTATAATGGGTTATGTTGGGGGGGGGGGGGCTTCTGTTCCCTGTTATGGCAGGAAATACTCTGCTTTAACCCATCACCTTAGTTAGCAGGTGGCACTTAACTTCCTTTACCACCAGGCCACCACTGCCCCGCTACATTATTATTGGTTAATTTCAAAATTATCGGCATGTCGGATATCAGCAAAAAGTTAATGTCGGACATCCCCAATTCAAACCAAAGCAAGTGTGTATTTCTTGTACAGTCATATATCAATTAGATGGTTGAAGCAGCAGAAGATACATCACTAAATGTTTTTAGTACCAGAGATGAACTTGTTTTTTAAAAAAACATATTAACTAAACTGTTGCAGTTTTGAAAGTGAAGTACTAGGTGGACATTGGTGTGTATTACTGTAGCGGTGCTGCTATTACTTGTGCCATTGATTTTCTGAAGAAATAGTTGTGGCCAAGACTGATGCAGGAGTAAGTGGAAACTGGAGTGTGAAGTGAAAAGCC
>NC_024307.1:19237367-19245184 GCF_000523025.1 Cynoglossus semilaevis
ACACTATTGAATATGCATCCAGCAACATGTGCAGGAATAACAACAGTCGTAAACACAGGAACTAGAATGCTGTTACAGATGGTGGAGTCTAATTATAGGTCATAATGCAGTCAGAAACATTCTGTGTTTTGTTTCACTGCCATGATTGAAAGGGATGTGCTAAAAATATTGATGAGTGTTTTTGAAACTTTCCATGGTCTGCACCTATTTATAAGTTGAGTGCCTGAGCGGTGACATGTTTTCCCACACAGTGTAGTGTCTTTTTATTATCAGTTTGATGCAGCATTTGACATATCCATGTTGTTTGTTGTTGTTGTTTTATAACGTTTTTTTTAATTAACGTCTATATTTGATTGTCAGTTTTTCTGCCTCATTTTTATTGTGGATTTATTTTCTTGTTAGTAGGTTGTGGTGTTCAGGTCATGCCTGGTGCTAGAGTGTGAGTTTTCATGTCGTAGCTTTTGATTGTCTGGACCTTTTATACATTAGTAATGTCATAAAGACTTCCTGTCTTATTGTTGAAAAATGGGTTTACATTAAAGCTGCTCTTTTATGAGGCTACACTGTGCAGGGTTTAATCCCCTCATATTATTTTTCTTCTTGCTGCACAGCTGACACGTGAATCTCTTGGACTTTTTCATTTTAATGATTTGCAGATTTTAGCTGATATCGATCATCACAGAACCATAAAATATGAACGATGTAATAAACATTTAAAATATTCTTAAATATTTTAATATTTTAATTGAATTTAATAATTAAAGGCCACTGCACCACTGCAGGATATGTATATACCACATTTAGAAATGTTTTTAGACCGTGTTCCAGAAAAGTAGAAAAAGTTGGACGTCTGACCTTGAGATTTTAATTTTAAAACTAAACCCAGTTCCTGCTAGTTCCAAGTTCAGCTGTACTGCAGGTCTTCTGTGGTCATAAACAATATCCACCTAAAATCTTTTTTCATTACTTTTGAAAGAGTTCCTCATCAAAAACATGAAGTATTTTGGCAGCTTTTGACTCCTCTTTATCCCAAAATATGAACCGAATTCTGCTCAGAATAATTAAAACCGTCCCTTTTGTTTTCACCACTAAATCCTTTTCAGGGTTGTGGGGTGAGCTGAGGTAAATCCCTGGTCCCGACGGGTGAGGCGTCCAATAACTCCTTATCTTTCACATTTTTTGGGACTGTAGAAGGAATACAATAACACACACTCACAGGCAGGAAATGCGTGCAAACTTGACCAGAAAGACCATCGTCGACCATGACAGACAGAACTGTTGACCCTGTTACTTTTGTCCAGAAAATTTTAACATAATTAATACAAAACTACCGACATAAATCTTCATAAGTTTGAGCGCCCTCTGTAGTGTTATTGATATTAACGTTGGATTTTTACCAGTAAATTTCTATTAGTGAAACCACAGGAACACCCAAACGTGTTCATTTAAATTAACCATTTAAGTACACCTCTTCATGCAAGCTAATTCTGGGTTTTAACTGGTAAACAAAAATGTCTGTGAATGAAGCAGCAAAGCCGCAGGACATTGTTTATGAAAATCATTGCAGAGAAAATGCATCTACTGTATCCTGCGACTCAGTAATAACAGATCGACTCCCACAGCTGCATTATGTAATTAGTATTTATATGATTTGGTGTGCCACCGAGCTGCTACAGTACTTCCTCTGGATCACAGTACACTGTGTGCTCGGCTGCAGCGTCGGTACTTTTCTGAGATGACACCTAATGGGAGGCAAATGATCTGAGGAAGACCACGGAGACGGACTGCCTTTTATCATGATGGAGAGCTTGCTTACCAGCAGTACTCTGTGCTATCGCTAGCAAATACAAGCTGGCAGCCGTACAAGTCCAGGCATTTGTTTATAATCCAGGGATAATCCTGCTGGGGTCTGCAGTTCACACTTCCAGGGCTTACTGTACATTATCCTGCACCAACCTGAGCTGTGGTATTGGTTCAGTAAGAGAGCAAACTTCCTCACAGCTATTCCTCATCAGTGAGGATTAAAACAGCAGTGTAAACAAATAACGCTCAGCATGTTTGAATATTAGCGCCCTCTAGAGCTCAGTGAGAGACGTGGTCTTCAGTTGAACCGTTCCTTATTCCCTCCTCACTGTGCAGCCAACATTAGTCACATTTCCATGTCACAGACAACGAGGTTGAAGGAAATGAAATCAAGATTGCTCGGCTATAACTGCGAGAGAAACTACATTTTAGGACAAAGCTGGGAATGTTAGATTCATGACAACTTTTGTGTTTTTCAATTCCACATGGATCAGGGTTGTGATTATCTCCAAATCAAATCCTGGTAAAAATAGAACAAGGATTTGGAGCTGACTGTTCTGTGAGTGGAGCTCAGTAGTTTGATACCTGAGGTGAACTGTGAGTAAAATAAAGAGGATTTTGGCTCCACTCAGACTCTTTGTGTTGTTGCAGAAAGCTGTTGGTGAAAAACAATAACTTAGCTCTTGGCATTGATCTAAGTGACTGCACAGGTACAGAGCTCCGAGAACCAGGGACATTTGTCATCGTTGTGGAGCCAGGTTGGTGTGTGTGTGTCAGCTCAGGAGGGGCCTGATGTCAGCCAGTGAAAAAGGTCGGAGTGTGTCACGGATTTTCACCGTGTCTCAGAGCTAAGATTAAAATTCAGTTCAGAACAGCAGACTGGAAAATTAGATTCTCTCATTAGAACTTAAAAAACTTTGAGCACTAAGTTTTTCTTTTGTTCATGATTCTATACTTCATAGGCTCTGAAAAGTATTATTTTTTTATTTTTTTATTTTCAATAAAATAAATAGATGAAGACAAACTCAATTCTAATTGCTATATGTACCTTGGGTCTTGATAATGGTCAAAGAAGCTGCTGTGATAAAAACCTTTTGAAGTGATTCATGTAAAAAAAAAAGTATTAATTCTGAGCCATCAAAGAGCAGCTGATCAGTCATGTGTGTCATAGAAAAACAGCCACAGTAACAATGTTCCATCTTCAAAAAGAGCTGTAAATAAATAAAACTGGGCTATTCATCCATCAAAACAAAACATATTCAATTTCCTCGTCTCTGCTTCAGCTGAAGGCCGTGGCTGCAGGATGTTCTCTGTGCTCTGCTGTTGGCACATGAATCAACTTTTAACTCCCGTATTTCCTCCTAAATTTCACATTGTATTTTATTTTCTCAAAAAAACCTCGGCATTGTAAAACAGCTACTCCATGGTCTTCATCTATTGCAGCGGTACCCAGTAGGTGGTCAGGTGGTCAGATATGGTCCGCCTACCCCCATACAAGGTTTAATCTGGACTTGAAAATGATTTTGTTAAACCTCTCAGCTAAAACACAGCATCACATATAAACATCACAGCAGCACAGTGCTGTGATGTTTATATGTGATGCTGTGTTTTAGGCAGGGATGGCTAATAAGGACCTGGATGGATCTGATACTGATACTCGAACATCAAAAAAACAAAAACAACCATAGTCGTCCAATCTGATCCCTAAGCCTCAACTTAACTTTGCAGGACGTAAACAGGGAAGTCATCGCCACAGCAACGGCAGCTCAGGACATGCTGGAGGAGAAAAGACGGTATTGGATTGGACGAGGAGGGAAATTAGAAAGATAGTAGTTGATTTGATTGGTTACTGCATGTGAATGATACTCACATTGTCCAGTGGAACACACAGTCAGGGAAGCTGAAATGTTGTCAACATAAGCGAGGGTGCTTTGTAGTTTCGAACTATTGGGCCATCTCCTTAACAACCTATCCCACCTCCTCCCTTTTGAACTTATATTAAATCATGTTACATAATTATCCATGCCTAATACTGTATGTTATTGTTGCTCCACATTGTTCTTTCCCTTAAGCTTGAGAAAAATAATGTAAGAAAAACTTTGTTCTCTACTCTTAAACTTAACTTTTATTAGCCGGTGATGTGGAGGCTAATCAGTGTCTACATTAGCCTCGGTCATGAGATTAATTGTCAGGTGAAACCAGGAGCAGCAAAATCATCATGATTGTCGGGTCAAGTCTGTGCACTCGCAAAACACTGCTCCGTATTTTCAGTCAGCGAAAGTCAAAGTTAACTTACTAAAACTCCTATTTTTCTCATTCTTTAGAAACTGTTTCATTCCTGCCTTCTTGGTCACTGTAGTTGCTGGACTCTGCCTCTCAGTTCAACCAAAACCTCAATTATTAACACAGTTGTACAAAATGGGGGCTGTTCAAACCCCCATAAGCATTTGTGTTTTGACTGTGTTAATACTTCAGACTAACACCATGAACATATGATCTGCTTCCCTGCTCTTTAATGTTGCTGAGGACTTCTTAAGCTTCACATCAGCGTTTCAGCTCAGAGGGTAAATACA
This sequence comes from Cynoglossus semilaevis, assembly GCF_000523025.1. Taxonomy (NCBI): domain Eukaryota; kingdom Metazoa; phylum Chordata; class Actinopteri; order Pleuronectiformes; family Cynoglossidae; genus Cynoglossus; species Cynoglossus semilaevis. Next base: position 19,241,744 of record NC_024307.1, read on the forward strand.
GTACACAGAACCTTTGTCAAACTATCAATTATTTCTGCAGGTCATCCAGGAGGGCCGCAATTATCCTCTGTCAAACAACGTTTCATATGTGGGCTGAATAACAGTGGATACTAATTTAAAACGGAATATAACTGTTTATTACAGTTGTTTGATTCATTAGAACTTGTGCCCCCAGGTCCTGGTTTCTAAGTTAGAGACGCACGTTATCTACATGCACAAGTGGTACGATCCTGGCTCCTCCAGTCTGTTGATTCTGATGGCTGTTAAATTGGGGTGTTTTTTAAAACCTCTGCAATTATGGCAGAATATGAAAGCAGTCTGTCGTCAAGCTAGGAAAAGTGCTTTCAAAGTGCAGACAGATTTTTATTAAAGCAGCAATGAGTGAATGTCAAGAAAGTAGAGTGAGATAATCTTCCTACAGAAAAATCATCCCAAACTAAATCATGCAGCTAGAAATGTTTATTCTCCGAACACAAACTTTGACCTTAATTGAGGTTTGGTGCAGGAGTGTCATTTTAATAAAGTCTAGTTTAAATAAAGCACAGAAGACAAGAACAAGAAGTTGATTTCATCACTGGTTTGAGAAGCTGCTGGTCCGTCTGTTGGGTGTTTTCTTCTCTCCCTCTGCGTGCCTGATATTTACTTATTGCCGATATCAGCTATGCCGATATAATCCAAACACTTATATTCCGATTCCGATATCAACCGATACCGGTATAGCAGGGCAGTGGTGGAAGTTAAGTGTTGCCTGCTCACTAAGTTGATGGATTAAAACAGTGTTTCTCAATCATCTTCTGCCCCCTAGGGGATAGAATTAAAATACTATTGAGTGCCTGGTAATATCTGTTTATTTATCTGTACAAACCACTGTAAGAGTTGTTGGCACCAGCATTCTGCAAACAACCCCCTGATTATCACTATAGATTATTAAAATGAGCTGCAATGCTGCCATCTAGTGAGCACTGAGGCATCTGACTGGTCTGTCTCCGGGGCATTGCACAAATTTTAGGGCACATCATTTGAAAACCCAGGTATTGCGTTATCGGGTTTTCATTATCATAGGAAAGCCGATAGCAGTTCTTACAGATATTACATAATTATGCTAATATCAGGCTAATAATATCAGTCGGTCGATATTATCAGACATCCCAAGATATAACTTCATGTTTAAACACAGATGGTTCTATCCGATGCTCAGGCTCAGTATTGGCCCAATATTGGTCAAGATTTCAGGATTGGACTTTGGAAAAAACAAAACAACTACAGCCCGTCTGATCCGACAGCTAAAGCCAAGTAGATCAAAACTTAACTTTGAGCCCAACAACTAGAGATCATAGTAGACAAAGAGTTATAATATAGTAATTTATTCATTTCATTGAATGTCTTTGAAGGGCAATTTACAGCTTTTACCAGAGCCATAGTACAATACTTTATTATTACAACATTTACAGGAGCAGTTGAGTGTGTCTCTGTACAACAAATAAGCGTGATCGATGGTGAAGCAAGTAGACCCACGGCATTAAACACAAGCGCTGAGATCAAGCAAAGACGTCTTCATTAGCCAATATTTCATTGGCCAATGACTTTGCGCACGGGGATTAATTTGTCTCGATCAGTTAATGAGTGTCAGGGCACAGGCGCGACGGCTCATCGTTACATTGAAGCAGCACCGACAATCATGACAAATACCGCCGAGCAAACTCATTACTTTCACCTGAAAAATCAACACAACTCAAACTTTGTGCGTCCTGACAAATCTCTGCCATCCGACCTCAAACTGAAATGAGTCGAGCGTGAGCAGAGGAAACCAGGGGAAACTCAAACCACACCTGGAGGAGAGAAAACATCATGGAGAGATTAGTAAAATGAAATGAAGGTGGAGGTTAATCTAATCAAATCCACTGTGTGTTTATTATTCAGACAAATGGGAGAAAAGGGATTCAGAATAAATGGACTTGAATAAATAAAAGGCAACTGAAAAGCATCATATCGGATTTGGCTCAGCCTTTCAGCGTTTTTTTTTTTTTTTTTTCAAAACAGTCTTTTATCAAAAAGTGTGTTTTTAATGGCAGCAAGAGCAATGAGTTAATACAAACCTTTAACACTAATCAGAGCTCAGTGAGTGTCTGTTGATCTGTCAGTGGACCAACGACTGAAACACCTCTGCTCATGTCACTTATTCAAGAGTATTTACCTCTTGTTTCTCAGTAAGGTGAAAATGTTCGGCTAAATTAAAACGAAAAGAAAATCCAGAGCATCTTCATTAGTGTTTATAGGCCATATTCAAACAATAAATAAACCAATGAATAAATAAACAAGCAGGCAAACAGACAATAACAAACACATTTTCCCCGGAGTTTTTTTTTTTTCATATATATAAATGTTCCTGGTCAGAACCCAGTGTTCTGTTCATGAGAAAATAGTCAGATACAAGTATTTTACCACCGTTGTTGTTGTTGTTTCAAAAGCAGAGGAAACAGTGAGGGATCTTCCGTAGAGGAGAAACGTGACACCGGCAGCTGTAGACAACCTGGCAAAGACGTAGCAGTCATCACCAACACAAACCTGTCATTATATAAAGATTGAAGTCCATTCTCGTAGGCATAAAACATCCTGAGCTGTCAGTAAATGCATCATCTCCAGGTGTGGTCCTGCTGTCTACCTCTTCCATTAACTGGTTTTCCTTTCAGCTAGAATCCCTCCAGCAATGAAAAATACATTTGAATCTTTTAAAAGAGTCTGTAGTCTAAATGTTGGATCTTTGTTTTTTGTTTTGTTTTTTCCAAATACTTTGATGTGCTTTTGCATCAATTTAGGAATCAGAACACACCTCCTCACTCCAGAGGAAAGGCCAGATGGGTCTGAGGAAAAGGAAACAATCTGGTCGAGGGATGAGAAACGACGGTTTTCCTGGCACAGTGTTTGTAGCTGTGGGATACGGACACAGACGGGGTCAGAGGAGTGACCACAGCAGGACAGGCATCGAGGCTAAAGCACTGTGGCGTTGTGGCCCTCCATCCTAGGCAGTCTGGGGTCCTGCACCGTTCCCATGGTTCCCAGAAGTGAGCGGCCGTCCTCGGAGAGGCCTGATCGCACCAAGGACACTGACGTGGGGACAGACCTGCCTCTTTGGTCAGCTGCTGAAGAGGACTGAGTGGTGGCCTGTTGGAAAACGGGCAGGGGCAGAGATGTGGGGCTGGTGTGGGCAACTTCCACTGGCACGCCTTGCTCCTGGTAGCCGTAGCCGATGTTTCCACATGGGAATCTTCTCAGTCTGTACAGAGGAACTGGAGGAAGGGCGGCGGAATCTAGAAGCAGAGGGGACTGGGTGGCAGGAGGGGGTGGAGGTGGTAACAAAGGCCTGCACAGACCCTGCTGCTGCTGCTGCTGCTGCTGCTGCTGGTGGGGCAGCATCTGGGGGTGGGGGTGGGACTGCTTGTT
>NC_024307.1:19245618-19283340 GCF_000523025.1 Cynoglossus semilaevis
GGGGTGGGGGGAGGGAGGGGGGGGAGGTGGTAACAAAGGCCGGCACAGACCCTGCTGCTGCTGCTGCTGCTGCTGCTGCTGATGGTGCAGCATCTGGAGTTGGTGCTGGAACTGCTTGTGCTGGTGCTGAAGCCCCAGTGTGCCTGCCATCTCAGCCACAGTACGGCCCATGTGCTCCTGCCCTTCACCAGGCAACCGCCCACTGCTCCCTCCTGATGCCCCCACACCTGCCTGCCTCTGCTGCTGCTGCTGTTGCTTCCTCTGCTGCTGCTGCTGCTGCTGCTGCAGGAACCAAGAGCCATATGTTGGATTTAGGAGGCTGGTGCTCTTCCCACTGTGGCCCTCTATTTCAGGTGGGTGACCCTGGGTGAATGCTGGGTTAATGTGCCCCCCCTCTGCGCTGTGTGTTGTGATATGTGGTCCCTTGGCTGTAAGTGTGGAGCCGGCGGTGGAGGTGACCATGTTGGTGGTGGTCATGGACATGGCAGTCTGTGTGTGGGGCTGTTGGTGCTGGTGGAGCAGAGGGTGTGGCTGGGCTGCTGTCTGTGCTTTGGCCTCTGATGCTGTGCTCACCACAACAGGGCGGTCCCTAAGTTGTTGTTTGTCCTCCGTAGGGCAGGAGGGGGGCGGCTGTGGAGCATCGCCATCAGGCATTTGGGTGTTTACCAGTACATTTGGAGCTGAGTCATCAGGGTGCTTTGGTGCGCCCTCTTCCTCCTCGGGCATGGGGCCATACTCAACAGGCAGAGGCGTGGTAACCACATCTGGATCCTAGAAGAGAATCAATCAACAATCTTTCTCTTTATAAATGTATCTTTGGAAATGTATACAGTAATGTATTGTACAAAGTCAAAGGTGTGTTCACACTGATGGACCGGTCTGAAACAGAAACAGAAACATGTGGCTGTGATTACTGAGCCATTTAACCCAATACCTACCTGTAAACAGTAATCAATTCTCTCCAGGATGGTTGAAAAGTTGGGCCGGTCGTCAGGCTGGTGTTGCCAACTCTGAGTCATTATACGGTACCTAGAGATACAGCTCAATGTTACACGCTGTGCTCCAAGAGCAGTTCAGTTGATGACCACAGTTCAAAGACATGTGTGGATACTGTATGTGGTTTTATAAAACTTTGTAAAACCCAGCATCAGTTTCTCATTGTACAACAGAAACTGGCCGTTTCTGTTGTACATGACAATAATGAAAAATCATGAAAATATTGAATAAACTCTACAGTTCAGTGTTGATAAACAAAACATGAGCATCAGCAGAAGAATCTGTAGAAAAAACAGTGACTATTGTGTGACAGGTCTTTCTGACTTGGTCAATGTGAGGCTTAGCACTGGAGTCGTAACAGGTCAAGGTTAGGAGTACAGTCAGGATTAGGGTCAGGGTGTGATGTAAAGGTGCATCCTTCTACCAAATGATGCTGCTACTGTCCTCTCTACGTTTCTTATTAAATGCTGATTTAATGTTGAATTTTGTCCCTTAATGGTAGCAAGTAATGTCAATTGTTATGATACGTTAATAAAAATACATATTAAAGCTGTTAAATGGACTTTGAGTATTTGTCATGTTTGGTTGAGTTAAAACAATCACACAAACATATGAATATCAAATTGGCAAAAGAGTAATGGGTATTATATCAAATCAATCTGGCATCAACCATTACTAATTTGGAGGCTACATGAAATTGTTAAACCTGTTCAGAATGACTTGTCAATGACTTTTCTCATTGTGTACAATGTTATACTAGTGAGTAGAATATTTGAATACCAGCCAACTATTGAAAATGCTGAAATAGAAATCCCAACATTTGACATTTGGTTGATTCTATGAGTCAGTGGGATGGAGTAGTTGTAGCACTGCTCCCCGGGCGCTGACCACGGCTGCCCACTGTTCACTTTGGTGATGGGTTAAATGCAGAGGTTAAATTTCGTTGTGCATGGTGTGCTGTGCTGTGTCACAATGACAAATAAAGATAAGTTTAAGTTTAAGTTTAGTACTAGTACTACACCACACTGAATTCCCGTGACTTTTTCAACTGTTAAAACATCAAAGAGATTCCAAAGGGCTGATTTTGTTGTTTCATTTCCTGTCACCGTGGTCAACACATGTTTACGTGACACTATGATGATGTCCTCAGAGTCTTCCGTGGTTCCGTGTCTGTACATTTGTATCCAACAGCCTTTTATCTAACCACTTTTTTTAGTTGTTCTCATTTGTGTTCTAAACCTAATTAGACCTCCTGGGATCACAGTATCTGTATGTGTTTGCCTGTGTGAATGGTGTGTAGCACACTGGTGTAGATGTACACTCACACTGGCCCAGGGCAGTTCTTAGGGGGGTCCATTCTACCACCATTAGTCACAAACTCCAACACTTCCTGGTTACTGCGGCTTGGATACGGCATGTAGCCCAGTGAGAAGATCTCCCAGAGCAGAACACCAAATGACCTGAAGCAGGGTTGAAGAGGAGTCATGAAATAAAAATGATAAAAGAACTGACATGTCAGTGATCGTCTCACTGTTACAGTTACTCACCACGTGTCTGTTTTAGATGTGAAGATTCCCTCCATGAAGGCTTCAGGTGGCATCCATTTCACCGGCAGCATGGCACGGCCGCCTTTCCTATAATAGCTGGCCCTACAAACACACAAGTACAAAATAATAATGAATAGAAATTTAAAAATGACATTGTACCTTCCCAGTATGATGTGTGGTCAGCTGGCTGTAAAAAAGAAAACAACTTCATCTGCATCGCACAAGTTGAACATACGGGCTCAGGTGTTGGATTGGACGGGCTATGGTTGTTTTTTTTCTGATGTTCAATACTGATATTTTGACCAGTATTAGACTGATACTGATCCCCCTCCTGGAAACTACTGTATATCTCTGGCATCATATGAGACTTTACTATTTTCAGCTTAGAAACCCTAGACCGGATATGGTCAAACTATGGCTCGTGGTCCGGGTATGATCCTCTTTTTCCTTGTCCTGTTTGTATGATGAAGCCCCACAAGAATTTTCCTGATGTACACTCCTGAAAACATCCAAAATAAAAAAACCTGATTTCATTTTCTATCATTTCATTGCTATTTTTTCTGCGTCAAAAATAATTACATAGGAAACTGGACACGACTGTTCGGATTGTCATGTTTTTAGACCCTCTCGTTTAAGAGGAACAAATTCAAAGCCTCATCTGATTGGGCTTTTGTGAGTTGTATTTTCTCCAGTGAGATGTAATTTTACGCTCTTCTGTTGGTTGTATTTTATTTTGTTGTGTTCATTCACCACACCCCCACAATCAGTCAGACATGGAAAAAAAGGAACCTCAGCTGTACTGTGTTGTTTCTGATTCAGAACCTTCAGTTAAAAATGAGTGGTGCAAAGAAAATCAAAGTTCACAGAGATCGCAGAGTGAGTAGGAGTGAGCACATAAATATTTTTCTAATTTGAACACAGGCTGCAGCTCTTACTGCCACTCAGCAGCAAATAAAAGGGCGACTGTCTTAAACAGGATGTGTTCTATGCAGTACTATGAAAAAACCAAATCTCCAAACAAACGACATGTGAAAGTGAAAAAGACTTCACTCCATGGAACGCATGCCCAATTCTGAAGAACTGGAAAAAACATGGATGTCTTTGAATTTTAGGTTTGATCTAGTCTACTTTTTATTTATGTTATTTGACACCAATATTCTTCATTTTTCTGATACTGACCTGCAAAACAGCTACATTTATATTATCTTTCTAGGCCATTAGCCAAAAAGTCTGGAGCAGGGGTCAGAAACCTGCGGCTCCAGAGCCGCATGTGGCTCTTTCATCCCTCTGCTGCTGCTCCCTGTAGTTTTGGAAAAAATTATTGAACTCCTGATTTAAATGTATTTTTTACTTTGTTATGTCATTTACTGTAATTCTAAATTTGAAGATTATGTTGCTCTTGTAACATTAAAATAAGGTTCAAGATCAAAAAGTAAAATAAATATGTCATTTTATTGTTTGGTTTTACATATATATTTCATATAAATCAGTGCAGTAGTGCATTTTCATTCAGATTGACAGCAACTGCATGCTCCAGTACACACAATAAAGGATGACAGCACATAGAAGCAGATGGCATTTTTGGTTCACTGCGGGTGAAAAATTTAAGTTCTTCTGTTGTTGTTGTTTTGTTTTGTTTTTTTAATTTAAGTTCACAAAGTTCAAAAATGTATTTTTTGCATGCAGAAATAAAATTAGGTTAGCATTAATTTCATTAATTTAAAAAATCCAACACAATATATATATTTTTTGCAAAGTATTATGGTAAAATACAACATACAGTACGTTGTGATATTTTCATTTTAGATTTTTGTGGCTCCTGGTGTTTTCTTTTCTGTGGGAAATGGGGTCCAAATGACTCTCAAAGTGCTTTAGGTCGTCGACCCCGGTTTAAGGTCATTCAGTCGAAAATAAAATGTATGTGATCTCTGCGCAGGTGATAAAAGTAAGTCATAACCACTGGATACCTAGGTATGTAAGCAGTTAAATTACAGATAAAATAAATATGGTAATTTTCATCTTCATTGTAAAAATAAAAGAAAGAAAAGGTTATATTCAGCATCATCACCATGGCAACAATACTAGCTTTTCTTAAAAAAAAACAGATAAAAAATCTCACATGCAGTCATTAAAACTTTGTTTGTCAGCGTGGGTATCAGCTCTGGGAGTTTGTCACCAGACACTCTTATCTCTCACAGAGGAAAGTAGAGTAGAGTAGTGACTATTTTTCAACGCTGCCTTTTGCATTCCTGTTAGTGGAGAATTTATCTGAGGTGCCTAAGATACAGCGTGAGGACAGACAGGAAGTTGGTACTACTGTACTTGGCCCTGTGTGTACGACAAGTGTCTACAGAGAGCAGAAAACAAACATCTGCTGCTGTATAACTCTACTACATTAAGGGGTAGCCAAAGCTTTGCAATAAAAACAAGTCAAGTAGTTGGTAGAAACAGGTTTTCAGTAAGAAGGTTGTGAGTTTGAATACCTGTACCTTTTTTTTTTAAATGCGGCAGTGCTGATAGTACTTTTGTTTGTAAATTCAAAAGCAAGAGCAGTAAATGAAGCACGGAGTGTTCAGTGCAGCTGCACATGGCTGCACAGGAAGCCACTGTAATTACACTGCGCAGCTCTCAGGTGTAAATGTCATGCAGCATGATGGCACGCAGCTGCTGCTTAGCTGGCATTCTTTGGAAAATAAATAAAGAGGATAGAGCAGAAAAGTGCAGCAACAGAAAATCAAATGACAACGATCATAGAAACAATCATTAAACACTCCTCAGATATGCTAATTATATGTAAACAGCTAACACCATCAACATTACCTACAGAGGAACTGTAATAATTATATTTGATATTTCTTATGGTAGCGCTGAGTGCAGATAATTATAATGTGAATGAAAGTATAGACTTAAAGCTGTATTGACCTGGTGGTTAGTGTGGAGGAAAATTACACATGATCAATGGCACAGATAAAAGGACTTACTAACGTACAGAATTGGCTTGACATATTATATCTAACAAACACTGCAGGGTAACTTCCTGTTCACCGCCGCCACCTTCATCTCTCTTTGAGAACAACACAATCTATTCAGTGACGGAAACGACTCCCTGGCTTATTCTTAGGCCTATAGTCAGAGAAATGAATCCTGCACACACAGCTTATTTATGCCTTTAATTTTTTTGGTCAATCCTATTGAATAATGTAGAAGGAGCGCTGGAGTGGTTCACATTAAGAGTTAAAGTCGGACCAAACAGCTGAAGCAGGGAGTGCTTTGATCTCACAGTTCATCGCAAGCTGAACAGAGTTATTTGACTTTCAAACGTTCTCCCGACTTTGATAAAAACCACAGCGTTTCTAAAAGTTACATTATTGTTAGTTTAAAAAAAATACAGCATTTTACTGAGTGAAAACACCAGTCAGGGATGAGCATTAATATAAAAGATTTAAAAGATGTTTTTATGTCCTAGACTATGATGTCACCACTGTGTGTGACAGGTACGGCACATGGGTTCACTGTCTTAATACTTTTTTCCTCTTGTATTCACAGCAGACGTCACCCCTGACCTTCACCTGTGAAAAACATTTTAAAGATAACATGAACACAGAACGTGTCATAAAAATGGTCATAAAAATGCTGTAACTGCGTGACGAGATTGAGCAGTGATAAAACGTAGGGGGTCGAACTGATATTTCCCATCATCCACCTGACCTCTCCTGTGTTTCCCTCACCTTCATGGGCTTTTTTAGGTGAACTCTACAAACATGACTTCATGGTTGATCTATGGATTCCGGAGGCTTAAATACTGAACCACAAAAATCTATTGAACACATTTCGGACGTGTTTCAAAGACTTGTTTTCTTATGGAGCATAGCAGTGAAATAGAGTGTTGAGAAAAGCTGTGAAGCACGGAGCAAATGCAGTAAATTGAAAATCCGGTGGAACACCCTCCTAAGGACACAATGTTGGGCTAAATCATTGTGTCACTTCATTGTGTGTTGAATGTCATTGTCTGCTGTTTGTATCTGCAGGTAACAAGTCATGCTGTACAACACCGTTACCGTTCCCTCTGAATGTGTGGTCGTTGAGGGAATTTCCTCGACCTAGCAGCAGATAATTGGCGTGGCAGCTATTATCTGGAGTAGCAGCTATTGTTTACTCCCTTTCTTTTTTTTTTAACCACCTTATCAGGGGTGTGCCAGCCTGAGTAAGATTATTTGAATGGAACGTGTGAGGTAAAACCAATAGATGAGCGCCCCCTGCCAATACACCTGTGGTTCTGTTCTCACAATAAAAAGCAGTTGACATTAAGCCCTGGCTGGCTCCTTACTGTGATTCCTGAACCCTGTCACGGCTCCTAACGCCGGCTGTCACGTCCACAGTCAAGCAGCAGGAGGGTCACATTGTGAAACAACAAAAACACACGGACCAACCACTCCTTCCTCTCAACATACTGTTACAACAGGGATCATTTTAAAAAAAATCCAGGCCAAGCTTACACCAGCCCCAGGCTGAGAGATAAAAACAAAATCACAGCGAGGAACCAGAAAAACTGACATCGGCAATTAAATCAAGNGTCTTTTCTGGATGCTGTGACTCTGCTCTTCTGTGTTGCTGTGATTTTCTGAATATTGTCCTGTATACGTTCCCCGCGCTAATTATTTTCCAGATGAAAGCTTTAATATTTCCCTGCTGAATTGAGCATTCATTTAAACAGTCACGTGAAACAGCTGTAGCTGTAATAAATAGATAGAGTGAAGAATAATGAGACGCCAGGAGGCTAGAGAAGACTTAAATTAGTGGACAATATCACAGCTCTGTGTTCAAGCTTTTATTTTGAAGGCCAGTAGCTTCGCAAACACGTGGGGAGGAATTCAAACTCATCACTCCTCTTTGATTGTTTGTGTTTTCTCTTCACATCCCTAGTATGTTTGAGAAAGGTGTAGAATTGACTTTCTGTCTTTTTTTACCCAAATATTTGAGGGGTTGATGTTTTATTTCCATATTTTATTCTAACATTTCTCAGTAGGGATTTAATAATTCATGAAAAGGGTAAATTAACAATTTGAATTTGATCCATGCAGAAATGGCCTGCAGTCCAAGAATACTTAGTGATTACTGGAAGAAGTGTACCTGTAAATATCTCGAGCCATTCCAAAGTCTCCGATTTTGGCAGTACGGCCCGGTCCTTTGCAGGTGAGTAGACAGTTACGTGCTGCAATGTCCCTATGAAAAAGGGAAGACAGAGAATTATTAGGACCTGTAGTCAAGGCTGTGTTGATGAAGAAAAAATTACATCATCAGCTGGGCAGATCACTCACACAGCTGGGATGACACATGATTCATCATTAGTTCAACCACTTTTCTAGAAATCCATCTATGAGCCACAAAAAAATAAACAATACAAAACCTACTACTGCGTCTCTGAGGCTCAGTGTAATTACCCCTGTGACCCCGGCATCTTTTTTTTTTTTTTTTTAACAAAAAGTATCCAGGGAAAAGATTGAAAGGATTGATATTTGTTGCGGGGAGTGCAGGCTGTGAGAAAAAATTAGATTTACTCTATCCTGGGTCGTGAGGGAATTCAACGGTTCACACAGCGTGTGCTGCACTGTCTCTTATTCTTAGAGACTTAAGAAGGGACAGGGTATTGGTACTGCTCCTTGTCAACCTGAACACAACAAAAGAAGCAATGATTTAAAATCAGCTTAACATCAAGTGATGCTTCTCCGAGATCGGGAGACAGAGTCGGGCTGGAAATGAAATAACACATTGGTTTGATGTTTGGCCCAATACACTCCACTGATAACCTTAGAGGGCAATCCACACACACTGACGGTGAAGTGGCGTTTCCGTTTAAATCTATATAGAGCCGTTTTGGTCCCAGCTTCTGAAGAAAATAACAGACTAATGTTAGTTATTATTTAATGTCACTCACACTGTGACCTCCTAATGCTAGTTCCAAGCCCGGATATATTTATTGTATAGAAAATACAATATAAACATAGTGGAAAAATAGATTTTAAAGCATTCAGTTTGGTCAGACTGAAATGACTGGAATACAGATACTGCAACTTAGTAGTACCGTTGCTGAGGCTATAGTGTTGGGTACAGGGCTTAGGTATCAGATTGCATGGGCTATGTTTTTTTTTACCAATATTCAATCATGAAATGTTGACCAATATTGGACCGATACCAATCCCTACTAGACAAATTCTACACAATCGGCAAGTGAACACACACTCACTAAACAACGTAGCAACATCTTCACTCTGCAGCTAAATTCAATACATTAGTCCCAAGTGAATGGTTTGGAATGTGATTTTTTTTTTAAATTTTATTCAGATGAACTAAGTGCTATGCAGGAGATGAGATCAAATTCAGCTCATCTTCATGATTAACACAATGACTCTGAGCTAATGTAAAGACTGCACACTTATGGAAAAACTACCCACGCAGTAGAATCACTATTTACAGTGGGTTTTAGCTGCAGCCTAAGGATGTGTTTCCCTCCAACACTTAGAGTTAATGCCTGATAAGTCATTGAAACCTGTGGTTCCATTAAACTGTCCATGGGTCAGTGCTTCTCTTCATCTTCTGATGGTTTATACTCTGACTGCTTGTTGAATTATTGCTCTACAATACAAATACCAGGGACTTAGCATTTTAGTTACGTTTTTAATTTAAAAAATGTTGCCAACTGTGCATAATAGCATAGCATCATTAGCCTGTTTAAAATTTCACACAATTTCATAAAAAATAACATTTTAACCATTATATCAGCAATCTTCATAAAAAATAACATTTTAACCATTAGGAGATTGCTGATATAATGATAAATAGAGAATGGAAAACATAAAAATTGAAAGAAAGTAGGAAAGAAAAAAACCCTGAGCCTCTGTAAACGGATCAGCCATTAGGTGGATGGATGTAGCTCTGTCATACCAGGACAAATAAGGTTTACTGGGTTTTATCGGTCCTTTGTCAATTTCTGGGAAGCCACAGACAGACGTACAGTAAGAGCAATGCACTTTGCTTCTATGACCAGTCATGTATTATTGTATCATTTACGACCTTTTTCTGTTCCGGTGTTTTCTGTTGTCTAGCAGTATGGGGAAAGCTTTTATAGTACGGTAGACACCTTCCCTGGTTCACCAGCTGTTGTTGAAGAAGGAAATGGAGAGCAGCATTCTGTCTGTGGGACCTAAACTGTAAAACAGCAAGCTGGCTTCTCCATCTGGCAGCTGTGGCGCTGCACCCATCTCTTGTCTGTTCCACTATAATGCGAGAGGCAAAGGTCTTCAGAGTGGCAATGACACGCGTGGTCAGTCACTATATAATTCAGAGAAGTCAGCAGATAAATGTTAGTCTCTCCTTCCGTCTCACCGACGTGTTGGAGCATATAGACTACATTCTTGCATTATTCAGCTTTTTATTTTGTGTTTCAGCGAAGGTTGTCAATCGAATAAAATATTTAATCAGATTACTCACAGAGTGGACTGACGACGTGACATTTCTGTCAGTCAGCTGTAGACTTACTGTATATACTGCTATATGCAGTATTTTAAACTCCTGCAGCGTGCGCAAATAATGACGTCTGTATCAGAGGTGCAGATGGGATGTTTGAACTGGGACGACCAAGTTGTCAGCAAATTTCAACTCAACGAGCTATTTTTGTGTATTTGTAGTGTGTAACACACACACACACACACACGTGTCACAACTGGAACATTACTCCTCTGTTTTAATGCCCATGTTTGTCACCGTGCCTTCTGCCATCTGCACACATGGTCTGTATGTGTTATATCTTGCTGTGTTAATGATTATAATCAGGTTAGTCTCTAACAAGTGATGAATTATTCAACTGTTAATTCTGACAGCTGTAGTTGTTTTCCTGACGATGAAAAATATTTGGCGATCTGTCAAAGTACCTGTGTATAAATTGGTTCTCCTCCAGGTACTGGCAGCCTTTAGCTATGTCTCTGGCCACACTGAGAAGGTCCACCATGGTGAGGCTGGAGGGGTGCTCCTGATGAAAGACAACAAAGACACAAACGCCGCTGACTGACGAGCACATGCCATCATAATAAAAGAGAAACACCAGGTGTCTGACACCATGCTACAATCATCTGGGTCAGCAACAAGGCAGTTGGCATGGTTTCGTCTGAGAGGGTAGTCTTACAGGTAACACAGACAGTATTGAATCAGTATCAGTGAAGTTATTCACACAGTGGTCTCCCATCACACCCAGCTTGAGCCTTTGTTCATGGGGGTCTCTATACATCAGTCACAGTTGATCCGTCAGTGGTTTTTAACATTCACATGTGCCTGACTGTTATTATCAGTTTGTTACTGTATATACAGCAGGGATTCACACTAACATTCATGTTCCTCGGGAGGTTTACCGTGGAACATGGTCCAATTTCACATAACGGCTCTGACAACTAATACTTATTTACTGCAAATGAGTGACGGTGACAGGCAGAACAATTAAAAACTCCTCCATTAGTTGGCAGAGACTGAAATTAAATAGTTAATTTCAGTTCCTTATTCCTCCCACAATGGGGAAATTCACTGTGTGCCACACGGGATGCACAATTATGTATGTGGTTCCTCTGGGGCTCAAACCTGCTACACTACTGAACTGCTAACCTCCTCCACTAGATGGCAGAGAGGGCTATAAAAAAAGCAAAAAAAGGTTGTTTTTTTTCCTTAAATTTCTGTGAATATATCCCTGTTGTGTTCATCTAAACAGTACCAGGTTAGATTAGGGTTATATTTCATTACATGTACTTTTGTTACATTTTTGTTTGGTGGTGCATTGTGGGATTTTCCTATTATGAAATATGTGTTGTGGTTCAGAAAAGGTTGGGAAACACTGATTACTAAATGGACTCTGTTTTGTCCTTCATAATTAGTGTACCTTAACACAGGTATACACAGTTATACACACAAGACAGAGACCATAAAAACTTGCACAGTGGATTGTTGGGGGCAATCATGAATTCATTCATTTTACTAATTCAAGAATGAAAATCAAAAACCAAATCACTGTTTATACTTCTTGTGATGTATGATGTCGCATACAATTAGCTTTTCGTTGATTGCATGTGACATAATTTGTTTAATACTTTTATAATTTAAATATTTAACATGAATGAACATAGAGTATTAATAAGCACAACCAGAACATGAAGGTCTTTTTCCTATGGTGCTATAAACTGCATTTTCTAACAGTAGCCTCCCTGAGTCGTCCTGAGTCTATGACCTTCACAACAGCATGGCAGTTTCTCATGCACTTGTTGTGATCTGCTGTGGCTCAGGCTCTACAGCCAGGCCCTTCCTGCCAATTTTCATCATCATTGTTTTCTTCTGGATGAAGTGTCACTTGTAATTTGAGTCATTGACACTACATTAACCGCCCCTCCCCCAAATGAAATGCTAATGATGTATCATTCTGTCCTATCCCTAAGCTAATTTCATTTTGGCACGATTTTTGACCTTGGACCTCTGGCCAAAAAGAACAACTTTGAAAGACTATTGAATATGGTGTGTGACAGTAGGGAGGGAGATGAGACGGGAAATAGAAAACGAGAAGTATATGTTGGGAAGAAAAGACATCAGACAATAAAAGCTACAATAAGACAGACGGGTAAAAGCCACATCAGGCAGTCTGAGTCCAGAGGAACTTCAACAGACGTGTGATTGAAGGCATTTAACATTTAAGTGTTCTCTGGAGATGTGCTCTGCTTTGTTCTTTCAAATTACACATTATAGAGTTTCTGACCCATGCATTTGATGACTTTATTTCCACAAAAAGAAAGAAAAATGTGTGAAGGAAGAAACCTTAACAGAGATGGCTTAAAAGAGAGAAGAGTGAGGAGATAGAAGAATCTACAGATGGGTTTGAAAGTAAAACCTTTCTATAATATGTTATTATCACTAGAACAAAGAATAAAAATCTCCTGTCCTGCCTTGCTCTGTTCTTCAGTCGATGTCAAATACTCTAAGGAGTTGTTTTAAGTCGACCTGCTTTGTGCTTCCATTAATATTACAAGAAAAGGAAGTAGGAGACAACAGGGTGAGAGGACGAGACAGGCATACATATGAAGACAGCTTGTCCTACAAGAACTGAGGATACAAAGAGCTTTTACACACAGCAAGCATCACCTGGTGTGTGTCAAGTACAAGGCAGAAAAAATGGGGCAAAGCATCTTTAAAATCATGTGGTGTAAAATCCAGACCTGTGTACAGGTGTGGGTGTGGGTGTGTGTCAGTGTGACACACAAGCATTTAAACCAGTCAGGGTTTTACAGGAGTTACAAAAATGTCTTTTGTTATTCTGTTAGGATCAGCAGATACAAATAAAGTATATACAGTATAAATATATATGCGTGAGTGATAGCTGATGAGTGCATTTTTATTATTATGGATTTTTTTTCTTGTCTTTTCTGAAAAACCAGTATCAAAAATCAGTAACTGTAAATGTAAACAAAGTCGTCTTCTGTGTATGGCCCCACATGATGTATTTGTTTGCTCCACTTGCCAACTACTTCCTGTGCCAAATTTGTTTAAATGCCATACATTGGGATACGATTTCCCTATTAAATCAATGGGAGATGGCAATGCAGCCACAAAATGCCAGAGGTCGAGTGCATTGTAAACTGATGACCCCCCTGTAACAGTGTGTCTCTTTATCAACTGCACAGCCATCTTAACTGATCGAGGATGCGTTGTCTTGTCAAGGGACAGTACAACAAAAAGGAATCAAACCACTGACCTTCAGTTTTATTAACGACCCACTGTCTGTGCCTACTTTATAACAGCTGAACTGGGAAATCCATCAAGCCCATTGTGTCACTGGACTAACATGGGCGTCAAACAAAGATGTAGGCTTCACAGAAGTAAATCTCTTCATGACATTTTTATAGTCCACTGACCTTTGACAGGTCATAACACCTTCTCTCATTTTGTACTCGTTCACTTACATAAAACAAAGCTGCTGGAAACAAATATCACAGGGAAATGGCTTAAAGGAAGAGGTGAAGAAAGTAAGGTAGGTAATTATGTAGGAGGCACATTTGGTACGAAGGGGCTAATACAGGGCTCCAAAAATGTATGACATTAAAAAAGCCGAGCATTGACATTTCCTGAACCATTAACCAGGTGCACAGACAGGAGTTTTCCTCCATCCTACAGTGCTAATGTGAAACAGCCTTCATGTCTAGTGTTCAAGCATTCAAATGTATATACAATATAACAAAAACTCCTACTCTGACACTGCCTCCTTCAGCTGCGTCTTGTCTGCTTCTCATTAATTGAAAGAGTTTTCACTGCTTTTCACTTGTTTTTTCCAGTACCAGTCGTACTCACATTTGGATGACGCCAAATCCACTGAGTTATTATTTTTGATGTACTACCAGCCAGAATATAGGATTTACACTTCAAGAAGACAACAGGTTTTTCTTCCGCCTTATTCAATTTCCTGTCTCCACTGCTGCTGTAGTTAGCTAAAACCCCACAGTGTTTCTAAGTGGCCTAAGGGAGAACGGTTCCATTTACTATAAACTGCTGGAAGCAACTGAATCACTGGATCAAGCAGTGATTGCCTCCTGTCATTACTGAGGTCCAGGGTTGAAAAAGTTGAACATTGTTTCACTCTTCATCACCAGGATTCCAGGGCTGTCTAGAATAAATCACTAGAAAACTGAAAATGGTTGAGTTCAATTCAAAAACATGTTCTCACCAGTCTTGGTCTGGTCTCCCTCAGGAAAGTCTTGAGGTCACCACCTGCCATCAACTCCAGCAGGATGAACCTGGGCATTGCCTGCAGGCTCACACCTACACAACGCACGATGTTCTGATGGCTGAACTTGCTGTATGTACACAGACGAAGCACAGAAATGTTAAACAGAAAAGGCTGCAGGGAAGTGTGGGACACAAAAGTAGTTGACCGTGTACTGGTGTATAGAAGGAGTACCTGATGATTAGGGCCTCCATTAGAAAGTCCAGCTCATCTTGCTCAGAGCAAACCTCAGGAAGAGTCTGTTGTTAGGATATAACCACAGACATGTCCACGTTCACTTGAGATATTATGTGCATAATGTGAGCCATGACTCAGGATTATTACTTTAAAATGTTTCACTGTATCAGTGCAGTAAAACTTTACAGACTGTTTGATCGAACTCCATGATTAAACCTTTCTCAGTGCAAATTTAAACGATTACATTAAATAACCCCCTGAAGATTTAGTAGTGAATTAACCAATCTTTGTAATGCATTAAACAGAAAAGACATTTTTATGAGGAGAGGGCTGAGAATTCACCTTTACTGCCACTTGCAGTGGACTTTGTTCACCTGGTACTCCCACTGCCAGACCTTCATACACTTCACCAAAGGCCCCGTGGCCCAGTCCCCTGATGATGACGAGAAGACATGTTTCATTCATCTGCTACGTCTTCATTCCATTCACAGTAAAGGCTGTTAGACCAAACACTGTGAGAAATGTTCAAGCACAGGTTTCTGAGCTAAAGACATTAGAAGCAACTAGCAACCGGGGACTCCTTAAACTATCTGTGTTCAATGAATAACAACCGGTCGAGATGGAACAGGGTAAACAACCCAGAAGCTGTAAGTAAGTAACACAGCAGAGACTCTAGTCTGTGTTTTTACCTGAGTACTTTAATTTTGGACTTTGTCAGTCCATTGAATACTGCCAGAGAATAATGTACATGTGGAATGGTGCAGGACTGCTGAGGAAAAGTATACGTCGCAGAAATGATGTTGCAGAATAATTCATTGGTCAGCTATAAAGATGTGACGGGTGCATTAAAATAATTCAAAGAGCTGCTAAAAAATAACTTTTTTAAATGCTTGGTTCACTGCAGCTCACCTCTGCACACAAAGCCATAAGAGGTCCAGAGTGTAACATTAGGAATATTTATTGGCAGCATTTCACAAATTTGTCAGTAAAAGTGTAAAACCGATTTTCAATAAAAGTAAAATAACTTGTTTTGTTGCTTTAGAGCCGAAAAATGTGGATTAGCCAAGAATGCAATCATCCAACCACCTTACTGGTAGTTAATATGCCTGGCCACTACAGGTGTGTACTGGCAGTAATGGCAATATGATTGATATTACTATGCAGAGGCAACAATACAATATATTGTGATATAATGTTTCATAAAGGCATGACCATAAACTGGGGTTTTTAAACAACTTAATTGTAGGAAAACTGTCAAATCCATGCTCAATATCAGGTTAATGAATTGCTACAAAAGAAATAAAAGCAAAATAAAATCAACCAATTCCATGAATATTTGCTCATTTATTGTTAATAAAAAATAATGACACAGTCCCTTAGAAGATCAATACGATATTGTAAAACTAAATATTGCAATATTTTCAGATCGAGAAGTTTGTCTTCACCCACGCCATAAAAACTCTGAACTGCTCACCCCCCACATAACAGCTTACACACAAAGACATTTATTTGAGAGAAAATTGGTGATTGAAAATTGCTTTCTGGATATTAGAATTGTCTATCGCTTTCTCTTTCTATTTCTATGATTAGTATTAATGTTTGTAGAGCCAATTCTTTCTTTTGTTTTTATTGTTTTATTTCCCTGCTTTGTCACAATCCTCATTTTACTGCCACTGTCTGTTGTCTGTGTCATCTGACAAATAACATTCTATTTATATTTGAATGATCATTTTCTCCAAATATTGGCAATCGACTGGAACAAGTGGGGACAGAATGGTTGAATTGTGTCTCCACACTAATAGCTCAATAGAAGGATCACTCAAAGATTTGTACAGTGTTGTACAATGAGATCAGAGAGTATCAGTGAAGCCCTGCTAGTGAGGTTAACTCAACCTGATATTCACCTGGTGAGGGAGATGTTGCGTCTTGGCACTTCCTTCAGGTCACTCACGGAGACGGTTTTGCCGGCGAAGCAGTAGTTTGGGTTGTAGTCCGTCATGATTGTGGAGGCTCGCAGTTTACTGATCTTACACTCTGGACTCTGAAGCTCCAGCTGAATGGACTGTAGCTCTGTATGTTTACGTCTGTACACTGGAAAACAAAGAGAAGAAAAAAAACCCAGCTGTTTACAGAGGAAACATCTTTGTTTGTGTTTGACATATGTGTGTTTCTCTCTGTGTGTGTTTGTCTGTGCATGCATGTGTGAAGATGTAGAGGATTCATTTATTTAACATTCAGCTCAATATACGAGGGCTGTTAGCCACCTGTTACAAAACCGCTGGTCATTAGCATGTTTCATTCATCACTGAGGTAGTCACACTACCTGATGATGGCTCAATTAGTGCATATGGCTGGCTTCAACAGCTTTAGATTAATGGATAGCTGTAATAATTAGTCTAAAAAGATAGATAGATAGACAGACAGACAGATAGACAGACAGACAGACAGACAGACAGACAGACAGACAGACAGCAAGATAGATAGATAGATAGATAGACAGACAGACAGACAGACAGACAGACAGACAGCAAGATAGATAGATAGATAGATAGACAGACAGACAGACAGACAGACAGACAGACAGCAAGATAGATAGATAGATAGATAGACAGACAGACAGACAGACAGACAGACAGACAGACAGCAAGATAGATAGATAGATAGATAGACAGACAGATAGACAGATAGATAGATAGATAGATAGATAGATGCTACTTTGAGAAAGTCACTTGAGAAAATAAAAAACATTTACAGAATTTTGGACCAAAGCAAAAAAAACCCCACTATAAAACGTTTTATATGCAGTACTACCACATACCATTTAGCCACACCGTGGCAAAACATACTTATCATGACTCCCGACACAGCCAGCAGCAGGGCAGCGATGAGGGCTGAAGTGCCAACGGATAGACCCAGGGCCAGGTGAGAGAGAGACGGCTGTGGAGTCAGCAGAGTGACTGCTGCAAGACAAGGGGGACAACAGTGTCGTACAGTGATTATACTCCCCGCAGGAGCATTATTATTCTTGTCTCTTCTGTGATCCCCAACTTAATTAATGATGTGAAAGCAATGACACAACAGAGCTTACGGAAAAACTGCAGCAGCTTATGCATGCCAATTTCTTTTAGTGGTACAGGATGATCATTTGTCTGAGCCGAGGAGCAAGTGTGCACTCAGAGAGACCATACTGAGACTGTGACCTTCAAAGGCCCAGCACCGCAGATTTATTTCTCCACATTACTGAGACCATATTTTCAAATCAAAGATCACTTTTCATTTAGATGGCAACAGCCATGCTATTGGAGTTATAATAAAATATATTATGTAATGCATCATATATATTTAACATGTATCTACAAATATTAATGTTCCAGATATGCAGGGGTTTGTCTGCACTTTTTGTTTTTGAAGAGGACCAGTCAAGACTCCCAGGCTAAAACTTTCTTAGAACTTAACCTTAGCAGATGAGCATATTTTCCAGATTGTTTTTCACAACAGAGGAAGTAATTAAAGACAAAAAACATTTCTTTAATGAAGACAAAAAAGTAGGCGAGCGTCTTCACTTAATCACGGTACTTTTGTAGAATTATTCTCTATCCATTTGGTAAAGTCATAGCCAATTACAGCTAAATCGTTTATATCCTTGTTTCTAAAACTTCTGGTAAACTAATGTGTGGGTGAGACAGCCTGCATTACTTAGAACACAGTGCTGTGTCACTGGACGTCTGACCTGTACTGTTGATGCAGGACACTCTGTCCTGTGCCAGAATGAGGTCATCTTCACAGTAGCACACAACGCTGTCCTTAGTCTCGTGGCATTCACCGCTCTCACAGTGGCTGCAGTTCAGCACTGGACTGATGATCACTTCACCATCGCCCTCCATTGCTGTTCGAACACACGAACACACGAACACACACAGACACAGACACAGGCACACACTGATTGGTATTTGATGATTTGAGAAATAATTATTCATCTGAAAACCTCTGTATAAAACATTGGAGCAAATGATCACAAACAAATCCACTGCTGCAGCTGAGTCCCATTGTGACGTTCCATAATTGCATGCATTTTCCATTTTTCTTTTTCACGAAATGGGAAGATAGGGACAAGCTCATACTGCTACTCATACTGGTAAAATTAATGTGAATGTAGTGAGTGTTTCAAAATGATTAATCTTCTGAAGGCTGTCTGTACAGCTACACGCGCCTGCTACTCCCTCACCCTCCTGTGGCAGCCTGTATTGGCTGCAAAGACTCACACCATAAATTTCCCCACTTTGTAAAATAATGTATTGGCTGCAAAGACTCACACCATACATTTCCCCACTTTGTAAAATAAAAAAAGGACTCAATTATTATAATTTTTTTTCTCATGATCTCATAAGGAGAAATTTTATTAATCTCCTACAGAAGGACAGATACAATCTCAAGGAACTTTGACCCAGCTCCAGCAAATCTTATCAACCCTGGGGCCATTTAGTGGTCAATTCTCCACCGCTTTGAAAAAATAAAAAATAAAAAAAATAAAAAATGTAACAAACCTTCTTATGTCAGAATGTTGATCATGCTCAAATGACATACACACATATACAGCACACACATATATAACCTGTATTTATAATTATATATCGATAATTTATATATATAAATATCCATCCATCCATCTTCATCTGCTTATCCGTTACCAGGTCGTGGGGGCAGCAGTCTCCATGACCACCACCCAAATCACACTGCACCGCACCAACCCCCCCTGAACCTTCCTGTGGGTGGTGAGTCCACTGGAAGGTACCAACCACCCTAACAGGGATTGGATCTTGCCCAGGAGGTGAACCCTGGGGTTCCACACTGATGACAGAGACACTGACTCTGGGCCAAAGCGCCACTAAATATAAATATAAATTCATTTATTAATTTTTAGGAAAATGTTTGTCTACACGTCGGTAAAAATTATCTCTTGAAAAAAAAAATCCGCCATCACATTATCTATCTTGTAAACCCCCTAGTGGCAGCCTGAGCACCACACTTGAGTCCCTGGTCTAGTGCACAGTGCCTCATGGCACCTGAGGAGCCTCCACCATGTGTCTGTAGGGGCTTCAGTGTCGCTCTCTAAGCCTTCTAATGTGCCAGCCTTCAGAAACAGCCTGACTCCAGAGTTGACAGCCACCGAGGCCTAGCCTAGTGTTTGTTCCTGCCAAGAAGTACTAATCCTGTGTTTATCTGATTCACGCTGTTCAATTCTGCCAACTAGTTCTCCTCTGTGTCTTTATCCTGTGTCATCTCTCTCCAGGTGACAGGTTTGTTCTTCTACTTGTCCTCCTTCCTTCTACACCATCTACACCCTTGTGAGAATAGTGGAGGGATGCACTGTAGCTAACTGTAGCTGTGTCTTCCTGGATTAAAAAACAGACTTCAGTGATCAGTTCAAATCAAAGTCTCACAAACCTTTGTGTGAGATTTTAACAATTTCTTTCATTGCAGCCATTGTTAATGTAGTTGCGTATTTATCACCAGTGCAATTTAACTTCATCTAAACAACATCTATGGTCCAATGATTCGAACTGAAGTCATGTTTAACAGAGGTTAGTCAGGTGTATAAATCAATTATGAGAAATCCCTGCATAACATGAGATAGTCTTTCATAATTTACACATATTTTGCTGCATTGTCGACTTAGAAAAATGTAATTTACTGACTGGAAACCAAGACAAATTTAAAATATCCATACAACATAAATGGGTTATATGTCTTGTCCTGTGTTACTTCATTAATTTTGCAGATTGTGTAATAAATGTTTTGTAATTATTTTTGCATTTTAGCAACTTTCTTGACATGACTTAAATCATCATAACAGGTTGGAGTAATTCTAACATAGAATTGAATAAAAAAAGAGTTTTTCAACCTTTTAGGAGATTTTATATAAAAGCTGTACAGTAAACTCCATGGGTTCAAATTGTGTTCAGTTACAAATAACACTAACTTGTTTTGACTCTTGACTAAGCACAGCGATTGCACCCATCTGCTTTCTCTGATCATTTTGTCATCAGCTCCAGCAAATCATATTACTAACTAAAAGGTTTACAAGGAGACGTGCAATTGTCTAGTATCCAGCTGCTCACTGAATACTGATATTATGGTGACACAATGTGATATTGAATATTGTTCATATTTTCAGGACATTTCACCTTCTTATAATGGCATAATTTAGTTTGTTCAGGTGAGTACATTTTCATTTGACGAACCTCATATTTATTCTGTCAGAGAGAAGGAAGAAATTGAAATTCACTGGGAGTGTGCTGGTCTCTAGTAACCCATGGGTTCTCCTAAGGCTTACCAGAAAAAATGTGATTGCATTATAACTGGTTCATAGAGTTCCTGGTTTATATAAGATTTTTGTCAGATTACTTCAGAGGCAGTCAATATTCAGTGGAGGAACTGGGAGGAATTTAACTTTTGTTAGCTAAAAAAAGAAAACTCAACCTGATAAGAAGACACTAATGTAACTAAACCACAACAGTTTTCTGTGTTGTGGTTTAATTATGATGGATGTTATAGATGATCTTCATAAATTATACTTAATTTTCTATCCCTTAATGCAGGGCAGTTAAAATGAATCAACTGGGTATTCAACTATTACATTTGTCTTAAGCAGAAAACAATTCTTATATTCCATTAATTTGTATAATATATCATATTTTCCCATAAACCCCTCAGCAGCTAAATGGATAAAAAGAGTGTTGTGATGTGAGTGATGGTAAAATAAAATTATAATCTTTAAACTCCCAAGCCATGGAAGTCCCTGTTCATACTCAAGTATTTATAACTGTGTTTGGTATTTTCCCACATCATTAATTAGTAAACATGCACCAAAAACACCAAACCAATATATTTTTATACATTTCATTCTGTTACTGAGGTTGATCCTGAATGGCTTTCGACTCCAGAGGAAATGATGTATGGCTGATGATTAATATGCAGACTGTGGCTTCTGCAAAGGCACTGCATCACCAGACAGCATCTCTCCTTTCAAAGCTCAAAGGGAGACAGAGATCGGTGCTTTTACGTGAGCACAATAAAGTACACGTTTTTTAAGAAGCGCTCCTCTCTGTGTTGGCCATTTCTTCAATTTTCTTCAATTTTTTTAGGTAAAAATGTAATCTCAGCTGACGTGGAGATCCTCACCACAGCTCAGATCTCATATTGTTCATGTCTATGCTGTGTCTGTAGCCTGCTCTGTTCAGTCATGTGATACCTGTGTAAATCTGTTCAACATTAGGACAAAGTTCTTTCTCTTCAACCAAAATGAGAGAATTTATTGTCACTCCTAAAAGTCTAATATGACCGCTAAACTAATTCTGAATTTGTCAATTGCTTTTTGTCTCCATCATGTCAAGTGGAAACACCTCGACAGTCAGCTACAACCACCAAATGCTGCATATTTGTTAAAAAGAAAATACATTTCCTCCTTGTTACCTTTAAGTGGGGAGATAAAGAGCTCTCCTGGACCGACAAATGATGTTCCATCATCACCGTCACGTTTGGGGTTGTCATCATAAGAGGTATTACCACCTAGAAAAAATGTGGTTAAACACAAGCTCTTTACCAGTAACTCCATATCAACTAAACATCCACAAAATCAACTGATAGAGTGACACATTACTTATGAGTAAAACTTTTCCTCATTTGTGTTATCAGTGAATAATAATATTTTGTTTCTATATCCCATCCCTTCTCTGTCTAAAGTATTTCTTATTCCTGTTTTTCTTTCTTCAGTCTCACTTCTTGTGTCTCTCCGCAGGTCATGGCTTCACTGTTCTGCGCCTGCCCTTCTGTGTGAACCAGCCACAACAGGTTCTGTAGGAGAACAGCAGCAGCAACACCCTGTTGGGCTCAGACCTGCCCTCTCTGGTGTAGCACGGTAATGACTACTTTTTCTTGCTTACCTGCAGTTTGGTGTCGGATCAGTCGAACTAAAGTCAGGCGTAATAGTTGTATTTTTGAACATATATTGGAGACATAGGGAGAGACACGGAGCCACAGCTTCATGTCTCAATTTAGTGTTTGCTTTTACCTCTCAGTCTCACCTTGCTCTTTAGATAAAAAAACTTTTAACTTTTAAACTTTCTAAAGCCATTTTATCTTTGTACTGTAAAGATTGATACAATAATTGATAATAAATGGTAAAATATAAATAGATTCCCTATAATTGATAATTATTTTCTATATGTTATTCAAAATCATTACAGTTCATTGGTGATGATTTTGACCTCTTAATGTATAAGAATGTTGGAAACTATAATTTTGACAATGGTCATTAGAACCACAGATTCGTTCAATCTTAAAGCATCTTAACTGAGGGCTGAATACCTCAGGATGAGACGAACTGTTACTGCCAACAGTCGCTCATGTCCCATATTCAGATGAAAATTATCTTAAATCTCTTGGACTAACCTCTGTAGCCTCCACCGCCCCCACCAGACAAGCAGCCCCCTCCGCCTCCTCCAAAGCCTCCGCGGGTCTGCCAAAACTTCTGACATGCCTGGCCTCCCTGCCCCCCCAGCACCAGTGGTCTGCCGCCTTGACTGACAGGAGCAATATCATTCCACCCTCCACCTCCACCTGTCAACAAACACACAATTCATAGGATATGAGGAAATGCAGGTTTACAAATAAATCACTGCGTGGGGTTAGAGACAAGTAAAAAAAAGCCAGGTCTCCATGTCAGACAAGGCAGTCTTATCCAAATAAACACCTGGACCTGCTATAACAATGTATGAACATGTCCCAACTAGACTAGAGGTGGGCAAAACTTTTGACGGGATTCTAACATTTGACAGGAGGTGGGCCAGGAGCAGATAGATTGAAAGTTGGTGTGAACTAAGATAAATGACATGTAAAAGCCAAACACATATGCTTTGAGCCTGTACTGCTCCTGGTGGTGAAGTGACGGCTGATATCGTTGTCTTTGAAAACCAAACGTTTCTTGTCATATTAGACAAACAGCCGTTGATTAGACTTGAGTGAAAGAATATTTTGTCGTCCAATCCTTATTAAGGAATTGCCACTCACAGTCCACTTTTCTTTACTTTGACATGATCATTTTTACTAAAGGTTTTGAAGTTCAAAAACAAAGTAAAACAGTGGATAATACACCTCAACCCATCTAGAGCGCCATCTATGTAGGAAATGCAGGCAATGCAGGGAAAATGACAGAAGTCTAATGATATTATTATTTAATAATATAATTCGGACAAGTTCATCTGGCTGGGTTAAAAAATCCTAATGGGCTGTATCTGGCCCCCGGGCCATAGTTTGACCATGACTGATCTAAAACATTCAGTTGTAACCCACAGGAAGCTTTACCCCATAGACCTAGGGATAAATAATCATAATCTTGGCCGCGGTCCATAACACACCACCAAGAAACCAAAGTAGTATTTCACATTGTATCCAGACGTATTTTTCAAAAGTAAGGGAGCTGAATCTTTGAGTGGCCAAGCAGCAGCCAAGAAACATGACTTTGAGGGTTGAGTGTAAAGAACAAGAGTGAACAAAAATCCCAACTTAAAATGTCTTCCTGCTGTGCCTAGAACTAAGCCGCTAATGTTGGTTATCATGATTTGACCCAATGGTAAAGGAGATTAGCATGCTAAAGGATCATGGAAAAAGATCAGAGGTCTATCGGTTCAGTTTTCTCCAGAAACTCTGGATTTCTACAGTACGGCAGACCACAAACAGGCACAGCTGACAACTGACCAGCACAAAAACAGATTCAAACACAAACAGTTCAAGAGTTTGTGAATTGTACCTGCTGCATTGGACCTCCCATTGCGTCCAGGCTGACTTGGTTCATAGTCCATCTGCTCCAACTGTGTCCCTGATTGGCTACTGTAGCCTCGGCCCCCTCCACCAGCAGCGATGATTAGAGGTGTGTACACATCTCTGTCCACCTGGGTCATCATAGTTAACTGGTTTAGTTTCAAACTAGTCATTCTTACCTTTCAGAGAATACTTTTTTTTGTTTATTCTTAGATATCCAGTAAAAGGCAATAAAATGACATGGCAGTGGTCTAGCTCTACTGGGCCTGTGTTAAACTGTATTAACCTCCAGCAAGATTCTGTATCTAAAATCTCCTTTTCTCACATGTCTGGAAATAGAAACGGTAATTTTAAGTGTAGAAACAAGCCTTACAAAAAATACAAATAATAATATGTGGCCACTAAAAATCACAATTATACAAACCTAACATATTGAATATAGAAACACTATAATCAATATATTGTCTATATCTGATAGGCTGTTTGGATGAATCATTCCACGAGTTTTTACCTTAAATACATAAGTGGCCCCTCCACCTCCTCCGCCGCCCCCCTTTACTTGGGTTTTGTTCACCAGTGGGCTGCTCTGTTCCAGGCAGATCTTATTCAGGATGCTGTTGGACTGCAAAGAGGCAGAGATGTCAGTGAAGTGAAGAACCACCTCCCAGTATGTTATAGGAGCATGTGAAGGCTGTGCACGTGCAAGAATCCAGCCGCTGACAATGGTGATTAATTGAATGATTGTTCTGTGATTTATCGCAGTATGTACAGAAATGAATGAATTAATTAATTATTAATGAGTGTATTGTACAGATTTATTTCACCAAATGTTCTTTGGCAAAATTCCTCCATGATGTAAAGCTTATCACGCCTGCTTACATATCTGCCTTACATGCAGAAGGTCCTGGGTTCGAGGCCCAGAGTAGCTCCAGCGTGTTGCAGCAGTTCTGCTGTTAACACAACCATTCCTCCAGTGTGCGATCAATAAAGTTCTCTTCATTTATTTATTTATTTATTTTTTCATTTTTGCTGCTTATTGAAATTGTGTGGAATATCACAAGGCTTATCCAACATATTTAATGACATATTTTGAGTAAAGGTCAAGGTAGTACACCGACTGGGCAGATGTAAATAACCCAAGTGGTTGCCTTCAAAATAAAAGCCCTGCATTTGTATTTTGCACATTTATTACAGTATAATGTAATATGTAACATATAGTGCCGTACAGTTATGCATTTAATCAATGTACATCAATATATCATATATGTATAAAGTATATTCAGTTGCTATAAGTAAATATATAGTTAAAGTTTCCAATGAAGGTAGATAACATTAGCCTGGTCCTTCAAAAAGTAGCTGCAAAGCCAAAAAAGTGTGGACACCCTTGGTGTAGAAGGTACTGCAGTAACACATACTTAGACTTTTACTCTACAACGCCCTCACCAGGCCAGTCAAAGACTGTTACAGTTGCATTAACCACATTTTCAGGAGTAGCAGTTTCACTCGGCCAGTTCTTACATGTCTACACAGGTAATACGTATAAGTAGAACTTTCATTGTAAAATTTGATGGCAACATTTACAGTAGATGTTGTCGGTTGGATAATAAAAAGTTATGCATCTCACCTTATTACAGTGTTTTAAAAAATAATTCTTTTCACATGCCATTTACCAATGAGATCAGTGGACAATCCACTGATAATCAGTGGAGACAGCGTGTCTGTCAGTTTCCACTGTTGTACTCTGTGTCCTGGAAATTCACCCTTTTTATTTAAATGAAACTGGACATTTTGTTGGCATATGATGTTTGATTTAGTGACTTTGGCATAGTTGAGCTTTTTTGAATTGATGTGTCTGCCTCGTATGAGCGATCGGGATGAACTGCCTGGAGCCCGTCCTGCACTGAGGACATGGGCGCACGACTTTCCTTCCATCACTCTGTCTAAATCTCACATAAAAACACGCTCATAGTGGCACGTCGCACACTCGGCTTCCTCATCTGTCTGAACCCAATGTGCTCCGGGCTGGGGGGCGGGGGGTTTGGGAGGGCTCTAGTGGCTGTGATTGATGGGTAGAGTGGGTAAAAGGCAGTGCATTCAATTGTGATGGGAAACTCTTCCACACTCTCTGCCTTTCAGTTTTTCTATAATGGCAGCTTTGCGCCCTAAAGTTGAGTTTTTGTCTGGAAAAATAAGAAGATGTGTGTGTGCACGTGTGAGTGTGTATGTGTGAAAGTGAGTGACATGACTATTTGTCCAAAGAGGCTGGATATTACTTACTCAGCCACTCAGTGGAAACATTAGCAATAAGAAATAGAAAAAAATACTTTCAGAGTTGATGTATGCCACGGTCAGAACAGCAGAAGAGAAGAAAATTAAGAATTCCTTCAACAACTTCAGTCTAAACCTTAATGACATCTCAATGACTATGGTGTAGCCTTACTGGCCCCTGCAGCGAAGCCTCATAATCTGCCTTTTGAACAAAACGTGACAAGAAAACAAAAGTTACTTAATTTATTGCCTAACCCCTCTAGAGTGAAGGGGAATCTGGGGCTAATATCATCAATCTGGGCAGGACAGAATACATTACACCTCCATACAAAAAGACCAGGGATTGAACCAGCAAACCAATGATTTAACCCCTTCAATCATCTTCCATGTATAATGCCATAATATCTGTTGTAAGACGTTGGCTTCCACTTTGAAAACTGCAGCTACTTACTTTGACCTATTTAGATAAAACTAAATCAAACATCACCATCAATTCTGAATATGGGGTATAAAATCACTCATCATCATCATTCTCCATTTTGATGTGTGATTTGTACATATGTTCATTTGACTAGAAAGACTGTAGTGTCCTGATGTTTCACCTGAAAAAATAACTTTGATTTATTATCATTTAAGTGTGACTTTGAATAAGGGCATAAAGAATAAAAGAGCGTTGGCGTCCTCCTGTTTGTTTAACTTTATGTGGCCAAGTCATGTATTTATGACCACGTCCTTCCATTCATCAGCTCAATCTTAGAGCTGTTCAGAGGGAGGTGGGGCCAGTCCCTGCTGACAAAGAGGAAGGTGATGTACACTGAACAGAACCATCAATCACACTCACACTCACACTTCTGGTCTATTACCAGTGTCCAGTTCCCTACATGTTTGTGGGTTGTAGAAGGAACCCAGACAAAAACCTTCTGACATAAATGGGCAGAATGTTCCAACTCTATGCAAAAATAATTGATCAGCCGTCTCAGACATTTGGGATGTTTAAAAAAAAACAAGCATAGATGGCAGCATCATTAGCATAAATGTAGCAGAGAAGGCTTTGGTCTTAGTGTTGTGGACTGTGACAATGAGGGAACTCAATGAGGGTCAGCACAATGGACGACAGCCACCACTGGCCAAACAATACGAGTTATCTTTGGCAAGACAATGGGGAGATCATTAGAAAAGTCGATCTCACGTTTAAACAGTCATTGACTGCTATAAAATATTGCAACATCCAGTGTGGATTTCCATTAGGTGGATTGTCAGAGTCTAATTTGTCTCCAAAACAAAGTACACCTGAGAGACATTAGAGTTTTTCTTGACTTCATTCCACTGAAAGTATTTATATTTGGACAAAACTCAGCCTCTCCTCTGAACCAACCGATGGAAAACATCAACAACAGCAACACCACATTTTAAGGACACAAGGCTGCAATTCATGTTAAGATTTAATTTTCACCTGTGAGTGAGAAAATACCCAAATACAGATTGTACTCCGGTGAGGCTTATACTTTGTCATTGCTGCAGATCAGACCAGGTGTGTGTATAAGGAGGTAGTATGAATTGTTATATCGTCAACACAGAAGTCCCGCCATATATTTTCACAACAGTGAAGCACTTCCTTTTCCAGTTTATTACTACTTACAGTACCGCACTGCTGCTCTCCACGATATATGTGGAAAGCAATATATAAAAAGCAGCACTGTGGGGGTGTGGCTTATATTTGGTGCAATTTATGAGTTTAAATGCTTTATTCAACATAAGGTGCAGGTAAATACATGGTACAATACAAAACACTAGCTGAAAACTCCTGAACCTAAAGTGTTGTTATATAAACCCTTATCATTTAATATGGCCATATTTAGGTTTATTTTACTACTTTGTAATTGTGTAATTACACAGAGTGTAAGTTAGTGATGGTAATGTACTTCAATAAAGCAACGATAAAAAACACTTACACTGGGGCACGCGTCTTCTCCTTTTTGGCCCACCAGAATGTAAAGCAGCTGCCCTTTTCTTAGCAGAAAATCAGCAGAGATGTAGACACCATGTGACCTTCTCATGGCTAGCACACTACGACCCCCAGCTGCACCGTAGGCGATAATCCTGGCCAAGAAACGGAATCAGACAATCACAGAATGTCCCAAAAACCTCAAAACCAGGCACTTACTTTTAATTAAATCGAACATTTAGATGAGATTGTTTCATTTTGGGTTATTATATATTTATGGCAACAGTAAATAAACGATGGCTAACCTAGTGCAAGGATACCAAAAGTGGGTATTCATACACACCTTTAGAAAAAGATTCCTAAAATAAACCTGTTTGTTTGTTTTGGGGAGTGCTTGATTACATTTCTCTTCCGTAGTGTTGGAGCTTGGTGAGGTGAGAGAGAATGTTATCCGCTGCCCAAAAGCTACCTTAGCTGCTTGACTAATGACTTTTGGGAGATGCAGAGTGCATATTCATCTCTGTGGCCGTCTGTCAGCTTCATTTAGCAGCTCTGCCTGAAAGCCCAGGCTACATACAAAATGGTGGCATTATTATGGAGAGAAGTGTTTTTTTCAAGGTTGTGAAAGAACAGTGATTGATTCGTCTACACGTGTAAAAACTGTAAAGGTTTTGGCGAGGACTCAAATGTCTGCCTGTCTGCGTCTTTGTTGAGGATGTTGGAGAATGTTAGCTGGTAGTTTTAGTTAAATCGTAGTTTAACACCTGATGTTGTCATGAAAATCCACAAATGGAAAATGGCATTAGACACATGTGCACTGTGTCATTTATCTGTTATCACTTTAGCAAATTATTGTGGCAAGATAAAAGGTGTGAACTATTGATGAAAAAGGGAGAGAATCAACGTACATATCAAGCACTTAACGTCAGTCCTACCTGTAGCTGCCAGTTTCTGGGACCCGCCACATTTGAATTCCTTTCAGAAGACCCCGGGTTCCTACTGTCACATTAACATTGCTGTTCCTGTAGGAATTGATGCACTGACTTGGTGTTGGGCCTTCAGGTCCTGCAGCTCCACAGGTGTGAAAGATCCATTTATCTGTGTGCAAAGAAAATGCAAATACAACTTTTTTTGGGGACTAAAAAGGGACACTTTTTTTGGTGTGATGTTAAAAGATCACAGGTGACACACATTTTTCCTAATTTTCTGTGTAATCCTGAGGGTTACTTCTAATTAGTCATTTTCTCTGTGTAAAGCATACGATTAGTGTTGTCAGGTGGATGTAGTCAGACTTAACACTGCAGCAGTAAATCCTAATTTCAGGCTTGTGAGCAGTAAGGACACCAGGGGCTGAGGCAATACCCTCTCTTTTCCTCTCTCTCTCTCTGCCTGGATGTCAAGGATTTAAGACTGCAGAGCAGATCCATAAACACCGTGCGGCACCTTACATACACCATGTAGAAACAAAAAAAATGCACATTGAATCTTTCATTAACCTTCACCATTGCACGAGCTGTTCTGCCTCACTTTATATCTGCCTGAATGACAGACTGAGAAATGTGTCCATCATAAAAAGCAGAACTGCTTCTGAAATGACCTTACAAGGCTTCACCCATTTGCAGTGGCACAGATGTGGCCAGTTAAAACTTCAGGGCGGTACAATGAAGTGAATGGACGTCTACTTTTCATTCAACATACAATACTAGGCTTCATCAGAGATCTGTTGTTACGAGTGATGTAACCCAATTTGTGACCTAAGTTAGAATTCACATACTAAATGTATAGTATGTTGTTCACCGACGCTAACACAGTGGCAGTATGATAATCTAAGACATAAAATCAGAAGAGTCTGACTTGCTATAATGAAGAAGAAAAAGTTCCCAAAAAACACACAAACTAGTTGGTGAGTTTTAGCACACCACACACGTTAAGCCACATAAAACAACATAGTGGGCCAAAATTGGCTTGCAGGCCTTGAGTTTGACATGTGCTTCACAGGTTCTACCCACTCTATACATCACTCTGGGTGACCTGTATTTTTTCAAGGGCAGCCAGCGCCACCTCTGGTCCCAGACCACTCAAGAAAATATTGATGGAGTAATATATTGTTAAGTAACCTGTCATTGACACAAGTACATACGAAGCCTGGCTGAGTCTCTTCACAGCAACTGCATATTAGTGAAATGGCAGTGTCCATACCGACTTACAGAGAAATTTAAAGATACAACAATGGAAGACAAAGTTTCATTTTGCCCATACTGCTCCCCCTATCTCCAAAACAAGAGGAAAATGCCAACGTCACCACACGGCCTGTGGTTTGGTGGTGACAGGATGAGACTTGTTATTGGAGGGTTGCCAGTTTAATGATAACTGAGCAAGCGTATAAAAAGTCGACCTGCTCGTTGGACATAGTAAGATGCAGCCCACTGCTCAAGTGTGTAATGTGGGTCCTCCACAAATAGGTTAAATGTAGAGGACACGTTTTATTGTCTGTAGCAATATGTATAGTGACAAAAAGTTCACTTGTTTTATGGTCCTGAATAACTGCAATGAACAACTGCCGGCAAATGGAAGGAAAAAAAATATTTTTCACTTGACTTTGTCTTTTATTTACTTTTTACGTATACAGGGGGTCCTGGGATTACTACATGCTACATGAACTAACTGGTGAGTAAAGGTGACAAATATGTTGTCATGCGGCGTTATATGAGAAACAGGGCTTTTTTTTTTTTTTTGGATATTTCAGTTTATAAGCTCTACAATATATTGTGCTACGTTCACTTTCTTTTATTTGTGTTGTTTTTTTCTGGGAACATTTTGCCCTTCGTTCTGGCTCACAGGTGTCAGTCAGACTCTTCTGATGTTTTTATGTCCTAGATTATGATGTTACCACTGTGTAAGTGTAGGTGAGTGACATTGGTACTGATGTACAGTATGTGAGTTTAGACTTCAGGCAAAAATCGAGTTACAATGCAGCATTTGGACGGAGCATTGATGTGAGCTGGGGAGTCACTGTATTTCAACAGTTAAATTTGCTTTTTCCCTAGAGAAACTAGTGAGTATTACATATTTACGTTTTTTTAAATTAATTAACTTAAACACTTTTTTTTATCTCTGAGAAATAAAGCCTACAATTCTTACAAAATTCTCTCACTGAAGAACTGTGAATGACACCACATATCCACATTCTAAAGTTGGGAATGTGTTAAAGCCAATCAGTGCCAATTTTAATATTACCTTACTTAATGGTAGAAAAAAAATGTCATGAAGCAAATAAGCCCAGTATAAGAGTGTAAATTGTTTGACTGTTTAAATGAATGCAGTCCTTGGTATTTCTTTGTCACGTTGACATTTGACATTAATAATTTGTTGAACGTAGGTCTCGGATGTGTCTCCCAGCAGAGTCAAGAGCTGTTCAAACACTGCCTGATGATTATGAGGATCTGCTCTGTGTTGAACTTTGCCATCTCTGGAGCTTATGCTATCACCATAAAAAAAAACCCACTGGCCTCAGTCAATGACATGGACAACATTTCTCACTGTCATCTCAAGGAAATTGTTCCAGTAGAGGCAAAAAGGAGAAAAACAGAAGCTTCTCACTTTATACTGTGGTATTTCTTCAGCCTTTTTGGCTCGAGGTTAAAGCTTGGTTAAAGCACAAGGCAGAATTCCGGTTCCATGTTTGAAAATACTCACAAAATACGCATTTGTGCATTTGTTCTGATGTATCATGATTTAACAGACAATCACGTTTTTAAACAAAACATCCATGTACCTTATTATCGTTTTTACTTACTTAATTTATTCAGTTACGTTTATTTACTTCATTGAAGAGAGAGCATTATTGCCCTGCAGTCTAAAGAAAAAAAAAAAATCACACCTCGACTATCTAACCCTCACTCCTTTGCAGGGTCGCAGGGAAGCGCTGTAGCCAATCCCTGCTGTTAATGGTCGATCGTGGGATACAAACGCCTGAATAAATTCTCATGTAAACAAAGGAAGAGTGTTCAAACTCCAGACAGAGTTGACTGAGGACACGCTTGACATACTTATAGAAATTAATGTTATGCTCATGTCTGCCCCCTTTGGTGGAGTACGGTACTGTTACGTCTCATCAAAAACAGTGAGACTAAATAATTCCATAAACTTTTATTAAATATATTAGAGGGACTGTAGAAGGTCAGGGTGTAAGATTATATTGGCAATCTGTACATTTGTCTCTCTGTGATATAGGAGAGAGTGCAACGTGTTTAAACATTCAAGCGGCAAATTGACTGACTTCAATTCGTCAAATCATCAAAATGATTCTCAATCGCTCATAAAACAACCTTGTAAAAATACAATCATTTTATGTTATTACCCACATGTTGCCTGACTAAAAGAAATCAGTTCTCAGGAAGTGACGCATGAAAAACCTGCTATTGTTTATGATGTTTTCTCATTACCATTGATACTGAGCTGCTTAATTGCCTGGTTAAACTGCCGTAAATGAAGTTAATGGTCAGGTACATCAGTCACTACTGACTGCAGAGATAAAGATCTCCCTCATTAAAAGTCAATTACATTCAATTATTAGACTTAAACTGTGGTACACTTTATAAATTACCCAATAGTCTTGAGGATAATAGACAAACAATTTGGGCTGGTTGTTGATAATTCCAGAGCCGTGATTAAAAAGGTTAAAATGAGTGTAGT
Source organism: Cynoglossus semilaevis (assembly GCF_000523025.1). Classification (NCBI taxonomy): domain Eukaryota; kingdom Metazoa; phylum Chordata; class Actinopteri; order Pleuronectiformes; family Cynoglossidae; genus Cynoglossus; species Cynoglossus semilaevis. Next base: position 19,278,869 of record NC_024307.1, read on the forward strand.
AAAAATTGAATAACACGTCTTTGATGGATTATATTAATGGAGTTTCCATGAAACCCAGACACACTGTACAGGAAACAAACAAGTAAAAGCCTGTGAGGAGACTTCTTAGTCTGCACAGCTTTTCACTGTCCTCTGTGACAGTTGTCCTCCTCAGGCTGTCCATTAGAAAGACTGATTATGGCTGGCACGCCGTGAATGGACTTGAATGCTAAATACAAATATAATGGAACTGACGAGTTCCATTAACTTTAATAGACTCTTTTGCCGACATCACTGATTATCAGTCTCATATCATTCTTGTTGACTAATGTTCTCCCTAAAACCCCAAATACTAACAAGTAACAAGTACCTACGGGCTCCTGTCAGACAGGGTTAGAGAGGAAGCATTGGAGCTCAGACATGGATTTCTCTGTATGGTTAATTAGTGAATGGTAAAAACGGTGAAGTGCAGAGAATGCTCAGGAACATACAGTGCTGTGCAAAAGTGTGAGGCAGGTCTTTGAAAAATGTTTACATCTCTTTTATTCAGGCTTTTTTATGGCTAAAAATGTATATATAAATGTTAAATTAATAAATAAAAACCTGAGATTTATGGAAAACCTCAAAGTCCCGGAGGTGAGGAAATAACACAAAAGTAAAGGTTTCTGATTTATACTATGGATCCAGATCCTTTAAGCCCCACCACATGGCTGGAAGTTTAACACTATTTGGCAGAATGCTCGTCCTGCTCCCTATATTTCCTTTCGCACAGTACTGTACATCAGTCCATTTACTTTAAAGAGGAAGAATTAAATACTTGTTATAAATGACTGCGTTATTTGTGACACTTGTATTGTAAACGAGATAAAATAAAAAAAACCAAAAAAGTCCTGCCGTACAGAATACATTACAATCATACAGCCAGCGTCCAAAGAAAAATAAGCCCAGTGCTGATTGCGAGGTTAGTGACGCATGGCTTTCCCATCAGGAGAGGTAATCACAGAAACAGAATCACAGAAAGGAAGTATACTCATCTCACTTAACCCCCCCCCAGACCCCCATCCCCACAGCAACTAATGACACAACAGTCAGATGTGAATGCCACATTTAAGGGTAGAAGAGAAGAAGAAAAGTGTCACTTTAGTATGTATGTACCGGGACATAAGACAAATGTTGCCAGACAGTCAGCGGTATCACATACCTGTAGCAGGGACTAGCAGCCTGGACTGATATAGTGAACAAATAAAGTAAAACCAGTTCACTTCATGCACTAGACCAGATGTTCTGACAGACACAATGAAAACCTGTCCTGGTTAGAATGGGGAAATAAACAGTTGTTGATGTTTGCTGTGGTAATCATTATTCGTGTCAGAGTGAAAAGATGTTTTTTTAATGAAAATAAGACTTGAGGAAGGAAGGGCTGTCTTTGAAATGACCAATTCATAAGCACAGTTTAATTTATTTCCCTGAATTAATTTCTATGATAATTACAAGAGTGAGGGCTGCGTGACCTCAGATCCTCATGTTTCTCTGAGGAGATTTAAGTCCCTTGGCTCTATTATAGCCACACTGACTTTTGCTTGTACCAGCACGTTAGAAAAGCCGTGGGGTTTTTTTCAGCTCTCACAGCAAAACCATGAGACCGATTGTGCCATTGGCTGCACACACTGTGGTGACATAATTAAACAGTTCCTGCTGTCAGACTAAAAAATATGCATCATTTAATTTGCTAATTTACCATCTCTGTGACTCATATTCATCTTGGACTATAATAACATAGGAGGCAGGCTGGATGAAGCACGGTCTGGTCTAATGCTACTGTGTTAAACACAGAACATATGACGTATTTAAGATTTAAGATGACAGAATTAGAAGTGAGTAGATCAGAGGGACAGGTAAGTTGAAACAGTTTGGAAAATGTGAATGAAGACGTAAAGGAGGACATGGGGATAATTGGAGTAAAAGCAGAGGAGGCAGGAGATGAGTGAGTCAGACTCTACTGATGTTTTTATGTCCTAGACTGTGATGTCACCACTGCGTTAACGTAGGTGAGTGACATAAGTGCTGATGTACAGTATGTGAGTTCCAAATTATGGCAAAAATCGAGTTACGACACACCATAGGAACGTAGTCTTTACTATATTCATATCTGATGAAGTTGATTCTGTTTTGTCAGGTGCCTGACCTCCCCTCACATACAAACACCTGTGTTGGTCTGTGGAAAGAATCTTTTGCATAAGACTGTGTTTTAAAAACGTTGCTGCTGTACTGCATGGACTGTTACACAAAATGGGCCACACATTTTTGTTAAGATCTCACAAGGATAAGGGTCCTCAACCACTACTGTTTGTGGTTTTCCAGGCATGTTTTGCTTCAGTGCTCTTGTTAGCACTTTTCAACAGCTGTTGAACAGATCGAAGTTTGAATATTAACTCTGCACTAGAGGCAGACGGAGAAAAGAACAATCTGAGCAACTATTGAAACTTCATTCAGACACAAAAAAAATCTTTTAGACTAATGTTGGAACAAAACCGCTACTAGAAAGCAGCAGAATACAGAAGGACAGAAAGGGGAAAAAAATAGATCTCATACTAGCAGCAGATTCAGAACATAAAAAACATCATTGCAGTACTTGACAACTCAGTTAATTATCCACAAATATGATATTCCTAAAATCCTCAACATTAGGTAGCTTTTTTTTTATCTGCCAAAGATCATCATTATCAGCACTGCAAATGTGTGGTGGCAAAGCCCAGAGGGGTATGTCACATGTGAGTTTGGTTGTACGGGTAAAACATAGCAAAAGAGCAGAAGACAAAAAAAAAAGTTTAAAAGATATAATAACGTGAGTTGTGATAGAATTCCTCCTGAAAGTGAACAGTCAAACTTACAGTAATCAGGCGGCTTCTTCAGAGGTTTGGACATGGTCGTACTCTTAAGCTGGTTTGTGTTGGTCAGCACAGGAGGAAATTCACCATTGGCTGAAATAGAACACACAAACGTATGGATGAAAGAAAAGATTTTGACCATTTGGTGTTTACATTTATCCTGATGATGTCACACACAAAAAACAACAGCTGGGGAATGGAGAGACATCTTTCACCGGTCTGAGAGAGAGAGAGAAAAAGAGACAGAGAGACAGAGAGAGACAGAGAGAGAGAGAGAGAGAGAGAGAAAGACACAGAGAGAGAGAGAGAGAAAGAGAGAGAGCATCCTCCACCTCCTCACTCCATCACCCAGTGAAAGTATAATCCCAATCATTGTGGTTGTTTTGAAGCAATCCATCAAAACCCTGTGCTGCACAGCTTTCCCAGGACCAAACTCATGATCCTGCCAGAACCTTGATCCCTTCCCTTCACTTCAACCTCATACCCAAAATGAAGGCAAGACAAAGGATGATTTACTGTTAAGGCTCAAGTGAGAGAAAATCTCCCCTGCAAAGATGTTGAATACGCATTTTAATAGTACAAAGGCTGGATGCGATCCTCATCTAATCAGGGGCTAACAAAATTTCCAGTTTTTACTTTTACAGTAAAATGGTAAAATCATTTAATATAACAGTTTAACGACTCATTAGGAAGTTGACATCAACACTGTATATGATGATGTTCCAACCCATATACATATGTTCCTTGTCCAAGTAGAACAGAATAAAAGATACATACATATTTTACTGTGTTTGGTAAAGCTTTGTAGTTTCTTTGTTGAAGAAAAAGAAAAAAAAATACAAAGATTTTTGCTAAAAGCTCTGCCTGGTGTTTCAGGGGTTTGATACTTCGTGGGAAAAACATCCAGTGGCTCAGTTGCTGCAACATTTTCAATGGTTGCTGTGAATAAAGCTGACAGTGCAGTGATCCACTGAGGATGTGAAGAAACATTAACTGAATAGCAACAGAATAAAACATGACAGTACACGTACACATGAGTAAAGAGCAGCAAAGAGAAATGATCAGACTGTTCTCACTCCTAACAATATTTGTATTTAGTAGGATCACTTGCCAAACCCCTTCACTTGAAAATTGTCTAATAATAACTTGACTCTTGATTGGAAGAAAGTCTAGTCCCAATGGTCATTAATGACCCCTGGTGGGACAGGTCTTTCACGCACCCTATTGAAAAAAGTTAAATTAAATATGTAAAATTTTAGGCATAAAACCAAAAGCATGCCGTGATATTATGAAATTCAGAAAGTTGGGTACATTATGTTATTCTTAGCTTTAAATTGAAAAGCATTTTTAATTTCTATTTTAATTTTGTCAAGACCAGACATTTACAAACACCCTGGGGCCACGATAAAGCCTGTTAAGTTCTGTCCTGCGCAACTTGTCCAATTGTATCATTCAACTTCTGTGATTTTGCCTTTTCCCTTTTCCCCAATAGATGAGATCTTGTCTTTTGCAACCAGACTTTGAAAAAACTGAGCTTTACCTCTCAGGGATGTTTAATAAAAAAGGGGCTGAGTCATTTCAGATGTCCGTGAAAACCAAATTCTG
>NC_024307.1:19283388-19297191 GCF_000523025.1 Cynoglossus semilaevis
CAACAAATGATTATGTGAGCCTTCTCGGCCTGATCCTGATAAAGATGTTTGACTGTGTATGAATGAGAGCAGTATGAAAGTACGGTCCTCTACAAAATACCTTAGTTAGTACACATGCTCTGTTAGATAAGCTCCTACATAGATGTTTAATGTTAAAACTTTCTAAATATAAAAAAGTCAGAGTAAAAAAGATTTGTAACTATAGACATCATACAAACAATAGGACTTAAGTTTACACTGCACAGACCATCGCTGAACTTGTCTTCGCTTAGAAGTACTGTCTTATTTATAAGTTTATAATATTGTTGAGTTTTGTTTCTTCGATTTGTCAGCAGACACCAAACAGAGGAACAAAGATGTGAATTTGCGGTGCAGCTATGGTCATTTATTCCCTGAGACACAGTTCCCTGCTCGTACTTCTCCTTCTCCAACATAAAGGTGTGACTTCAAAAATAAAATGGTTCAATAACTGGTTCATATGGAGGAGGTTTGAACAGCCATCAAGTTATTTAAGTCATTGTTTAAAATTATAGAGTTTAAAATCACAGTTTTAACATACGTAATATTTAGTCTACAACATACTTCAGAGAGAGTTCTGTGCTATATCATGTCATGTTGGTGTGATGGTGTCTTATATTTAAATATGTGTGCATTTGCGTTGAGGCAGTCGATGTACTTGTGTCTACACTGTACCTTTAGCATCAACAAAGTAATTAATGTTTGTGGCAAACTGCTAGTGCAGGGGCAATAAATCAGTGTAATCATCAGCATGGATAGGATACCAAGGTGATTTGTTGTACAGACTGTAAACACAAATTTATGTAGTGACAATTGTAGACTGGACCCTAGAGAAAACCCAAGCGAAATCTGCATTTCTGTAAAAATTTTAAAAATGTTACTTCAGTTTTTCAAATTTGTAAAAGAATGCAGGTGATTGAGGTCACCTTGTCTGAAAAAAAGAAAAAACACAATGGTCAGTAAGTGTGCCAAAGTATCTGTCAGATGTTAAGGTTGCAGAGAAAATCAATAGTGTAAACTGTGTTCATCTCTGTTTATGAATCCGTTTGGTGCCTGCTGACCCATTCTTCTTTGTACAGTTACACCTAACATCAGGGCAGAATTTTTATTAAATGATAGCAAATATTTTATTGATTTATTGTTAAGAAAATAGTTTAAAAAAAGGAAAAAGTGTTCAGTTTTTTCTAAACCAAGCACATTCTACTTGATAGGTGTGAATGTGAGTGTGAATGGACGTTTGCTACCTGTCTTCATCTAGTGACTACTGGGATTGGTTTTTGGACCAACAGACTCAGGTGATGTCAATCTCATTAGTTAACCTCCAAATTCACAAAATACATTTTGTGTGGAAATGGGAAAACATGTAGAGGAATGTGTAATCAGTATTATTTCCAAATTATATTCTCGACACCAGGAAGGGCAACTGTTATTTTTTTATAATTATTATATACAAAACTAGATCACAGTAAATCAAAGGGTCACAATACAGGGATAAAAAAAGTGATAGCTTTTTTTTTGGCCTCCAACCTATTAAGGTGTTTTAATGACAGTGCTGAAGATTGAACCATAAATCTGACAGTTACTTTGGAGACCTTGAGGGCAGGAGACAAATTATGATTTTAATCTATAATTTACAATAAATCCAACACAAATGAATCTCTACATATTTGCAGTGTGTTTTCCCCTTGCCAAAACATATTACAAGGCTGTGCCATCGTGATCCGCTATCTATCACTCTAATCACTTACAAGGATCAGTCTGAGACGTACCGTCTTTTGCTAAGCTTCAGGTTCTCAGATCAACCGCTCTGATTGATAGGTGATAAAATGGAACCGTGTCAATGGATGGCTGTAGGTAATGAATACCTGGCCTAGATTAAGAACTTGCCATCTGGAAAGTGAGTGAAGTGAGGATAGATGATCCTTTAGAGCTGCCCTACCAAGTGCTTCAGCAGCAGAGGACATAACACAAACTGATGTGGACATATGTCACAGGAGACATCATCTCGGCACACAAAGTATCTCACAATACTGAATACAGGCTTACACGCACACGCGCGCACACACACACACACACTCTCACACACACACACACACACACATACAGTATATAAAATAGAAATGAAGGCAATACCATTGCAACAATATGTTTGCTGTTTACTTCTGCTGTTACTTCACAAAAAAAGTGATTTGAATATCAGTATTAGAAGTGCACTTACACTACTAACAGGTAACAGTCTAATCTATGAATTGAGGTCAGTACATGAACCCACTTACTAAACTATCAAATACTATAATCATAGCTGGGGCCCATTAGAGCTGACTGACAGCAAAAAAAAAACTGAAAACCTAAAATGACTCCATACATACATCCCATAGCTGTAAACAACACCATGGGTAACAGGTACCTATTAGATCTGGAGGGTAATGGAGACACAGATAGAATATAAAGAAAAACATTAAATACTTGTCAGCTGTTTTGTTTACTTTTAGTGCAAAACAACATTATTTCCATTATTTTCCATTTTCAAAAATGTAACTGGAAAGTTATTATCTTGCCATTAAGACTGACAACCAAAGGCAGATCCTTGAAGATTCTTTAAAGATAAAATAATAATGTTTTGAAACAAAGAGTGTTTGTTCATTTGAAAAAATGTTTTTCTACTATTTAAACTACAAACACATTATAATGATAAATTACAAATTTTACAGGACATTTTTGGAAGACGGCTCAACAATGGCACTGATTCATGTCACGAGAGAATATCACAAGAACAGAAAAAGCACTTAATAATCTCCACAACCAGGGGTGCCCTGATCTACTGGTAGATGAGGATCTACCAGTAGATCATTAAGGGTGAGCTGGTAGATCATGAGTAAACAAAAAAAAAGTATCAAAATATATACACACACTTCTATAATGTGGAAGTTGTGCCCATTTACAACATAATTAAATCATATTGTAATCATATTATATGGTTACATTCATTTAACTAGTACCCCAACATTTAACATGTATATTTTTTTAATGTTTAGTCTGGTCATGTGAATAGCAGCTCCCAAGCCAAAAAAGTGTGGACACCCCTGCTCTAGAGATTAAAGAGACATTATCAAATACTTACATGCCAGGAAGCAGTCCATACTAAAAGATATGTTGTCAAGAAAGATGGCTGAACCAGGTCCAAGTCCGTCATCTGTGCTGAAGTGCAGCCAGAACCTGTGGATGGTCAGATCATTTCTAAGTACCATACAGTACATGGGCTGGACATTAGTAAAGCTTCACAGAAAAATAGAAAATATAGATTCCATATCATAGTCTTCTACCCCAACACCGATAATTCTGCATGGCCATGAACCAATCGCCTGTCTGTTCAACAAAAGTATAGGTGAAGTTTATATGCTGCAACTCAACAGCAGCTTGATCCTTTTGGAAACTAATTATCCTTTTAGAAGCACATCCAGTGGATACAGACGCTGAGAAAGTGCTTTGAAAAGGTGCGACAGTTTTATTGAGTAAGAAGTGAAATTATATAAAGTACCTCAAACACTTGTTGCCTAGTTACCAGCCGGAAAACTCTGTAAAGCCAGAACTTGTGAAGCACGTTGTTGAGTGGCCTCCTTACATTATGCTCTGATGCTTTCAACTGTGCTTCTACACTAGCACCCGCCACAAAGAAGTGATGTATGATTATGATATGTATCATGTATAGAATGAGTGGTTGTGTGGCTGTGGGTATTTTATAAGCTGTGCTGGGCAAACTCAACTAAATGATATCTATAATCATTTTTTTTTTTTCAGATTTAGACATTTGGCACCAGGTTAAACTAGGAATAAGACCAGAACTATCCAAAACCTCTCATTTCTATATCATGTTGCATTACTGGATAATACACAGATAAAAAAGACAAAAAAGAGAAACTGTAAAAATTAAATTATATGATGTACAAGCTCTAGTTCACGCATCGGCAAAAAATGGGGCACAGGCCAGATATGGATCATTGGGCTTTTAATCCGGCCGGCTAAACATGTCCAAATTTATTAAATTATATTTTCATTAGACTTTCGCCATTCTGCCTGTTCCCTGCAATGGCCACAATTCGACAAAAGGTGGTGCACTCCAGGGATGAGGTGTAGTACTCTCTACTTCACTGTTTTGCTTTACCCTTTGTTTTGAAGTTGAATGAGTGTTGAGTGGCACTCATTTATTTACCGTATATGTCATTTATCTTAGTTCACACCAACTCTCCATCTCTCTGCTCCTGGCCCGCCCTCTGCCATACATTATTATAGTAGTTGTTTATTTGGATAAGACTGTCTTGTCGGACATGTTACTTCTGTCACTGAAATTTGTATTTAATTTAACTTTAAGGACTTTCGCGTCATTAAAAGTTGTACAGACTGTACTGTGACCTAGAGTATTTGTGCCGTTTGCTGCTGTTGATGGGATAATTGATGGCCATCATTGTGTGCTGTTCAAGCTGTCATGTGCCGTCTGCTTTGTCCTAACTCTCCTCTGTGCAAAGTGTGGACTTCTGATTCCATTTAAGCTCTCCAAAGGTCAGTGTACAAAGAGAGGCAGGTTCACCAAGTGCTTACGGACATGACATTCTAATTAGGAACGCAAGCACAGCTGACTACACAACCCAGAAATCAAAAATTAATTACTCCCGGGGGAGTGGGATTATCACTGATTGAATGGCAAAGAAACACAGGCAGCCACAGAGGAACTGTCTTATCTGATGTTTGCCTCCTTTTTTTTCCACACTCTTCCCTGTTTTGTCGTAGTTTTTTTCTTCTACGAGGGGAAATGCCTATTGATTTTGTCTCTAAGTTAAATAAAAGAAAGGAGGATTTTTTGCACACATGGTAGCTTCATGGTGTTAGCCTAGAGTCCCTGAGGGATTCATTAATTTTTGGAGTTGAAGGGAAATTTTGTCCAGAAATGGAATGTAAATGTTGAAAAATCTACAAGAAGTACAAGAAGTTAAAAGCAGAAAGAACAGTCTTTGGGTTCAGTACCCCGCCCCCCCCACCCCCATCCCTCCACAACGTCCTTTGTTGTGTGTGCTTTTAAGTATTTGTGGGAATGTTTCAAAGTGACACTACACATAATGTCTACACAAAGTAGGAAAACTTGGACTTGATACATTTTTCTGTCACTGGTGAAACGGCTGTTCATGTAACTTACCAATCAGCCAGGCCATAGAGGGGCAGTGTGACGAGTTTCCATCCCCGTTCAGATTTGAGCTCAGGCCCTAAATGCCACAGTTTGCGCTGCTCTTCAGGCCCTGTACTATTCTCCACTATCCACAGAGACAGCGACCCCTTCTGTAAGGCCCCGGTACATAGCCAGAACCGCACCTGTTGAAAGATTTTTTTATTTTAAAACACACTTGAACAATTTCAGGTTGAAAATTCCATTTCCATGTCTGCAAAATGATCAACCAACAAAATCTGCCTGGTCATGTTTAATTAAAAACAGGATTATGCAGAGTTTGGGATTTGTTTTTTTGTTTGTTTTTATGACACTCCTGCATGGTCTTGCACAAATCAATCTCATTTCACTGTTTCCAGATGGAACCTGCCCAGAACCTTGAACAAACTAAAACAAAACAGATAAAATAGTATGAGAAAAAAATCTAAAACCTACGACCAACGATATGTAGTTTTAGCTCAATATAGCATCTTCATCTGGAGCTAAGTCTGGCTCTTTTAATGAAGTTGTATACCATATTAATGCCTGGATGAGAAAATGATAGCAATGCGATAAAAATAATGTAGAAAAAAATGTGTTGATTTATTTCTGGTCTGCACTTGTTACTAGCAGGTAGAGCTTCTTACTGCAACCTTGGAAAAACATGAGGAGAATGTTTGTACGTTAGATTAACAGAAACTGCAGCTAATATCTAAAGGTGTGTTTTCTGTGCATTTCCCAGAGCTGGGTTTTTCAGTTCAGTATGGACCAAATGATGTGCAGTATTAATCTGGCCACATGTCTTATCTTTGGCCATGGGCCCTGGTGCTGAGACACCAGATCTGCTTCCTGAAACAGTTATCAGTGAATTTACTGCACAGTTTGAGAAATCGTGTTGCTTAATTCCAGTTCACCCCTAATAAGTAAATTGTCTGTGATTAAAAGGCAGTGCTCATAATTAATCTAAGTGCTCACACTGTTCAGCCATCAGTCTCAAATGGACTTTTACAGCACTCACATGAGTAAAAACAGCTCTGAAAACGACCTACCCAGCAAATGGGGCTAAATCATTTTTGGTTCTTAATACTTGAACAGTGGTCAGCAGACAAAATGAACTTTTCTTTACTGTCTCACCTGGATTAGACCTTTTGCAAAGCTAAGGGTCAATGGTCACTTACTGTAGATGATAGGTGAAAGAAAGAATTGTGTCATTGTGATTGACTTACAGTCATATACAAAACCTCGGTACCCAGACATCAAGGTAAAAAAATCGTAATCAGAACAATGCATACACTTTCATCTCAGACATCACAGTACTGCTACACCAGCTACACTCTGAAACATTTTTCCAACTAGTCAACCCAAAAAAAGTAACATTCACTTCTGTTTAAACACTGTTTAAGTTACCTTATTTAACCCTGATAATCAGTCAATAACATCTGACCTCGTCTCTTCAAATTAGTACATTCAAAGAAAGATTAGCTTATGATTTGTGCTTACTGTGCATGGAGAGTTCCGGAGAGGAGGAGGAAACAGAGGACTCGTGAGTAAAGCTGCACCACCGTGTACTTTGGTCTGTCCTCCCTCCACACTGAACATATAACCTTCAATAGACAGAAACACCCTGATTAAAAGTTTGGCCCAATGCAAACATAATTTACCACAGCTGCATTTTATATACAGGGGTCCTCGGTTTACAACGTCCTCGACCTACGGCGTTTTGTAGTTACATCGCCATCTCCCATAAATGTATTATAAAGTGTTGTTCCATCATTCTGACATACGGCATTAAACAGATTTCGCTAGGAAACTAGTTATGGCGTGTATTGTTATATGCAGGAGATGGCTTTGTTTACATTCACCGGCTCTACTCCATACACTGGATTGTTCTACATTCATTTTCTTCCATTTGTTTAGTTTTCTGGGAAGTTTTTGCCCTTCATTATGGCTCCCAAGCATAAATCAAACCCCTGTTTTTATGTCTTAAATAACGACGTTACCACTGTGTTAGCGTAGATGAATGACATGTGTATTTTGAGTAAAATACTAGCTTAGAGCAAGAAATTATGTCGTACTGTAGGAACAGAGCTCCCAGGTAAGTCAAGGACTCCTTTACATAACATTTGTCCAACATTACAATGTACCTGAATTGCATGCTCTACAATATCCTAATAGTATTTTTAATATCAGCAAACAATTTTGAGCAAGAGCAACAGACAAACACAGCAAATTGTTGTGATTATTTGTTTTCAATGTCAACCTGACGACGGGCAACTGCGTCTGATGGCCTTGGTCTTAAACTGGACTCTTCTCCAGGAAAAGCCATGAACAGCAGCAGATCGCCAACTGCATTCACCTTCCTCAAAAGAACAGTAGGTGCCATTAAGAAAGTGACCTGGGGAGACAGAGGGTAAACAGGAAAAATATATCAAGGTGCAGCAGAAGAGGGTGATAACGAGTAAAGGGCGAATGGTGAGCAGACAGACACAACAGACGTCAGTTTTGTTGGCTTAGCAAAGAGATGAGATTGGAGGAAACACAACAGTCAGGGGGACAGTTAGGCTGGCCTTCAGTGGGTGGAGTGACGGTGAAGGTAAGAAAGGACAGGGTCACGCTGCGGTCAGAGCAGAAGTTGATGGTTGGACACTAATGACTAACGTGTGTGGGATCAAATGAGGAGTGAACAATAGGAGTGGGCTGTACAATCAGAGGCAAGGAGAGGAAGTAGACCTGACAGATGTCAGAGAGACAGATGGAAGGTTTGAATGTAAATGAAGTCAGTCAATAACACAGCGCTTAAAAGGATGGTTACACCAGATGCAGTGGATTTTTAAATCAAACTAAACAGTAAAGAGACGTAACAGAGATGCATATTTAAGGATATATTAGCAGACCACGCAGTTGTTGTTAGGAAGTTATGATGAATATGATTATAATGTGTTGTATTCTACATTGTGTTGAAAATAATTTGGACAGATATTGCAAATGTTTTCCCTTCAAATTTGTTAACTTTATGTATGTGTATATGTATGTACAGTATGCATGTGTGTATACATTGCATATATATATACATATATAAATACATACATAAATATATACACATATTTTAGACAAAGAGGTGGGAAGCTATGCTTCTCTCTCTTTTTTAAAATTTTAAATGATTTATAATCTCATTTTTACTCACATTTATCACCACTTTGCAGATGTAATTGAAGCTTTCATCTACACATTATTACTTGTTTGTCAGTCACTCACTTAGTTATTTTAATTCACTTATTAAAACAATGTTATTTAATCAAGGTAATAATCAATTTGGCCATTTAATTAATCATTAAGTAAGTTATTAAGAAGTTATACTTAACCTTTACGAATGAGTGCTAAAATATTGAAATAATTATCTTTGTTGTCTTTAAAAATTCTGAAGGCAGGATTTCATTTTTCCAGCTATTTTTTGCAATATTTGTTTCAATTCCTTATAAAGTTCCTGTTAGTTTCTGCATGAATTCAGAATACAGTTACAATACAATACATTAGGTTGATGGCAGGAGAGGCGCTCATGTTGTGAGAATTATGCCTTTTTTAGGTTTTTTTTTAAGGATTTCTCTTTATTAGTTTTCACTCATATATCAATCTTATACAATCTTATATATGTATTACGGCACGGCATGTAATAAAATATCAATAAAATGGCATTATTGTATATTAATATGTGTTTTCCTCATCAATCTGTCAATACCATGAAACATTACTTTTCTGCAGGTATGGTTATGTTTTCTTTCTAAATTAAAAAAAAGTGCACAGTAAGTGATGCAGTGAAGAGTTCTTTGAAATAAAAAAATGGCTGTGTAGGCTGCAGATAGCCATTCATTATTCTATTGACTATTATGTCCTATAAGTATGTTAATGTGAGACCTCTATACTGACAGGTAGGTGAGTTCTCTCTGCATTATGGAACTTCACAGACATGCTGTCCTCCTACGCTGCACATATACTGTAAAGGTCACTCTGAAGATAATGGGACAGAGATACGTATGATTACAGCTCCACAGGTTTGTGGCCTCTGGCTCCTAAAGATTACATTACCTAATAGATACTGGGCCGTGCAGTCAGTATGTCCATTTACCATTCGGATCAGACCTGTTTGTTTTGTAAGCACTTACAAAAAGTTGTCGAACTCGTGTTCAGACTTCTTGTTCGCATACTTAGCAACAGAAACCAGAAGCAACTAGTAAACAAGTGCTGATCTGACCACATCGTGAATTATTAAATGAGGAAACATCCCAAAAAACCAAAACTTACTTACCCTCTACTTACATTGGCCTTTAATGCCAAGCAGCAACACATGCAGCTTTGCATGCAAGTTTAAAGCCAGGATCAAAGGGAGAAACTGTGAGAGAAAGTGTGTTTGTGTATAATCATATGTGTGAGGATGGTGAAGGAGAGCCACGGGGACCACGTGTCAGGGTTTTAGATGATTGACAAGTTTGTTCATCCTGCCTTTTGCTGTTAATGAGACTTGGCGCAGCTTTAAAGGATTTAAATAGATCAAATTTGATGAATCACTAGTGGATAGAAAGTATGGTAATCAAGAGGAAAACTGTGATTTGGAAAGCAGGGTAATGCGGACAAGTGATGCAAATGAAACTGTAAGTACAGCGCATGGGAAGCACGAGCAGATTATGGGAGGTAGGAAAAATGTCTAAGTGTCACAGTGGTGTGATGAATGAAGGGTCATTTCCTGTCTTTACAAATGACAAAGGTTATTTCTAAATATAGAGTCACTTGAAAGAGAGAGTGAACCTTGATTCAAAGCAAATGACATCTGACCTTTATGCCATGACATTCGCTACTCAGTCGACTCACAGCCAGGAGCCATTTACTATAAAAACCATCAATCTGTGTCAAGTATTGAATTGCTCTGGTTATACTCTTTTTTCTTGTGTAAATTTAGTAAAACTTTTTACCTCCTATTTTTTCAGTTTCCATTCTCTGTAGATAATGAGCCTACAGTACTGTGAGCTGACTGTTACTAACTGATGGACTGCTGTAACATTTTGTAGCTTAACTTAACCGAACCATTAACTTTTACCATTATTATTTACAGCGCATGCCAAAGCCAATATAACCAGTATTTATTCTGTACTTCGATCACTGGCTCTGGGGTCACTGATTCCACTAGAACAAACTGGGTTGACTGGTACATATTCCTGCACATATATGAAGATTTATCCACACATACACAAGGCTCTTTAGGCCGATTAATAATAATACGTTCTAATGGAGGGTAACAACTACGCAGAGGGATTTTCACCCTTTAGTAACCAGCTTATCTTTTCATTTTAATAGATAGCATGAACGAAAGCCCACTGGGGAGCCACCATTATATTAGAGGTAACAGAACCCTATATAAAACGGCAATCCTGGTCAGTGAGAAAATCTCAGATCTAATGTTAATGCTGAATGTGTTCTAGATTGTATGTGGTTCAAGTTCGAAAAGGCATGTTTTCAATGCAGGCGTACAGCTAAAAATATGTAACTGCCACACAAATCTCAGGATTTATTTGTGAATGAAATGTCATCAAACTGTAGCAGTGTTGTCTCCCAAAGCTGTTGTTATAAAGACACTCATGTGTTGCTCTGCTGTTCATAATGTAATGACTTGATTAAAAAATAAATCACAGTGGCTGTGGAACTTCTTAACTGCGCCTCATTAGGCTACATTGATGGCTAGACATAAATATACAAGCATTTCACCCTGCATTTACTTACGACATAGTTCGCCTTCGTCATCACCGAGAGGGCAGTCTGTGCTGAAGTCACACAGTTTGTCCAGGGGGATGGCAGGTCCGTGGCGACAGTGGTACTGACCCTCCAGCGTGATGTTAGGGCCGGCTGAGGATGCTGAGAAGGAAGAAAGAAATCATCACAAAGTGTTTACCCCACAATCACAAACGGATGTGTAGGCAACATGAGCAGTTAAACCAACAGCAAAAAAACAAAAACCAACATTTGAAGCAGAGGAAAAATAACATCTGACAACGTTCCAAGGTTACTAATTGAACACTGAGATTAAATTGTTAGACCAAAACACAAATCAACGTGCTTTCATGGAGAAGAAAATATACTGTCGCTGTATAAAAGAAAAAAATAAGTCGGTGTCAAAGGCTAATGTAAACCTCGACTATAAACCTTATATGGAATCCACAGGCTGCCTGTAGCATCATAAATAACTTGACCCATGCTGTATAAGCATCTGGCAACCAATGCAATACATATCCATCAGACAAGGAACACAAACAGCAGAACAATGACCTAGATACAGTATATGTAAATGATAGTGGATACGCACACACACTCGCACGAAGATGATTTAATCAACGGAACTGGAGGCTGGCAGATTTGCATAGCCATGCAAATCTGGGTTTTGATAACTTCACGATTGAGAAACTGTCGGCTCGCTATCAACTTTTTCATCAGAACCTAAATAATCACAGCCAAAGTGAACAGACCACAGAGGGGGAAATAATTGCAGATGAGGTCTTTGGTTTTTCCCCTCACAAATAAGGAATAAAGTAATCCTGACGATGCTTATCTGGCTCTGGAGCAGTGCCCCCAAATGTAGTTTTTCCCCCTTCAGATACTATCACAGTCTGAAGCCAGATAACACTGAAGGCTGGGACAGCAGAGGCACCATGATTAACTATTGATTTCTAAACTGAAAAGATATGGCGCCGAGCTGTGCTACTTTTACAACAAAACTCTTCTTATTCTCCGTCTTATAATTCAAAGAGTAGAAAAGGGCAAAACTGTGCTTCATCGTAGCCTCTGCACGAGTTGGAAACAGGGTTTTGAAAACAATGTCAACACGTGACCACAGGCAACAGGCATAACATGAGCCGCCTCATGTTTTACTTCTACCTTTTTACTTTTGTAGTTAAAGAACATAAGGTCAATACCTAAACATTATCAATTCTAGTACCCATACCAGACAAACCCTTAATACGTAAATGGAAGAATGCAGTTTGGTCTAACCTCATTTGAGCTATTGTACTATAATTGTTAAATTTAGTCAGTGAAAAAAAGCTTTTATTGCTGCAAGCTTAAGCAAGCTTATCAAATGCAATTTCAGATCAGCATAATATCATTTTAATATAACGAGGGGTGTGGGTGAAATTGAGGCAATTAAAAAAGTCTTAGTTCAAATTTCGGTTAAATATGATTTTTTGGCTCACAAGATAAATAATGTGTTAGACATGTTCTAATTTTGTGAACATAGTTATTTAGGGTCTTCATCATCCAAGTCATTTTAGGTGAAGCAGTTGGGTTACAGACAACTTCAGACTTACTAGTGGTTGGCCTCAGTGTCTGAATAGGAAGTTGATACAAAACAAAAGATTTTGTCTGACAGGGTCCTCACCCAGCTGGAAAAAGATGTTTTGGCCAAAAGTTCATTTTTTCTCTGTCTGTTACCCACATCTTACCAAGCAACAGAAACAACAATAAAAACAAACAACTGTCCACCACAGAGGCAGAATAACTACGGCTTAAAGTATTGCCAGGCTGAACAGTCTTCTTCAAGACTAAGGTGCACTGGCGCAGGACCAGTGGATACAAGAAAAGAGCTGTGGATTGGATAGTAGAGATGAAAAACAAAAAACAAACAAACCCAAAAACATTGATAAAAAACGGTACTCCAGACTCCTGGAACTAAACTCCTCACAACTATGGACTTCCTAAAGTGCATAGGATGGGTGCTCCTCTAAATAATTAGCAGCATCAACTCTGTCACTCACAACATTGCTGGAAGTGCCACTCTGAGGCTAAATACCAGATCTTTTCCAGCAGTCACTTAGAACTGAAGAGGCCTTTCAGATGAGAGGTGAAATGGAAACCAGAAACAAACAAAACACATTGTTGATACAGGCACTGTGAGGGATAAGAAGTCCCAGTTGCCCATTGAACCAAAACAACTTCAAATGTGGTAGAATTCCACTGTAATGCTGGAGAAGCTACATGAGAGCAGAGAATTCCTGAGATGTCGTAGAGGATGAAACTGTTACATAGCCAAGATTTAAAAATAAAATTCACTGGAGATATGAGCATCTCACTGGGAGCTGATTGGACCACTGACTACAGCATTCTCTTCTAGCAAAGGCTTCAAAAGTAATGCACTGCATGTGTTATGTTCCGGTATGGCAGGAAGCAGGCAGGACCCAAACGCAGGCAGGAACCAGGGGAGTCTCCTTAAGTGCAGGTAGTGTGCTCACAAAAGTAAAAAAGCAAAGTAACAAAAACGTATGTATAAGGGTTAAAAGCCCAGTACTGGGGGTGTGTGTGCGTCTGTGCGGTTCCTGCTCTGTCAGTGTGATGATGTCATTCAACCACCTGTTGACTCCACTTCAATATCAGATTAGTCAACATGAAAATATCGCTAAAAAGTCGCTAACACCCTGGTGGTGACTACAACTCTTATTGCTAACACCCTGGTGGTGACTACAACTCGTGTGTGTCCCACACTGTGTGAATAATCACAGTAGACCATAATAACAGGTTATTGCCTATTATAATGTGGCCTATGTGTGGAGTTTTTC
>NC_024307.1:19297341-19304843 GCF_000523025.1 Cynoglossus semilaevis
CAGTTACTCTCTGTTTGGTGACCATGTTGTAAAAAATATCAAAACGGTTCAGTCAGTAAACCTTCGGTTTGGCAAAGCAGACCTGCTGGTCCTGCTGGCTTATAAATCAGTCTTGTCAGACAGTGAAATGAAGTTGGTCAGTGGGAGACAGCAGGCCTCAGGGAGTCTGTGGGTTTTGTTAGCTGAGTGCTGAGAGGGCTGGTTTGTCTTTGTTAGACCAATGATGTATGGGTTTTTAGGGGCAGGACAAATGAGTAAAGATGAAACACAGCAGCAGCTGACAAGTAACAAACAGACGCACAAACACTAGGGTCGGAGAGAATATAGTCAGAAAGTAGCTATGTCCAGGCTGCCCAGACAATTCTTTTCTTAAGTATCCTTCTGGACAGATCCCCTGAACAGATTCATGTATACATTTTATTTTTCAAACTGAAGAACTTATTATTTTTATTATCCCTATTTAGGGATGGCGGGCAACACTTCCTTGGTTCTCAATGTTACTTTGTGAGTTCATACATTTTCATGTTGACTGCACAAACAATTAAGCTATAATTTACACATCGAAATAAATTCATTTGCAGTGATTAGTTTAGTGATGAGCAGCAGGCTGCTGGGTCCAGTATAGGGAACCCGTCCGATCCGATACCTTAGTCCAAATGCTCAACTAACGTCGACGTAATAAACAGGAACACTATCACCTCAGCAGCGACAGCCCACAGCATGCTGGAGGAGGAAGGAAGGTATTGGATGGATATCAGCATTAGCAGATACTCCAAGTTGCAAGTATCCGTTGTATCAAGACATCCGTAGTTCAGTACTACTCCTCTAAATCAGAAGTCCTTTAAAATTCACATTGACAATGGTAAAACATAGATGATTAAAATACCTAATAAAATTCCGCTAATAATGTCTGGTCTGTTCAGCTGAAGAACATATAAAACTTGGCAAAATAACAGCAGTGTTTTAATCTGTGTTTGGCCTTTGATCTAATCTTTGGTTTTTTGTTCCTGCTCTGATTTAGTCTTACATCATTAAGATTGGAGCTGAACCATTACACTTTAATCAGAATTATAAAAATGTTCCATCTAAAGAAAAACAAGTGTAACTGATAAGCGAAACCTTCCAGATCCAAACAAATACACTCTCTCTTAAAAATATGTTTATATAATTTAAACTCTTCGTCTTCGATGCCTTCTATGAATCTCCAAAGAAATAACAATAACACATTCAGTTCCTCTTCAGTGCCTTCTGGACTGATCAGACTTTATAACACAGAGTTTCTACTTCAATACGTATTTTCTTTTAACGGTCCATTAGGTTTTTAAAGTCAGAGTTCCAGGTTTACACCGGCATTCATCACATTTTTATAGACAAAGAAAAAAGAGAAACAAGAGTCAGAAATGCAGCAGTTTACTACTTCCTAGTCTGGCGGTTTCTGTTTAAATGTCATAAAGAAATGAAGAAAGAGAGAGCCACTTTCTTTTAACAGCACGATGTTAAAGTTGTGGCAGTGACCTTTGGCAACTGGACGGCCTTCGGACCCAGAGAGCATGTAAGTTCTGAAAAGAAAAGCTTTAGGCAGTGATGTTGACAGCAGTCGCGTCCAAAGCGTAGACAGAACCAGGCTGAAGACAGACTGATTTCTGCACAGTTTTGAAACATGTCAATCATTAGGTCCTCATTGTCATATGGGCTGTCAAGCTGTGCTAGGTTGTTCAGCATGTTTTGCATCCATGTCTACTGTGACTCTAGAAAAGCCTTAACAAATAATATTTATTAAAAAAAAAATTGAACATATAAACAAATTGAACCCATGGTGTCGACTGAAGTACATGACACACTGTACGGTAAGTCTCTAATGCATCACATTGACTCAGTCACGGGAAAAAAAATTAAAAACTATAAAAATGTCTTAATGAGTTGTGCCAATGAGTAACATCATTAATATTATCATTTCGGCCTAGTAAAGATGCTCATTAAATTCCTTATCGGCTCAAAAATGTGTAATGAGGAAAAAATGCTGTGAGTTGGAATTTGCATGAATCTATTTAACAATCTCAAATCTGCACAAATACATCTTTTAGATCATGTTTGCAGATCACACTGATAGAACTCTAACTGTGGCATATTACAAGATCATGCAAAGTAGTTCTGCTGGCTATTACAAACAGGCAGTATTGCAATGACCAGAGCCCGGTGTCCAAAAGGCCCCACAAACTGACTCTTAATATTTGTCTGGATAGAGATTTAGAAGGACTTTGACTATCCATTAATTAGAAATATTCTGCATTTCAAAGAAGCAAGAATGTCTCCACCACTCTGCTAATCTTGTATGTTATAAGGTTGGTCCTTTTATTTGTCAAAAATCTGGTCCGGGCCAGTGTCTACACCACCGTGTGGGGCTGAATTCAGAGATATTCAAGATTTACTGCGGCTGGGATGCATAAGATGAATGCAGTTGAGTTCCCCACTGGACAGATGACAGGACAAGAAGTATTTGCTCATAAATTCAATTAACTGCACAGAGGCACGCTCACGCTCAATTGGTCAGAGCTCTGCCCAATCACTTCGGCTATCTGTCATATTCACTGCAGCACAGACACAGGCACGTACACGAGTGCAGATGAGCAGAACACCAAAATCCATTTAACATTGGTCCTCAGTCTGTGGATGTTTTTCTTAATTACCAAAACTAGGAGGTATTTTGAAGGTACTGAATTCAGCCATGGTGAGCTTCTGAACGTATCAGTCATGTTTAAGTGAATTACCTGCAGCATGAACCCAGCAAATCTACAGCATACAGAGGAGTGTGCAGCCCGGCTGGCAGATTTAAGCCAAATGCTCTGAGCTGCATGCTAACAGACTCCTAATGCCAAAGATTATGCCCAGGCAGTAAAGATACAACAATATTTAAACCTTATGCTACTCTGACCCCCAAAGCATGGCATGATGTTAATAATCACCATATGGTCATGTAGACCAGGGATCTTGACCTTTTTGACCTTTCGACCCAATTGTTATAGTACAAATTGGCCCTCGGCCCATTTTAAATATTATATATTATTCTTTTGGGGGACGGTGGGGGTCTGCTGCACTGATGTAGACAACAATGTAACTGTTTGTTAAAACAACATTGCACTTAAAAGTTGTAAATAATCACAGATATTGGCCACATAAACAACTGTAAACACCCACACTGAAACTGGACCGAATCACCTTTGATTTTTTTCCTTTAATCTGCTCTTTGTTTGTTTTGAGGCCTACACACATTTTTCAGACTAAAAACATTGTGCATTATTTCACTTCAAAAAGCATTTTGCTTGTGAATGAGGAATTACACAGTGACTTTCTGCACCTTTAAGACTTTTGCGTGACCATATCTTTTTCGCTAAGTAAATAAGTTCACCGAAAAGTAACTTGAAATGCTTTTCACATCAAAGCAAATGAATAATTTCCTCTGTTTATTGAAACTATACCAGGGAGCTTTGATTCCTCCATGGGAGTTTATTCAGAATGTTGGTTACATGATGTGAAAAAAACATTTTCTAACAGTTTAAGTATAATCTCAAATAAAGTAAACAAATAAATGAAAAAGAAATACAAAGATAACCAAAGTATTTGTGTAATTCATTCATCCATCCACCTATCTATCGCCTAATTCTTTGCTAGGACGGGGGGTGGGGTGGGGGGTTTGGAGCGATGCACCCTGGACACTTTACCAGTCCACACATAGAGACAAACAACCACTTAAACTCACATTTGTATTCATCCAATTGAGAGTGTCTGAGCCACATAATCCCCTGATGAGCAAGTGTCTGGGCTGTGGGAGAAAACCTGAGTACCCACAGAAAACTCACAAACACAGGGCGTATTAAATTCAACAAGTTGTCACTCTCAACTAGTCTAATGTGAGGTGTGTATAGAACAGTTTCAGTTTTCTTTTTATGCACCTGAAGCTGGAGAAACATCAACTTCTATCAAACCAGTCGTGGCCTCTTAACTTCACACAATCTAGTTGTTTTGTCTCTTATCAAGATGTTGTCTCCCATGAAATGATTGTTTTTTGGAATCATCTAACATTATTGTTAAAGTCAAATATACCCAACTGAGAGAAAATATAAAGTGAATAAAGGTAAAAAAGAAGAAAAAGAAGATTATTCTTTTAATGTGTTGAACTATTAGATAGAAGGCTAGAATAAGCTGCTTCTCCACATCAAATGAACTTTTCATCCCTTTTCATTCCACGTGTGGACATCTCCATTCATCACATTATTACTGGGTCATAGTTGGCGTTGCTGGTGCAAGCTTTTCTACGTTAGCCTCCCCCAGAAAAACAGCTGGAAAACAACAGCTAACAGCTACAGCAACGGCTAAAGAACTGACCTTTCCCTGATCTTTGTCAAGCAGCAGCTCTCTGATTAAAGGGACGTGTATTAGTGATGCACCGATGCACCGGATGAACATCGGTATGGGTCGATGTTCGCCTCGTTAACAGCCATGGACAGATAGATAATTATAGATATATTAGCTAATCATTCAGAAATATTGTAGCATCCCTCAGCACAAAATCATGATACTGCCGACTGAGTTCATGGGTTACTGTGGGCCCTAGCAAACTCACAGCAAAACAACTTGTAATATTCATCGATCACTCGTAACACGATCATTTGTAACTCACCAACACACACACTCCAGCCCAACCTCCTCCAACCAAACCATTGTCATGGGAACAACATGACTGACAGGCTTCTCAACCGCTTCATTTCAACACCTTCAGAAACTGGGAAAACATAGTACTTTTTTTTTTTTCAATTGTTTTTACATTTACAAGAATGTATGACATTGAAGCCTATTTTATTATTATAAAACTCCATTGATTATTTTAATCTCTTAACGTTTAAACTCAAAAGTATGTATTTATTAAAGTAACTAAAATAAAAATGTTAGCTTTTTTTAACTTTGATTATTTTTTTTCTTTTATTTTAGAGCCAGTAAAATGAATACACCCCTGTAGCTTCTCCTCTGTCTGTGATTCATTATATGGTGATGTATGGTTTATACATCAACTACCCTGCATGTTGCTGAGCATCCCAAGTGCTCCATGCATCACAATGTTTTATTACAACTGCCCCGGCTCACACTGCGTTATAATGATTAAGGGGTTCGGCATCTCTAACCAATCACAGAATAAATACAAGGTTTTTAATAAAGTCATGATACAGAAACTTCCAGCCTACCTTAGAGGTGTTCCCTGTCTTGAGTGTTGAGTAATGTCAGATTTAAGAAAAGTATAGTTTCTGGAATTTTTTTTTTTTTTTTTTTGGGCGGGGGGAGGGGGGGGTTCTGTGTTCTTAACCAGGGCATTCTTTCAATGGGACCAACAATAATATATTGTATATATAGTAACTCTGTGATTCATATTTGATAATGGCCATAAATATACACCATTGGATTAACACCAAGCAAATTCATTTTTTTTCAAGCAGAGAAACTTTTATAATGCATATCCATTTACACTTCCTTCACAAAATATAAAATGTGGCTTTGGGTGAAAAAAAAAACAAAACTACATTAACATGTCTAACAGATGAGTGTATTGAAGAGGAGTGTGATTTCAGAATATAGACATCAATAGAAGAATGGACTGAGAAGCTAAGTGCAAGGAACTGTGAAAACATCACAGAGAGAGTAGAAAAACAAACAAACAAACAAAAAATAAATAAATAAAACAAAAATGCACATAAATACATCCCATCCAACATAACGGTCTGGCCTTGGCCATGGTGGCAGCTGTGGCTGCATCTTAGCCAGAGCCCACTGCTAACATAGAACTGCCCACAGCTACCTGGCTGGGAGATGGCTTTGATGGCCTTTTTAGACACCAGATGTCATCGCACCATACCAGATATGACAGAACAGATGTGCATCCTGGATGTGAGACTTTGTCATCATGCTATAGCAGGATGTCCTACATGGAACGTGTATGTGTTTTATGTTGATATATTACCTTTAACTGAAAAACATGTTTTGTGAAGGCCCCTCAAAATAAAATAAGTTTGGTGGATTTGCATGTAATGAATAAGGTTGACTCGATCTGATACCCAGGATTGTATCGGTCCGATATTGGTCAAATTTTCAGGATTTGAAACTATAGCCCGTCTGATCCGATACCTAAGTCCAAATGCTCAACTTAACTTTGCAGGAGATGCTGCAAGACATGGGAGATAGTGGCATGGAAGACAAGAAAAGAAGGTATCAGATTGATATCGGTATCAAACATGAAAAATTGTATCAATCCCAACTGTATTTTAATAATACCTAAAACGTAAATTAGTAACATTCAGAAGCTGTCTGTTGACAGGCAGGTCGGGGCTGATTAAGATTGTTTGTTTGGAATTGTACACAGCGGTCATTTAACTGCCCTGGTTGTTTACCATCTGCGTGGTGTACAATAAAATGACTGTGTAGATTAGCTTAGTGTCAGAATAGAGGCCCAGTTTGTGCTGAATGTTTTATCTAGAAATGGCTACAGTGGAGTGTTTCAAATAGGATGAAATCAAAATACTTTAGATTGGACCTCGTTTAAACAGAGTGTATGTCTTTTTCATGTATCGTGTTGGATTTTTGTACTCCAATTAAAAGATCTGACTTTTCCAACCATTTCTCTGTTCTATCAGAGAAGAAGAACTCAGCATTAAGACAAAGAGTGACAGAAAAATCCCCAAGCAGAATATTCCTTAATATCTCAACATATGTTTTCCCTGCTGTTTTCTAAATATGGTTCAGAAATTAAACAACCTTGACAATGTTCTCCTAGCATCAACTAAGATCTAATTTATCTCCCGTACTTAAACAAAACAAACACCCAGACACCCTGCCTGATGCCAACCAATGTCCAATTTCTTAAATAAACCTATTACTTGAAAAATAAGACTTGAATTAAGAAAAAAAGAGCTTCTGCATTCATCCTGTACCCATCAGATGGAAAAGTCACTCTTGTAATTACTAAAAACTGTTCCATTTAGTGACCATTTAGTTCGATTGTGAACAGATGATGAATGGAAGTAGTTGACAGGGTATTTTTTAATGTTTTCCCTCTGGTTTTGGATTAAAAGAATCCCTTATAAATTAGTCAAACATTATCTGCACCTCACCATGAGCCATAATAACTATAAATGGGAAAAAAAATAATTAAAATAAAAAAAATTAAAAGAAGACTTGGATGTCCACTCCCATCTTCTCTATTTTCTCTCTTTTCAGAGCCTATAGCCTTAGCAATAATACAATATGCTACAAATTTCAATAATAAAATAATACTATCACAGTAAGAACACACAAATTAAGTAATCCTCAAGGCAGATGATATATTACTTTATCTGCAAAAAAGCACATAATTAAAAAGAATTGTCCCTTCTGCCTCAACTGAGAATTAGAGTATTTTATCCTAGTTTTTGCTGTAATGGGCTACATTTATTTATTAATATTTCTCTATTTATGTATGC
>NC_024307.1:19304886-19308111 GCF_000523025.1 Cynoglossus semilaevis
TCTGAGGCGATGCAAGATTATTTTTCTCCTCCATTTCACTTTTTTGCCAAGCTGCTGTTGGCAATGTGAACTGGTTCTTATTAATGGTTTTATTTAAAACTGAATTTCTAGCCAATTGATGGCGAGCATCATGCTTGTGTTACCTTACTAAAAGATCAATGCCTTTGCTGATAATGAGGTCCTATCAGTGTATTTTGTAATATTGATGTTGAGGAGACTGAGGAGGAGCATCTCTTATTCAAAAACCATCATGATACTAAGCTGGTAAAATACATGGAAGTCTGTCCTCAGTGAAGGAGTCTAAGAATCATCTTGAGGGAAAAGAAAATGGAAAAGGAGATGAAATGACAGATTGGCACAGCGTCCACAATGATGCAGACTGTGAATAGGTAATTTGTGGTAAAGAGAAGAGACTCCATGTTCAGAGGAACCAGGTAAGGTGGCGTTGACATCTGGTTAAGATGTCCTCTGGGAGGAGAACCTAAAGCCTACCTGGGACACACTGGCGGGATTAAATGTCCCAACTGGACTGTGGGAATCTTGGTTTAAAATCAGGACTATTCACTCCTGAGAAGAGTCATGCAAAGATGAAGGACATAGGCGCTGGAAGAGTCCAGTCAAGAGGAGATAAAAAGAGACAAGATAATAGTAACATAATAGTGAACCTATACTATACAGTACTATACTGTATTACAATTGGTAGAGAGGGTAATGCATTATTGTATTACAGTTCAATCGCTTTAAAATGGATGGATGTACTGGCCTCAAAATCAATACTCCTTATTACTCTCCTGTTTGTACTAGTACAACAGCCCTTTGACTGTAGCTCAAATAAATGTAGGTTTTGAGCTTATGTTCAAAATATCCAGTACCCAAATGTCAGAATAAAAATTGTATGGTGACCATGAAAGGCTGTTACGTCCAAATTTCTACGCCATCTATCTGCTTGTCCGACACTTTGCCTCATTGACCCTTAGGTGCCATCTATGATTGATGGGCACTACGGCACCCCCACTCCACTGGGTTCAAAAGTACAGACTTGTTGTGATGCAGAGAGCAAACAACATGGTGTAATGGTTAGGGAAATGGGCCAAAGCAGGAAAGGCAAGGTCACTGGTTTATACTCCCACAGGGTTCCACTCTGCCTGGTCTCAGTTGCATGTACAACAAGAAAATGTAATGTGACAGTTTGCAGGCAAAAAGAACGAGCACAAACTCAACTGTCTTTTAGTGTGAAAACAAATGTGGTCTTCTACACCACTACAGCCCCACAAGAAGCAAAGTCAAATCTACAGTATTACTGACTCAATTTGGCAACGAGCAACAACGTCAGTCAACACATTTGTTTATTTCCATTGGAGAAGCTATTAAATGTTTGCACGTCAGGAGCAGATTCTTTGAACTTGGCTAATTTCTTTTTGTGTGTGTAGATGTTTTGCTAACATCTGAGGAATAGTAAAAGATGTAGGGACGCCATATTTATGACAAAGGAAGGAAGAATAAGCTCTAGAGATAGGCATATATCAATACAAGTCACTTTAGGGGCAATGAATTGGATTGCTTGTTGGCCCTGTGACTGATGAGTTAATTAAAGAACTGGGCAATGGAGAAAGAAGCCACACACTCTCCCATTTATTTATCCTGTATTGACTATCTCTCTGCGCACTTCACTGGGTTGAGTAATCACTGCCTTCCTGCACCAGAGAAAAAAAACAAGGGAGAGAAAACGGACATTGTCAAAGCTAATCCTAAATTAAATTTATATATAAGACTGAGGTCGGAGGTCAAGATGTAGCTGAAAAGACGCAACAAAATGAAATGAATCTGACCCACATGAAAAGAAACATTACACGTAGAAAACACACATCTCAACACAATGATGAATGCCATATGTTATGCAAAACAAACCTGGTATGTGAGATTTAATAGTGATGTAAAACCCAAACTTTTCCTGGTATTATTTGTTATATGTAGCATTTCAATATTGGAAAACAAATGCTACTTTTCTTTTCGTCATAGGCTGTTAGTCCTTAAAGACGTTTTTCACAGCATTGTTATTTATTTATTTATTTTATTTATTTATTTACATTTTCAAATATATATATATGGCAGGATGGTGCATTACAGTTCTTTCATGTCCAATACAGATACTGCAACTTTTGTAGTATTTTAGGATTATTATGAAATCTTGCACTTGATAAATTAAAATATTAAAAATCAACATGCTATTTTATTAATTCATTTTAAATATCTTTTTTTTTATATAAATTAGGACAGTACCAGAAGATGAGGTATTAATCCTGTGAATGTAATCGAAAACGCAGATTTTCTTTTTTGTGTTATGAAGAAGTAGAGGTAATGTGAGCCCTGCTTTGTGACAGGTGCTGAAGGGAAAAGTGGAGGAGGTGTGAAATGCGGTGAGTCCACACGAGAGGAGTGCTGAGAAGGATTAAGACTGAACTTGGGCGTGGGATGTGTGGAGTAGGTGTTATGCTGGGGACACAGGTGGTGCCTTACAGAAGTACACTACATTTGCATTTTTCCTCTACCACATGCTGTATTACAGTATGTGGTGCCTGATAAGGGGACTATAATGAACAATTGAACACAGTTGTGTTCAGATTTGCATGAACAATCGCCCTTTCTGTTACAGTGTCTGTTATTTAAACTGCCATACTTTCAGTATGGACCATAACAAACAGTGCTGATATAAAAAAACAATAACTGACCATCTGTCACATGTCATCTGTCTTTTGTTGAAGGGATTGGCCAAATGTTTTTGGTGGGAGATTGGAGAGGATAATAACACTGGACAGAAAATAATAATAATAAAAAAACTTTTGTTCACAAAACAAATAGCAATTTTCCAGAATGTGTTTTGCATCCAGAGGCGAGATTCCTCTCCTGCCTACAAAGCTAAACCGAGGCAGGCTTTAAAAATAGTTTGTATCCTTTAGTAATATTTTATTCTGTGTGTACTGAATGGTGAAAACCAACACAGCAAAATATTCCTTTGAGAGAAATCTCCTTAACATTGTACAGTGTATGATGAACATAGAGAAGATACTCAAAGCACTGCACTGAATCACAGACATGCATAGAAATCCAGCTGAAATAGTTCAGGGCCACTTTCTGTGGCGACAATTAAAACAAGGTTGGAGTCCCATGACTGTGTTGCTGCCAGTTATTAGATAAGCAGCTACTGCTGGAGCATTTCTTTGAATG
>NC_024307.1:19308155-19358087 GCF_000523025.1 Cynoglossus semilaevis
TAGCAAACAGTCTGCGGAACAAGTTGGTTAACTTCTCTTTAAACCTGAAATTCATTTTCATCGCTTAAATTCAGCAATGAAATGGGCACAAACTCGAGGTGACGTGGTTTATTCAAGGGCTAGTTCCATTTTTATTTATTTATTTTTTTGTGCAGTGCAGTTTTATTAAGCGCCCAAATCCGGCCAACACTGGAGCCGGGCTGATTGCCTGATTTAGATAATCCTTCTTAGTCAAAACATGGTTGGCGTGTTGAAAAACTAAATAAACCATTAACCTACTCATTAACATAAAATAGATGGAGCAACTAAATCCTTATACAGTCACTTGCTGTGAAAAACATTTTTTTTTTTTTTTTAAAAACGGTCGAACAAGTATGTTCTTCAGACAGTATGGAGTTGGTATGGTTTCACAAAGAGAGCCTGCTGTGATCTTCAATCTGTTTTTTCTTACTGCAGAGAAACTTTTTCTGAGAGAAGCCTCTCTCACAGGCAGGTTTGTAGCTCCACCACAGAATATACAGTACATATGTCAGCACTTCAGACAACCACGCTTTGGATAACTGCACTATTGCTTTCAAAACCCAGGAGAGTTTTACAGCATATATTGGACTGCGACATGTCAGATTAAACCATCATCTGGTTGGTGTGGCGTTTAAGACCCCTCTACCCAACACACATCTGTGAGTTGAAGGAGACAAGAATGTGGTCTTTAATCTCTTAGTGCTGAACACCTGATGTGTTTAAATGAGTTGTTGTGCTCATGCATTCAGCACAGAGGAAATTAAATTAGTTACAATAATTCAATTTCAATGACTTTCAAGGTTAACAGAGAGGGACATTATTCCTGGTGCAGGGAGTTAATTCACTTAAAGTAGACAGGGTTTTCAAGAACCCGGTCACTTGGTGGACTTCAGAAAAATAGTGTCTGAAGTGAAAGTCAAGAAATGTGACATGGATATTAAGAAGTAAGAAACAATTCTGAGTACAGTCATTCACTGCTAGTTCAACTTAGGGAAACAGACTTAACAAACAGTACGTAATAGTGTATGTATTAAACAGGGTCCTGTTTTACGTAGCCTTGGTATACAGCTGTTTGTGGTGACGTCGCAATCTCCCTTAAATTTATTAAGAAAGTCTCGTTCCATCATTCTGATGTGAGGCATTTAAACAAATTTCCCACAGGAACTGTTTTGTGAGTGGAGACAAATATGTCCCCATGCGACCCTATACACGGAAAACAGCTTTGGTGACATTTGCGTGTTGTACGCCACACATTAAATTGTCCTACATTCACTTTATACACGGAAAACAGCTTTGGTGACATTCGCGTGTTTTACGCCACACATTGAATTGTCCTACATTCACTTTCTTCATGTTTTGCTCTTCATTATGCATTAGGTACTGATGTGCAGTATGTGAGTTTAGACTTAGACTGAAAAAAGAGTTATTTTGTGGCATAGAAACAGACTTGTACAAACTAATTTCGTATCACCTAGTTTAGACTTAGACTGAAAAAAGAGTTGTTTTGTGGCATAGAAACAGACTTCTGACATCCCTGTATTTAATAAAATGAAACATTTTTTTCCAAATTGAACTTCTAAGTGTTATGGATAAAATTAATTCCGGTTTCTATGATCCATGAAAACCATAAAATTAACTTGTTACACTAGCAGGAGAAATTCTTTTCCCGCTCACTCCCTTTAAGTACATATAAATCAGACCCACAAAGCAACAGAAACTTTTACTTTTTTTGGTAAATACTTTTTTTTCCTGCTTACTTACCCATGGTGCAGTTGGTGGTAAAGTAGGGCTCAATCGTCGCGGTGTCCTCTTGTGGGATCCGCTGGTCATAACTGGCAGAAACTCGAAATGGCGATCCTCCATGTGTGCCCAGAGTGAGGTGGACAACTGCCCAGCTGCCAAGGAGAAAAAGAAGGAGCAGAGTCAGGGCAAGGGGCAGGCACCAGGACTGACAGAAAAACCCACATGTGCCACAGGTGTCGGGAGTTACAGTAGCACAGGCCAGGGCTGACTGAGCACCAAAGGCTTCAGAGGAGGGATTGACCAGGGCTTTAGCAGAAGCTGTCACTTCTGCTTCTCCGTTCTCTTCTTTTTTGGGGGGAGTTTGTCTGATATTTGTCTGGCGATGCATCATTAACCCCTGGAGCACACAAGGGCTCTCCTGGAGTTCTGGAGGTGTCGAAGGTGTGGTAAAATATCTTAGCTGAATTCTGGTGTGATGTTAAGCTGCAGTCCTGTTGTGAATGCTGTCCTCTCCCACCCGGCAGCTGGTTTTTCTGTGGTTCAACTTCTAACTGTATTAGGCAAATTACATGGATTTCTCTTCAGCTCTCTCTCGTTCTCTCTTTCTTTTCCCTCCTCCCCTTGTCTTTCCGTCTTTTCACTCTCTATATTGTAAACTACAGTTCGAGTCCAATTTTAAATACTTGTATTATACAAACTTTATACCTATTTTTTATTTTTTTATTTCCTTACTTATGTAGCTTACCTTGCGATGAATTGGCAACAACAGCACCAGAGTAGCTGCAGGAGTAAATGGTCATGCAACAAACTGAAATATAACTTTATTTATGACTTTAAGTCCATGATATCAAACTACGGCTGTACCAAAATATTACATTTATAGGTTTTATACACAATGTCTTTGTGAGTGTTTTTGTGTCGCCTAGCCTTTCCTCCATCTTTTACTTGTTTTCACCCTTTAAAGGAAACCGTCACCCATGCTTCATCCCACTCTTTCTGCCTCCAATCAGGTTTTTATACAAAATGATGAAAGGGTTCGTACCAAATGGGACATTATGTAAAAGTGCCACAGCACATACTCAGAGAACAGCTTTGCAATGTGGGACCCGCTCTTTGCCATATCTTATAATAGAAAAGAAATGAAGACCTAGATAAGGGCTGCCACTGTCTCCTTGATAACCTTGAAATGAATTGACAACCAAGCATTATATAGATATGGTGTAGCTGAAGAGCCACTAACTCGGTTGAAAGGCATTCTGATGAAAAATGATTTATCAAACCACAGCAGTGTGTCTTCAGCATGCAAAGGATGGATATGGATGAGTGTTTACGAAGACACACAAACTAACACTGCAGGGTAAATAACATGTCAGTGTGGGATATTTTTACAGCATTGCATATGCTTAGTGAACATATGAATGTACTTGGGATCCTGTTTTCAAAATAATGTAATTGTTTAAAACCTGATCACTGGCTCATCACGACGTGAAATCTCTCAGTCTAGTAAATTATTTGATGTCCTTCCACGTTTTATCTGCAGTAGCCCTCGCCTCACTGATTAACAGAGCAATGGATCAAATCAGAACTGCTGGAGAACGTCGCTCAAATGGTCAAACATAGTTAGCAAATTTACATTCAGGACACAGGCATAAAAATAGAAGACAAACAGCAAAAATTAGTAATATAACTCCAGAATCTTAATGGACACGACTTATCTGAGTGCAGTTAGAGGACTGTACTAAACAGAGGAAAAGTACTGGACTTTTTCTGACTTCTGCTTGGTGAAGGCTTCCCTAATGATTGAACATATTTTCCCCACAACAGAGACAATTAAACAGCTCATGCCAATAAATCTGGGATGTCAATTTAAAAAATGCTCATCCAATAATGCTCTGCCTTTCTGCTCCCTGAATCATTCATTATCTGTGCTGTAGCTCTTTTTGGCTTTAATTTGCTGTACGTGTGGCGTAGGGAGGATGTAGGAAACCACATTAAGGTTAGTTTGTTATCCACTTTCTGCTTTGCATTACCTGTGTGTCTCATGCATCAAACAACACAATTACAAGAACATGGGCAACGGTCCATGAGCTGTTGTGTTTCATACTGGTACATTACCTTAATGCAGCGTGACTTGGCTGGACACACTGTAATAGTTAGTCTAGAGCCAGGATAGGTTCCGATTTTAGACTGAACTGTTAATTTGTTTCTTATTTGCATCCTCACAACCGCTTTTAAAACTGTTTCAGGTACTGCTTTGACTAACAGTCCTATCACTATTGTATCACTGGCCCTGGAATTTGAATTTTTACTGTCTTAATTAAATCTCTGCTCTATTTTCATTTAACTGAACTAATAAAGAAAACAGTATTATTTAAATTATTTAACGATTATTTAAGTTAATGCTACATTTTAAATTGAATTCAGGTTGAATTAATTCGGTATTTTAGTATTTAAGTATGTGAGCAGTACAAAACAACATTTTGTTCCACTATGTGCCATGTTACACACCATCTGCTTTGCAGATTTAGTGATTGCCATTACAACTACAAATAATTTAAACTGAATATTTTTCGTTTGGGATTTGAGAATATCTTAGATTGGACACATGTGAGCATAGACGGCATAGCAACACAGTCCAGAGTCTGGGGGTCGCTGCTTAGAAGAGTCGATGATCTCTAATTTGTAGTGTGTTTAGGGGGAAGGCCAGCAAGAAATGCTGTTTTACACTGGGTAGCTGTGGGCTGACACCGATACCAATCCTGTGAATGGGAACGAGCATATATATATTAATATATATATATATATAATGCATAGGTGTCAAACTCAAGGCCCGTGGGCCAAATGCAGCCCGCCGAGCCGTTTTGTGTGGCCTGCAGGAGCTTAAAAAGCATTTAGTGAAGTCCATGCAGCAGAATTTCTTAACTTAAATAATTAAAAGTTTTTATAATTAATCAAATAATAATCAATTGTAGAAACATGTATTAGTCTGTTATGGAGTAGTTCCATCTATACCAGCAGTCCCCAACCTTTTTTGTTAAAAGGACTACTCAGCCAGTACCACTCGTTACTACAGACCGGTAACAAGGTACTGGGCATTTCATTTTCAAGTCTGAATGACATGTTATTTTAAAATATCGCCAGATTATCTCTAAATAAAGAAAGTAAATGGATATGACTGGACTTTCTTTGAATGAAGTAAATTAGTAAAAATCAAGTACATTTTTTCACTGTGTCCCACTGCGATTCCAAATGACCTACGGACTGGTACTGGTCCACGGACCAGGGGTTGAGGACCCCTGATCCATACAATCTTCTAGTTATAACCGGCCCCTTAAGGGGAACTGTATTGCTGATGTGGCCCCTGGTGGAAATGAGTTTGACACCCCTGATACAGTGCTTATAAAATTATAATATCACCCTCTTCAAGAGAGACTGAAATAAGTAATCAACATATTGGAAACATCTGGAAGGAGTTTCCAAGGGTAGAGCGTAATAAAATAATTGATTCACATGAGTGAAAACTAGAATCCAGACCACTGAATCGAATAATGAACAGATCAGCAGGGCTCACCACTCTGTTTAATAAAGATCAGTCTATATGTACAAGTCAAAGTGGGTAAAATCAAGGGCAAAATCAGAATGTAATGGCTACATAGTGTAATTCTTCACGCTCTGTAGAACAAACATTGGATTTGGTTGTATGATACCCATCACACCCACTGCCTGCTGTATGAGCGTGTGGCTGCAAGTCAAAACCTGTGACCAGCTCTGGCTGTGTTTAGGTTGATAGATATTACTGTGAAATTTGACAAAGTAGAAAAAAAAACCTAAAAACAGTTATTTGTTACACCTAAAGTCCCGGGAGCCAGGTAAATAGGTTTTTGCTTCTGCAGTAAAACTAAAGCAGGGAGTGGACAGTAACTGAAACTGCTTTACATGGTAATGGAATTTTTACCCCCCAGGAGATGTTGCCATAGATTGAAATCAGGTTAGTAGTTTAAGATGGATGTGGGCTCTTTTCAAAAGAAAACAAACATAAGAATTGATTGAAAGAATGGTGCTGATGTTTAGACATAGGAGACATTTTGTGGATGTGGGATTAAGTATGTGTGGCTGTGGCGGCTGTGTGTTTAAGATCTCTATTTAAGCAATATTGATTCCTGATAAAAGTGTTCTAATGCCAATGGACATATGTTATTACATGAGAAAAAATTCAGATGAGGTTAAACGATCAAAACTGACTGAAGCCTCTACCTGCACACACACATATGTATACCTACATATATACACACATATCTCCGTTTATTTAATTATTTTTATCTGCTGCATATATTGGTATCTATTTGGTACATTTTCAGCACAAAAAGAAAATTCTTTTTTTTTACATTTTGTCAGGAGGCTCTTTCACTGCTTTTGCATTTTTTTCCTGGTATCAGCCATACTCATCATTGATGCAGTGTTACCAGCCAGGGAGCTGATTTTGACTCAACAAAGATGATGCATTTTCTTCTCTTATCTGATTTCCTTTCTCTACTACCACTGTAGTTTACTGGAAAATCGTAGCATTCCAGAAAAGGAGACCTTAAATAGATTTAAGACCAAAGGGTAGAGCGTAATAAAATAATTGATTCACATGAGTGAAAACTAGAATCCAGACCACTGAATCGAATAATGAACAGATCAGCAGGGCTCACCACTCTGTTTAATAAAGATCAGTCTATATGTACAAGTCAAAGTGGGTAAAATCAAGGGCAAAATCAGAATGTAATGGCTACATAGTGTAATTCTTCACGCTCTGTAGAACAAACATTGGATTTGGTTGTATGATACCCATCACACCCACTGCCTGCTGTATGAGCGTGTGGCTGCAAGTCAAAACCTGTGACCAGCTCTGGCTGTGTTTAGGTTGATAGATATTACTGTGAAATTTGACAAAGTAGAAAAAAAAACCTAAAAACAGTTATTTGTTACACCTAAAGTCCCGGGAGCCAGGTAAATAGGTTTTTGCTTCTGCAGTAAAACTAAAGCAGGGAGTGGACAGTAACTGAAACTGCTTTACATGGTAATGGAATTTTTACCCCCCAGGAGATGTTGCCATAGATTGAAATCAGGTTAGTAGTTTAAGATGGATGTGGGCTCTTTTCAAAAGAAAACAAACATAAGAATTGATTGAAAGAATGGTGCTGATGTTTAGACATAGGAGACATTTTGTGGATGTGGGATTAAGTATGTGTGGCTGTGGCGGCTGTGTGTTTAAGATCTCTATTTAAGCAATATTGATTCCTGATAAAAGTGTTCTAATGCCAATGGACATATGTTATTACATGAGAAAAAATTCAGATGAGGTTAAACGATCAAAACTGACTGAAGCCTCTACCTGCACACACACATATGTATACCTACATATATACACACACATATCTCCGTTTATTTAATTATTTTTATCTGCTGCATATATTGGTATCTATTTGGTACATTTTCAGCACAAAAAGAAAATTCTTTTTTTTTACATTTTGTCAGGAGGCTCTTTCACTGCTTTTGCATTTTTTTCCTGGTATCAGCCATACTCACATGTGGATGATGCTGTTTCAAGTGAGCAATCGTCATAGATGCAGTGTTACCAGCCAGGGAGCTGATTTTGACTCAACAAAGATGATGCATTTTCTTCTCTTATCTGATTTCCTTTCTCTACTACCACTGTAGTTTACTGGAAAATCGTAGCATTCCAGAAAAGGAGACCTTAAATAGATTTAAGACCACAGCAAGCTGGCATACATTAACCAGGGGATTCCCAAACACAGCATGCAGCAGACAGATCATCAGATTCACCATAGAAAATGAGCCAATTTGACTTAATTACTCTGAAATACATTTATTTAGAGCAACTAATTTGTCTTCTTATCAGCTTTGCTACAACAGTTAAATTCACTCCCAGCAGATGGCCAACAATTGAATACTCAGCAAATACTCAGCAGATGCCAAATCCAAGAAAGAGGGAGAGTTAATGAAGATCTTCATGTGTCTTTTTTGAATTCCTGTGAGTAAATCAGCAGGCTGTTTAGCTAAACAGGCCCAGGTTTCATGGGAGTATGGACAGAGTAAAATGAAACTAGAAGATTATTATATTTCATTACAAGTACATTTTGTGACATTCTTGTTTGGTGGTGCTCTGTGGGATTTTTATGTCAAATATCTGCTACGGCTCGAGTATGGCTCAAGTAAAGAGCAAGTAGTGGTCTGCAATAGCTGTATAGAACACATGGTTGACTGTCTGTAAACTCTTTACAGACAGCAATAAAAAGTTTACTACAGTTGTGAATGTTACATTTTTCAGTAAGGAGTTGGTCTGTAATAAACCATATGACAACCACTGATTTGGAGATCACAGCTTATAAATGCATTACTCAGAATAACAGGGCTTCATAAAGTGACAACAAAAATGTCTACTCTGACATTAAAGTTAAAAATCAAGTTTACCTCCACTGTAACCCTTGCTACTTACCCAG
Source organism: Cynoglossus semilaevis (assembly GCF_000523025.1). Lineage (NCBI taxonomy): Eukaryota > Metazoa > Chordata > Actinopteri > Pleuronectiformes > Cynoglossidae > Cynoglossus > Cynoglossus semilaevis. The sequence goes on from NC_024307.1 coordinate 19,316,426, forward strand.
AATGCAGCATTAATCATAGTAGTGATAATGTACACCATATATTAAAACTACAGAACCTCTATAAATAATGTGTTAAATGTTAAATAAAACACACAGGCAGTCCAGGATTGTATACCAGGTTAGATTTTGGACAGGGACACCTTAGAGCTGGTGCTCTGGTGAAGCTATTTGTCATCAGGAATTACCTGAATGGACAGCATGCAGAGTGACAAGTGGTATTATTAACCTGATGAATCACAAGGTGGCTTAATCAGGAACCAGTCACAATTAATTCATCATTAGTTCTTAATATGATTGTTATGAATAATCAAATAACAGCAGGTCGGTGTGTGTTTTTCACTCCTGTTTTAATTTGTGACCATTCCAAAGATGGAATCATCAATATGGAAAAAGATCAAGACAAATATGTAAACCTATAACTCAAAAGTTTACCTCACAGATCTGGTGGATATTAGTCATTACTGCGCTTCTTGATGGTGGCTATTAGAACTCCTTGAGAATTGTTTTACAAAATCTCAATGAAGTGAAGTTCTCAACAATATTAATCAGTGTGCAGTGCCTTGTAACCCATTTGACAATAGTGTCAGGCTGCTTGTCTGCTCTAGACTGACTTACTGCCCTCGTCTCAGTGAGGCTGGTCTGACGTTCTTCCTAATGTGCAAACACATGCTGGGCGACAAAGTGGTATTTTAGGCTCGAGGTTCATGAAGAAGTAGTTCCCACCACGTGTGCAGATACTGTAATAACCTGTGTGTTGCCCATGCGATCAAATTAATATCTGACGGGTCTTAAAAATAATTAATGCTATTTACTGATTCATTTTGGCAGCCCAATTGTGTTAAAATGAGAAACAAAAACAAAAACATTCAAGTCCCAAATAAGTCTTACGTCAACATACTGTTTTATTTAAACTAATTAAACCCATAAAAATAATATGTTGCTTGCAACTATCAAATAATATTGTTATCTAATTATAAACCTGTATTAAAAGTATGTTCCAGTGGACTCACCACCTGCAGGAAGGTTTGGTTGATACGGTGCAATGTGAATTGGGTGGCGACTGTTGCCCCCGCGACCCGGTAACGGATAAGCGGCTGAAAATGGATGGATGGATGGATGGATGGATGGATTAAAAGTATGACAGAAAGTTGGATTTAGCAATTCACAAGCCAAAAATAGAGAATGGATCAGAAAAACCTTAAAAAATGTGTGATGCTATAGGCAATCTGTGAGAACCACCGCTCTGAACAGTTTTACTCAGCCAACTCTCAGCTCATATGAAAAACAAATATAATGTATTTTCCTGTAAGCATCTGCAGAAGAGCTCATGAAATTGTATTATAGTTGCAAGTTGTTGCATTTGGAATGTAATGTTAGTTTATCTTGGATTCTAGAGTTTTTCATACAACTTGATATACTGTATATGATAACTGGTAGGACCTTCCAATTCTAATGCCTGTTTCAAACATTTAAAAATGTTTTCTCCAATGACAAAATGTGATGTAGCAAGAGGACTTGACCGATAATAATTAATTAATAATAATTTGACTGCAATTTGATAATTAATTAATAATAATTTGACTGCAAATGTTCTTATGTTACAACACAGCTGCTGCAACAGGCTGCCTCTTGGGGTGGGAGGCGCCACAAAGGTTGGGGTTCCTCTGGGGTTCGAACCTAGGACCCTTTGCATGTAAGGCAGGTGTGAACACCGCTGTGAAACGACGTAGAAAAAAGACAAAAAAAATCAGAAGTCCATAGACCACAAACAAAACATGTATCAAATTAGGATCAGTATCATTGAAAACTGCCAGCAGCAGCATTTTGAATGCTCCGTAGCCTAGAGATGAAACTCTGGCTGTTTTAAAAAATACAGTGTGTTATAGTAGTACAGGCAAGTAGTAATGAAAGTGTGAATTAGTTCACTCAGACCTGGACAGAAATAACTTTAATCAAGCAATCTGCCTCAGCTGGGAGAAGCTCTTTTATATAACAGAACTGACTTGTTTTTCCAACTTTAAATCAGAGTCTGTGATGACACCCAAATTGGTTACATGGTTTTTCACAGCTGGTGTCAGGGAACCATAATCGAGAGGCACGGCATGTGAAGCACCATGTGATGACCAAACACATCTTCAGTCTTTCTGCAGCTATGCCCAATCAAGCTTTAATGTAATTTAGACATTCTTACAATAAATTAATGGAGGCGCTCTGTGTCAGTGGCATAGAAATGTGTTATTCAACACTATAGATGCAGTATGAGATAGCATGCATTTGAAGTAATGCAAAGTAGGAGTAGATTTATGTAAAGAGCAGAGGGCCAAGAATCGTGCCTTGGTGTATCACATTGGGAACAGGCTGTGGACGAAACACAGCTTTCCATTTTAGCACAAAATGTTCTGTTTGCTAAACACGACTGTAGCCATCCGTTTGATACTAACACAGCTCTAAGTTGATCACTTCTGAACTAAGTCTTCACAATATCTTAATGCATCACTCAGCTTCTTCAGTAATCAATCCTTAACTAATTTGTTTTTGCTTTATAATTATGTCACAAATATTTAAATTACAAAGCGAACCTGCAAAAAAAAATAAGTGAATGACTTTAGGTAGGCGGTCTGAGGTGTTCAAACAGCTATGCCTCTGTAAATGAAAGCGCGTATCTGTCCTTGCGTGTGTGTAGAAGAGTGTGAAAATCACATGGCTCCATGCGCTTCATAATTATGACCTAAATTTAATTACTTTCCCACATACTTTACAAACCACAGAAATTGCTTGCTCGTGTATCAGCACTAGTGATGAAAACACATTCACTTTGTAGCTTACAATGCTGCTGTTTTGAGAACAGCAGACAAATGAGAACAACAGGAAACAGTTATGCTCCCTTAATCGCACTGCATCACGTGATCACTATGTAAAAAAAACAAAACTATTTTTAATGTCTTCCAAATCAAATCAAACATATTTTCAAAATCATTAGAACTTACAACATTCTAGGTGTAATAACCTGCAAATTACTCGGAAACACAAGAGTTTTTTGACGAAACTCTCAGTAACATAGTGATAAACACTAAAAATAGTTAAGGAAGGAAATCAGGAAAGTAGTAACTTTAGCAGAGTTTTATGTTGTTTAGTATTCTTGATGCAGACAAGCCTTGGAGGCACAACAGACCACTGATCATTCTGTGAGCAGTTGAATGCAGTGACGGAAGCCCTGAGGCCTCGGCTGTCGTGATGTCAGCACTGTAATCTGGGCTGTGCTGCAAACAAAAGTTGACAACAAAAGGGAACTTTAAGACATGCACCGATCAAAGTGAAAATTGCTCACTAATGAAGGGACGACCAGATTACAGCACAAATATTAGCAGTGTAATGAAACGCAAAACCCACAGTTCACTACGTACCTCCAAGTTGACATTAAGCTTTGATATATTTTTTTTGGCAGAAAAAAAATGTTTGGCAGCCAAGAACCACCAAACCATTCCCATCACCATGTGTAAAAGAAAGGCAGTGTTCGTCAGTTCTGATCACCACTATAACACAATTGCAGTACCATCTGTTCACAAGATGTCATTTTTTGTGAACTTTCATAACTCACGAGTACTTGCATCATGCAGTGCAATCCCCTTTGAACCATTTTTCCAGGTAACTGTTTTGTAGAACTGGTGGAGAACAATAGATTTGTGAGCCAACTGCCATAGTGTAGCAATGAACCAATGCTCTAATAAGAGCGAAACTAGAACGTGTGTAGTATTAGCTGAAGAGTAGTACAGTATGTGGTAGATGAAATGAGCTCTCAGAGTGAGACAAGGTTTTACATGAGCTACACTGATAAGATTTTTAGATCTGGCATTTACAATAATAAAATGGGCAGAACTTTGACATGTCCAATACCGATATATCAATCTGATTCCTTCTTTTCTCCTGAGGTGATAGTGTCACCGCTTTCTGGAATGTTGTGCAAAGTTAAGTTGAAAGTTTGGCCTTGGCATCGGATTGGACGGACCACAATTGTTTTTTCAGTGTTCAATCAGATCAAGCCAGCCCTAGTATTTATCATGTTTTTTTTAATAATTCAATTGTTTTTTTAAATATAAATATCAGATATCTTAATACAAACAAAACTAAATTTAAAAAATCTAATTAGGTTTGCTCTATACAAAAAATGTAGTGCTATAGCAAACACATGGTCCATCGAAGTCAATAGTGTCATTAGTGTTTTAATTACTGTACATGGGTTCTATAACATTTACTTAGCCAACTGGCCGATGTTCTGCTTCTCGTATCTGGCCTACCATAATGGACTGTTTTATATTCATCTTCAGTAGAGGGGTAGGACTAAAGCATAGTTTAATAGTACGGATGTGAAACCCATAAAACATGCTCAGCTCAGTGACGATTCATCATTAGGCTTCCTCTCTGCTGCTGCCAGCAGTAGATTACATGTCAAACGTTGTGCAGCCAGCAGATATCTCAGCCAGTAACCAGGGGTAGAGGAGGAGCACATCCTGTCTGGGGAGCGATGTGGCACGGTCATCCCGAGAGAAAGGCTCAAACTTGACCCTTGACGCTATTGTCCTTAAGAATGATAGCTGGCCATAAACATGCCTGACATTACAGATGTCAAACTTATGAAGTGAAACGTCAAATGAGATTAAAGGGCTAAGGGCTAAAATACTGGTAAAAACAGCTGAGGAGACTGTTTGCTTATTTTAAGTGAACAAAACGAGGTGAAGCGCAAACAGCAAATGTCTGAAAGTCATAAAGAAAAATATAAAAATAAAAGGCACTATATCACATGAAGAAAACAGCAAAAATCTGACCTGACCCAAATACTCAAACCTCCTAAGATGTCACTTGGTCTTTCTGTCAGTCAGATGTGACAACAATTAACCCCTGCTGTCAGAGCTCATTAATGTCAGCTACAACAGTAAATGGGCTAATATGCTCTTTTAAAGGCACTGGAAAAAACAATATTAATTAGGATCAACTATCATGTACTATCATGAAGGAAAAGGCTGCTTATTTCTCCTCTTCCTTAGTTACCATATGAAGAAAAAGTCTCATGTTACTGATCACAGAGAACACATGCTGACTCATGACTAATTTGTAAGGGAAAAGGCTGATGTTGTAATATTGGTTTGGTTTCTGGAGCATCTGATGTGTATCATTTGCAGTGTCAGTGTTTCTTGTTTTTACCATTGATGACTCATCTTTCTCAACGTGGCCATAGCTTTAAAATACCTTCAAGGCAGAATCACCACAGGTCGTCTATATATGTGCCACCGTGTGAGGTCTGTCTGTCTCCCTTTTCCTCCTGTGTATTTCTATAGCAGCATATGAAACAATCAACATGCACCAACACCTTAAACTAGGGCTTCCCAAACTTTCCATGCCAAGGCCCCCAACACAGCATTAGCTTCTGGCTGGGAACCCACAGAGAATGCTACAAAATAATGCTAGAATTATTGCTAGACTGCTAGAAAACTATTAACGGACATATCTGCAGCACTGTATATTCCCACTGATTAATAACTTCTGGTCTGTTTCTTTGGTTTATTTCTTGTCCATTTTGAGCTAGCTCTGACAACCATTATATTAATCCACTGCACAATGGAGAGCATCCTAACCTATATCCATGGGAGACAATGGAAGTACTGTTTGAAATGTGCTTTCCTATTGAGCTTAGTAAAATGCAAGTTGCTATATTTAAGTGCACCAGTGAAAACGTGAAAACAACTGCACAGTTTTACTCAAATAAGTAATATTTGAGTTTTAGTATTTCACTTTTAAGGTTGAAATCAATATCTGCAATACATGAATAACAAGATCATAAATCTTGTTTTCTTTCTCTCAACCATCTTATACTTGGGAGAACAAAACACTGTGCTGAATATGTGAACACTCAACAGTTTTTTATGACCGGCTATAAAATGTGGTTACATAAAAATGTGATCTAAATAGTGTTCAACATATGGGATTGAAAACATAAAAACAAAAACAATATCCATTAACGATGTCTATACTTCAGTTGTCTGCCTTGTTCATGTTTGTTGTCTGTTGTTTCTGAATCTAAAAGCCCCCCCCCAAGATCGTCATCAGTCTTCAGCCTCCCAACAATAAAGCCTTTATTTATGTAACAACACCTTCCCAATCACATTTATCAATAGGTTATGACTGTTAGACATCAGTGAAAATGAACAACTAGTCTTTTAACTGCTATTACTTGAAGTTGCAAAAAACTCTGCATTTTTTTATTATTTACATCTCAGATGAAACATTTTTTTATTATTTACATCTCAGATGAAAATCTGATTTATTTGTACTGCACATCACTTATACAACCTTCTCGTAAAAGCATAGTTTTCAATGACTTTCAATGAACGCAGGATTTTGTCAAGCAGCAAATGACACAATGACTTCTCAACTCTAAATATTCCTGTCGACATATGTACAAAATATGTACCATGATAAAGGAATGATTTAATGTAGAAATGTATTAGTATGGGCCCCTTTTCACTACAAGTAGATTTCTTCTTTGATTAAAAAAGAATGAAACATGCAACGCTACAATGTGCGTTCTGGGCTCAGAATCACGTTCTGTGATTGTTTACCATACATGTTTGAATTTGGCTTTTAACACAAACAAACTGAACCGTTTCCAAGGGACAGTTATCATCCGCCAGTGACCAGTGAACAAACACAAAGAAAATTGAGCTCAGTGATGGCAGTAGCTGCTTGTTGGTGATTTACCAAGGCAATTACATTCTTGTTTTTTTTTTTTACAACACACCTTTCCCTGTAGTAGTCTCAGAGGAACTTGATGTAATAAATTGTGCTATCAAAGGAGTTGCCATGTTTTATCCTCACTAAAATGGACCCCTGGAGACAGCAGAAGTTGGAAGGTTAACAGGTTTATAGAGGGAGGTCAGTAAGTGAGGCGACATGGTAGTTAGCACAAAAATGTGGTAAAGAGGAGGATGCAGCAGGGAAGGACGTTTGACTTATCTGTGTAATTTAGGGGACACTGGGAACAACACTGTTTGAGCTGTGACTACATTTCCCTTGACTCACAAGGACGTGGTAGGGCAAAATTACAAATACTTTGAAAAAATCCATTGGAAGAAAAAACTATGATGGAATATTAGAGAAAAAAAGGGAAAAAAAATCAGGCAAAAAAAGTCACAAAAACTTTTTACATTTCGAGAATAATATCAACATCAACTCAAAGGTGGGCACTGCTTGGACACACGCTGTGTCGAATATTAAATGGCCTTAAAATAATTTACATTTAGGGTAATCAGCTGATAATATATAATAATGCTTAGTCAATTAGTCTCCATTATGTATGCGGCGCTCCAGAGCCAATGATCATGAACACTAATCAAGTCTGCAGATCAGTGGGAGTCAAATCATTGTTTTAATGTTAATAGAGCAAATTACTTGCAAGTAATAATAAAAAAAATGTAATATTCAACATCACTTGTGGCCATGCAGCATGTTATGGTTGCATAGTGTAGCACTTACATGGTTCCATATGAAGTGGTTTATCATGTGTGCCATACACGCAAAAGGTCCTGGGTTCGAGCCCCAGAGGAACCACATACTGGCTGTGTGGGTTGTTAAGACTCACGCTGTGAATTTCCACCCTCGTGGTGGACTTTTATCACATTTTTTAATTTACCAACTCCAGTCCAAAAAATTAGCAGATTAAGAATTAAGGATAGGATATTAAGGAATTAGTAGCTACAGAAGTGAATCATTACTCTATAATGGCCTTCTGTTGGAGTACTGTAGATGGTATGTGTGTTGATATTTGGCTCAGACAGACAAACTGTAAACAGTGTACTGCGCCTTTAACTCAAGTTTTGCTCCAGCAACACCCACAACCCTTAACAGGATTAGGTGGTGGATGATGACATCTATAATCCTGTCGATTTATCACAGCAGTTCTTTAGTTCACAGCCTCGTCAAAGTTCTACGCAGGATCCAGTTGGCAGCACCACTGTCACACAGCTATTACTGTCCTCTCAGTTTCGGAATCTTCTGTATAGTATCATATTCAGTGTTTGTTGAAGGAGAGGATGTAGCTCGGTTTTACAGAAATGCTGTTTCATCCTTTAACAATAAGTCATTATTTAGACAACACAGGGAAATTACAAGTGTCCCTCAGTGATTTAAAGCCTAAGATACTGTATACAGATCACAAAATCAACATATAAGATAGCATTCAGTCAACAACAACCACGGGAGGTAAAAGGTAGGTACAAAAGACAGAGCGTGAAGAATCACTAGTTTTGATAGGTATACATACAAGTATAGAGAACATCTGCTCTTACTGTATATCACATCATAGTAATATAGTGTTCAAGCAACTAGCTTAGTGTAACCAGGTTGTCAGAATAATCCCTGGCAGTTCATCACTGCTCTATATACTCTTCCTACAAGGATCCCTGGCAGTTCATCACTGCTCTATACACTCTTCCTACAAGGAGACATTCAGCTAAAAAGGACCTCTATACCTTGTCTCTTCAAATTCAGTCTACATCTCATTTTTGAACTTGTGCCTTTGACAAAAAATGTGCATTTCAAAAACCTTCTTAAAAATTTCTAGTTATGTAACAAATAAACAAATAAATATGACCCCTAAATATAGTGAAAACTATAGTCACTAATTGGCTTGGACCGTCTCATACCCAAAGCTGGCATTAGTCTGACCAAACATCCAGACAATCAACGTCTGGTTGTTAAAGACCAGTCAATGGACTGCTTAATTAAATGAATTAATGAATTAAAGTCACTTGACAGTTCTGTTTCATGTGACACAATCTTTTAGAAAAAGGAAGTTTTTTCCTTCAGTATACAGATTACTCCGTAATCCTTGTAATTTTTCAAAATACTAAATGTGCCAGTTAATCTTAAAACGTTTATATTTTAAAAGTCTAATCAACTGATAAAACTTGCCTGATGTGTTTGTTCTTTTTTTTAAATTAAACCATTCTGGTGGGTTTTAGAGGGCATTAATCAAACAATCTCTTCTTTTTTCACTCAGATTCCCTTCAGGCTTGGCTGTGAAAAAAGGTGGAATATTCCATATATCCATGTTTTCTACAATATTAGCAAGCTAGCAATTTGGAGAAGCTCTAGTTAGCAAAGGCAGTGGTTTAATTTGATCCTGCCACCATTTTCTATTTGATTTATTCAGTTTATTTGGAGAAGCTCTAGTTAGCAAAGGCCCTGCCTAGTTTAATTTGATCCTGCCACCATTTTCTATTTGATTTATTCAGTTTACGGTAGAAAGGATTCACAGGCAAACACACTTATCAGCAAACAAGGTATCTTGAGACAGGTACAAAGACTAGTGTGTTAAGCTGTCAGCTTTTACTTGTTGTAACAGATACAGATGAGCAAAAGGCCCAAATCTTTGTGTTCATGTCTATAACCTTGTTGACAACAGCACAGAGGTGCAACAGCAACAAACACCATGCACAAGCAACACAAGATAAACAGAGCTGCAAAAGGAGCCGTTCAAAATTCTACAAAAGGGTATCCGAGAATGCAAACCCTTTTTACTAGACTAGATGAGATTATGACTAGAAAATGAAATAGTATTTGTAGTCATTTTGCAGCAATGGATGAATAGGGTTGATGAAGACTCAATCACAATAAAACAATTAATCCATGTAGTTAAACTGTATCCAAAAAACTGCTTTATTGCCTGTGACCACAGTTTATTACTTTCACTTCTTTTAAGTTATTTTAGGGATGAAGTGAGCATCTGCTTAAATATGCAAAAATAATGACGTGAGGTATTGAAAAATCATACTTGCAATGAAGAATCATAACCCACCCATCAATAACCCACCAACTCAAACATTAAGAGAATCATCAGAACCTCAAAACCAAAATTAAAGATGTACAAAAACCTGGTGCCATATTTGATGACATGCAGCTTTAAAACATCACAAATACTCTCACAATGAGCTTGCAGTTTATAGATGATTGATGCCTGTTAAGATACCTGCAAGCAACATATAAACTGCATTGACCTGGTCCATCATGTTTCCGGTCCATTGGCCAAAATGCAAACCGTACCAAATAGAATAGTCCATTTCAGCCACTTATTGCACCTACTTAGCTTTAATGAATCATTTTCAATGGAAAAATGCTTTCAACATAAATTCCCTTTTGTTAGGATTATTATTAGGTTTCCTACAGATATATGATGTACTCTGTAGAGTGAAACATGTTCTAGGTTTCCTACAGATATATGATGTACTGTGTAGAGTGAAACATGTTCATATTATATATATATATATTTATTATTATCATAAGTTGCAATTAAGTAAGGTTTTCACATCGTGGCCATGTTTGAACTTGGGTGGAATATCTGCATATCTTTTCAGTAAGTAAAAAGGTACATAAAGTTGTGCCATGAAAACTAGGCCACACTTGCTTTTCCCAAAATTGTATCTCTCGTTACACCTTGTGTAAAACCTAGGCTGTCAGATATGTAGCAACACGGTGTGGGGGAAATGTGATTAAAGATTTTAAGATGAGATATAGGGGCCATGAACACCAGGTGGAGAGAAAGAATGAAAATCCCAGTTCTTTATGTAATCTGTCTGTGTAGAAAGTGGGAAAGAATAAAGAGGGAGAGGAGAGGATTGTGGAGTCTGCAAGCTGGGAATGACAAGACATAACTCATCTGTGGATATTTTTTATGAGCTGCTTTTTATGAAGTCCCACGAGGAGCTGTCACTAAAATACTACAGACACACCATACTAATATTTTGTGCAGACAAAGGGAAAAAAGAGATATGTGCATTGCATACAAAAAGGTGAAAAAAATGTAAGCTACACTGTTTTATACATGTGGATGTGCAGCGGTTCCATTGGCCACTTGAGTCAGGTGGAAGTCAGGTGGAAAGATTTCTACTTGTACAGATGTATGTCATATATATACACATTTTTTAATCTGATAAATCACAGTGTACATCTGGATTAATCCCAATTTAATCATGATTCATCATGAATGTAATAAATCCTGATTAATCAAGATAAATCAAACTTCCTTCTCTTTCTTGTTTATGTTTTAATTTCATAGATCATTTTTGGTTCCATTGTTAGATCTTGTATGCTAAATTAGCTCATTCTGTTTTCCATTTATTATTAGTTTTTTTTTAGCACTTTCTCCCCACATTCTAATCGGGCCAGCATTATGTGAACAGCAGCAGATAATTGTAGCCCACCACATCAGCCCTGACTGTGTAATTGGGTAACGTTTTCCTTCTGCCAAACAATGTGAAAAGAGAAAGGAACACCAGGTTGCTGCAGCCTTTCTAAAACAGAATACTGAAGTTCACATAAGACGTCTGTCTTCCCTCCGACAAAAAGAAGAAATCGGAGCACTACATCAACATGGAGAAGAGACTATCATGTCTGTATTAAACAGTTTGAACAAATAAATAAATACAAATATATATACTGTATATATGTATATATATATGTGTCAGGACTGGTGTACATTAGCCATTCATAGTGTAAACTACTAAACTAAAATACAATGCAAAACAATACTGGGCTGCTGTAAAGGCTGGCTATTGGAAAGTCTTTTGTAAATATACATCACTGAGATGAATAAAGATGAGCTAAATGGAATTAAAAAAAAAGCTGAACGGAGCTTTTATTTTTTGTTGTTTGTGAGCTTGAAAAAAATATTTCAGATGAAAAAAAAGATGTAGGAGTAAATACATAACACTGTTGTTTTTCCTTTCCTGTTTGGATATTTATGTCACAGTCAGTCAGGGTACCACTGAATCTCATTTTTATACAACCTACTGTAGGTATCACTGTCCAGAGTGTACCCACTTGTCTTATAACTACTGGTTCTTGCTCCAGCTTTCCTGCAACACTGACAAGGATCAAAGGGTAAAAAATGAATGACTGAATTCTGGGAACCTCCATAAGTGTTTTCAAGCAATTTACAATTCAGATAATTTACTTTTTTAGAATAATATTATAAATGTTAGATCAATTCTTTAATTCAATGTTGTTTCTGCAAATATAGATCACTGTAATAATACATGAATCTGCTATTAATCAAGTGTGAAAGACACCAAATCTGAGTGAAAAGATTTTTCATGAATCTGCTATTAATCAAGTGTGAATGAAACCAAATCTATGACTTCCTCCCTGTATTTTAATTCATCTTCTCCCGTTTTCAGTTCCAGCACTGTAGTGCCATCTGTGAATTTGTCATTTCTGTCACCACACATGCGTCTCACCCACAACAGCTACTGCTAAAGGCTAACAAGTAAAACAACAAATCAACCCCTTCCAATTTTTTAAGGTGGACATAATAATCAAAACCATGGTCACTATGATTATCCCAGTTAATGATGATTTTAAAAGGAAATACAACAGGGGTCCTTGAGAGACTCTACAGGAGCGCTGTGCAAAAGTTAACATTGTACAACAGAGGAAGTCAATCTTTCAATGTGTTACTCCATTAGAGTCAATAATGAGGTTGAGTCACTGGCATTGAAAATTAAACCACACAGCACCGTGAACTCGTCTCATGTGGAGGATAAGATTTTCAAACTACAGTTTGTCATTCAGCTGAAGTTCAGGGATCAAGGACAGTTTTAAAACTTTGGAAGTACCCAAACATTAGGAAATGTACAACCTCCTTGACTGATGCAAGTCAGTATCTTCCCACCTGAAACTTAAATACAGTTCTACTATTGCTGATCATCATTTGAAGGCACTCTTGAGGCTGTCTATGAGCTACTGTCGGACTACGCAACCTTCCATTCAGTGCTAGTCATCAGTGTTAGGTAATGGCCAAAGATGTATTGAATTGCAGCATGTCATTAGGCTTATGCAGTGATGCAAGTTACAGTGGACTAAAAAGAAGCACACAAGTGCAAAAACTAAACCCTTGGCACTTGTTCAGATCTTTCAGTAAAAGCATAAAAATTAAAGGAAGAAAGTGGAACATGAACTCCTCGTCACTGTGACACAGCTCACCACTCCACACAACCAAATGTGACCTCTGTTTTTAACCCATCACCACAGTGAACAGTGGCAGCTTTAAGAACCAGGGAGCAGTGAGTGGGGGCGGAGCCATGACAGAGCACCTCAGTGGGAACTTGGCAGCTGGTGGACTCGAATCTGAAACCTTCCGGACTCAATTCTGCTTCCTTAACCACCAAGCTACCACTGCACTTTAAATACTTAAATGAAATGCTGTATTTAATGAGCCTGTGTTGGAGTGTTTCGTAGCTAAAATCCGTGCACCGTGTACAAACCCTAACAGTGTACTGAACATCACACTATGTGGCAGATCGTGACTCATTCCTTGGCCCTAAGTGTTATGTACAACACAATGGCCAGAATAACTTCATAGTGTGAAACTGCTTTGGGCTGTTCTCTAAATATTTAATAGACAAAGCAGCTCACCTACTGGCAGTTTTCCCAGATCAGGAGCTATGAGAATTCCAACATTTCAGTCCCCTAAGCGACCGTAGTCCGAAAGCTGCAGGTTTGCTCTGGAAAGCACTAAGTGGAATAGATGAGGCGATGTAAACGGCCTGCTTGTGAAACACTACTTTGGGAGTGAGAGGCCATCGCGCCAACTCATCTTTAAAATGTGGTTTAGCATTACCCATTAGAAACTAAAACATACAGGGCAGATGTGTCATCATTACACCAGGAAAAAATCCATACTGCGTGCAGTACACACACAGTAAGTGCAGGGTACAGCGTGTTATATACTGTATATACAATTTCACAGTGGACAATCGGGGATATGATTATTTAATAACAATTACTCCAATTTAAAAAAGGAACCCGTTCTAAGGCTAATCACAAGCAACAAAAAAGAGCAACTGAATTTATATTGTGTGATTTAATAATTATAGTTTGTTGTTTTTCTTGTCATTTGTTATGTAAAATGTGAATGTGTAATCTGAAATAACTCTGCTTTGATTGTAGTGTAGTTTGTCAAATATTCTAAGACTGGAAGTTAGAATAGTATAAACAAATTTAGGAAACACTGACACTGTAGGTGATTGTAACATGAACAGGAGTTTGGCCAGATTTTTAATAATATTATTATAAAAACTGCTAAAGCACAAAACATCTGCAAAATGTAACCATTAACACAGTTGACTTGGGTAAACAAAAGAAGGACCGGCTCATTGTTTGATGCTGACGCTGCAGCAGCAGCCCTGTTTCGCCTCATTTAAATTGGATCATCTGGTTCAATTAAAATCCATCAGCCCATCAGGACACGCCATCTAAAGTACCACACCACACGACATGTTCATGTCAGAGTGCCAAGAGTTTCACACCTAATGTTAGCTTTTTTTTAAAAAAAAGAAAAAGAAAAAACACAAATTCTTCCTACAATGTTAGAACTAACCCATGTCTGGCGTGGTCTTAGGCAACCACCCTACAGCAGTGCTTTAAATGAGAGCGTCATCTTTTGACACTACAAAGATATTTTCCTCTGGCGGAATGTTGTTGCAGTTTTGAAAACAACCCCCTTACCTGTGAGGCATTCACTTGGCATCCAACAATATATTAAAAAAAGAAAAGCATGTGAGAAAAAGGGGAGTCATTTTCTTAAATAGTTAAATAAGCAGTGTTCTGATCTTAATATCATGTCTTGTTTGAGAGCCAATTTTTGCACCTTTTAAATATTTCCCCACAGCTGCATCCCATATCTCTTGTTTTGCTCTCCTTTTGTCTTGCTTTCTCCCGGGAATTATTTCCCCACCTCATGACAAAAAGAAAAGAAAGAAAACATCCAGTTCAATTTTAAAATAAAATGTTGTAAAAATGAAATATGTTGTGAGGAAGAGGAAAAGCAGACAAAAAGACCCGACATTAGAGTCTGTTCAAACCAGACTACAGCTTCACATGTGCCCCTGCTGTGAGTACTGTATGTTCTTAACAATACACATAACATCACACCCACGATCTGCGACTACCATTAGAACTGCACATAGACACATGTTGAACTTCATTGTTTGCAATCCAAGTATTAATCCTGTTAATCAGGCCTGGGTATCACCAGGTCCCTTGCGATATGAAACTTTCACAATATTTTGCTCACACGATAACTATAACATCACGAAACATCAATTCTGAGATAATTCATTTTTTGCAATAAATTTCATCCAGAATACATCAGGATACCTGTGTCACTAAAGACATCCAAAATGAATCGACCGCACAGAATCCATTTAACATGAATTACAAAATATTGTCAATCAATTTCATGAATGACATGCCATTCATCTGCATATATATATATATATATACAGTATTATTTTTTTGAACATTCCTACTGTTAGTCCATAGCTTGGACCAGAATTTGTTTTAGGAAACTGTTGTTAAAACAGCAAGCAAAGGAAACAATTTCACAACAAGAGGACACTGTCTTACCCTGTGATTGGTGGAAGTGTATCGGTGGAGAAGAGAGCTAGCGGTGGTTTGTCTCTCTCAATGAGCCATATGGTGTATTGGCCGCTCTGCTTTGGGTGAAGGAATAGAGCTAGGTCCAGGCCACATGGAATCTGGCCTCCCCAAAGCCAAGGACTTAGAACCCAGGGTCCACCAAAGGCTGAACTGTTCACCCAGAGGAACTGACCTGAAAAACAAAAAACAGAAAGACAGAAAAGTTAAAAAGAATTCACTAGCCCTGGGAGTGTTTGTCTTGATCTTGTATATACACGCGCGGACAGGAGGAGAAAATAAGAAAGTCATTAAGGCTGTTTGTATGGTGTGTACAAAGGTCAGATGAGTGATGGGCTAGAGAATAAGTGGTTTTGTCAGGCAATCTCTGAGACTAGCAATTCACAGATATGCATGAAATTGAAAGTGTTTTTGGAAAATGCAGTCTATGACATTTTACTAACACACACACACACACACACACAAACGTTCCTTTTGAAAACCTTGTGCACATCAAATAAATATTTCAACTGTTGATATGTGTTTTTGTCTGTTGTGGTTGGAGGGATGATGAGTGGATGGATTCTCTGTTTAAGAAAATATTGTAACCTTTCACCTACAACAGAGAGTAATGGAGGAATATTGCAATTAGTGTGTGTGTGTGTGTGTTTCTGAGTGTAAGATTGTACACCTCCAGCATCATAAAGGACATGAATGTTTATAAAGTGAAACTGTTGGGAGACAGGAAACAGAGGGAGAGGAGATTGTTGCATGCTTAAATAAATAACATGTGATTTATTAACACATTTCCAGATTAAGAGTTTTCCATAATCGGAAAATAAATTTCACAGAACAGAATCAAACCATACCAAATAACGTTCAGAGATAGTATACCAAATATTTGGGTTGTTTTTATCCAACATGTATCCTAATTATATGAATCTCAACAACAGATGGGTATGTAGTGTCAGGCTAGCTCAAAGTCTTCCCTGGGCCCAGGACGACATCATCTCAGACGCTCCCCATCCCACACTCGCCCCCGCAACTGGATCTCTGCCTCTCCATAATTTAATGAGGGCACAGTTCTAGGCCCCCCTCTATCATGGGCCCGGGAAAGCAGACCCGTTTGTCCCCGTCTATCTGCTAGTGGTGCAGATGGTTCACAAACGGTGTCCATTAACAGAAATGAATGAGAAGCTGGTGGGGAAAGAAAAAAAACCCCAAAAAAAACCATCATGTGGCCAGAGAGTAGAGGGTTTATATCTGCAGAGAAATTAATCAGCCTCCATTGGCCAGTCAAAGGAGAGGTTGGCGTACCCTCCCCTTTGACTGTGTCACTCTATTTTGTTGCCATTAGTGCGCTGCAGGAAATCTGCTGCACACAGGCTGCCAAGTTTTTGGCCTTTGGAAAGAGCTCTTCAGTAACAAGGCTGGGCCAAAAGGTGTTAATACTTGACTCAGTGACATCAGCGATCACCCTTCTTCCTTCAGCCACTTCTCAAATGAAGACATTTAAGCTTCAAAGCATTAACACTTCTATCCTTTAACCAAGCTCGATGCTATTTCTGAGCTGTCTGCTATAGCCTGACTGCATTTATGGCCTCCTTCAGAAGCTTTTGTAAATGGTTTCATAAGCACTTCAGGCTTTGGGATTAGCTGTCTGAAATGCTCTGATTTGGGCTGTCAGGAGAGCTAATGGTTACAACACTCATTTTCATTTTTAAGATGGAGATGCTATGTGACTAAAAAGACCATTAGAGTTCACTCATGTTGCAACGGGTGTACGTACATAAGAAAGGTCAGTCAGTCTGTGATAATAATAAAAAAAGTGCTGCCACCTCTGTTTTCTCTGTTTTTGTCAGGTTCAGATTCTTCTCTGCCATTTTTCACTGACACTGATGTCTAAACAGCTTCCTGCAGCAACATCTCAACTCTCTCCTTTTCTCCTCCCCCTAACTGCTCTTTCTCCTCTTTTTCATTGCTCATCTTCTTTGTAACTTTCAGGATGAATTATTGGCCTTCTTTCTGCTCTGTTATTCTCTCAGAGAATTTAGCTGACCTCTCTCCTGGATCTGCTGCATCAAGGAGCTGCAGTAGCGGCTGTTTCAACTTCATAGTTTATTATTATTTGCTGTAGTCTAAACAGTTTTTTTCTACAGACTTAAAGGTGCTACCCTGTTTCTGCCCTCTGTTCTCTATCCCAAGGGAGGTCTCATATATGTTTAGTATTTCTAGGGTTCAACCTCTGCTTTTTAGCCAACATGTTTCGTAAAGAGTCCAGTTTCTTTTTTTTTTATTGTTGTCTTCTTGAAGTCTCAGAAATTCCCTCTGAACGTCTCTAACCTCCACCCTTAATTTGACCCTCTGTTTTTGACTTCTTTTGACACTTGTCTATCCTCTCCTCTGTCAACCACCAGAAGCTGCCACAAGGACCTGATTCTTTCTTCATCCTCCTCCTCTTGCTTTTATTTTTTCAGCTCCTTCAGAAATAGAATCTACATTTTGGAACTGATTCACTCACTTCTCCACCACCTCATGATTAGCGTTCTTTTTACTCACATTTTTTCTCTGTTTCATTTTAGTTCATTTCATTTTTTTCAAATTAGAACACAATAACTGATTTAGAGTAAAATGCTAATACAATTATCTATTAATCTTTATATTAATCGCTATCGGCAAAATACCATAAATAATTGGGGTTACTTTTTTTTCCCATAGCACAACCCTAGATTCACATCTAGGAGTACAAAGAAACTCAGATAAACAGTAAACTCATATTAGTCAAGTTCACCAGAAATGTAGTAATATCCTTTATTACCCTGAGTTGTTTACAATAATTCATTCAAGTACTCAAATTCAATTGTCGATAGGAACAATATTTCTTCAAATGTAATTAAAGGGATGAAAATAAACAATGAAATGTTCAGACATGTTTATATAAAGGTATTACAAAACACCAGAGTCTGTTGATTAAATGACAAGGTAATGTTTTTCTTACAATTAAATCACAGCTATTTCAGCCACTTTTCCATTCTAAGAAAAATCAACAAAGAAATTAATCTCACCATCTTCACAATAAACTAACGAAGTGAGATACCTTGGCTGAAAAGCTTACCTGCAGCTACGTTTACTTACATGCTTAACTGTCTGCCTACCTACGCACCTACATATCTATTCATCCATCCATCATTGACCAAAACCCAACATGTATATTTGCTAATCATGATAATTGTTGTTTATTGTTTTATGATACACCATTTATACAAACCAAGAATAATGAATCATTACTATACAGTACACTACTGTACTCTACCAAGTCTGGGTTTACAGTGTGTAGCTTATTGAGTGATAGTACAGTTGCTTCAAGGTACAGCTACGACTTATGTCAGTTCTCTTAAATATAGAAAAGACATCACAATAGGAAGCCATTTATACAAACCTAGGGCCAACATCACTGACTACATATCAAAATACATTTTCTGTATACGTTTGAATTCTGTCAGCCATTTTTTCTCCTAATGGGCTTTCACATAAAAGTAAATGTAGATCTTTTGTTCAATAAAGCTACAAAGTAAAGGCGAATGTGCTTAGATGTTCAAAAACTGTACACGGTGTTTGCATCACTAACAAAAAGCAGGTGAAAAAAACTTTCATTTTCAACATGTTGTTATGTCAACCAAATACCAGCTGTCATTCAAACTGAGCCCTCAGTGAAACTCATTTACCTAAGAGGACATGTCAGTGATATCAGTCTTTTTTTGTGTCACTAAAGAAAAAACAGACATAGATGAATGTGGTTGATTAAAAAAAAAATCAATGTGCTACTTTTGCTGCTGTGTTACCTTTAACACCCTTTATGCAGAAGTCAACAACAAGCTGACATTATCCTACCATTTTTTAAATCACTGCTGTCACTAACACAAAGAGACCACCAGTTAAGTTAAGGAAATTTCCATTTCTATTCCACCTCATTCCGGAAACCATGAGAAAAATAGGAACTCCTAAAATAGTTTTATAAAAGGAACTGTTCTTTATCCTTGGTGCACAAATGATGTTAATGTGAATAAACGAAAAACTAGTGAATAAACTGAAAACAAAAAATAAAAAACTTAAAACATAAAAAATATCTCACCAGCCATATGAGATCCATAAATTGTCGACACAGACAATGGGCATTTTTATATATAACAGACATAACTTGTGTTTGTGCTAATAATTTTATTATACCTCTGGGAGAACATATTCACATGCTCCATTCTTATATCCTGTACATTCTATTCTTCCAGAACTAAATTATTTAAAGAATATAGCCAGTACAGCCCTAGATCAGATTTAGTACAGCTTCCATTTAGTTAAAGGAAAAAAACTGGGTCCACATAAAATGTAGAGTATTTTTTCAACAAATGTGTTCCAGATTTAAACAACTAGCACCTCCACACAAGTTAGGGCAAGACTAGAATTTTTTTATCAATGCGATACCAATTACTCTTTTTGATAACAATACCAACATTGATATGTCAGTTGTCACTTGTGCAGCGGTATCAATATATCGACACAACTAAATATATACAACTATAAGATCACTCCCTACATTACTCCACACTTACACACAATGGTAGATCACGGAATCAATGTGTGTTGGGAATAAAATCTGTGGCAAAGACATGGTTTTTCATAAAAATATAACCTGTAACTGACATCTCCTGACAGATGTATTCTGCAGCCACAGGTAAGAGCTACCAGAACAAAAAAGAACAATCTGTTCAACTCATTGTGGCTACACAATGTTTTTTAACCATTCATATTTTAATACCTGTTTGAATACATTTAACTTAAAATATAAATATGCTATTTTCACAATTAAATTTAAATTTCCAAAAATTTAAATTAGGGATGGCTCGATCCGATATCCAGAATTGGTATCGGTCCAATATTGGTCAAAATTTCAGGATCAAACATTAAAAAAAAAAAAAAAAACTGCAACCTGTGGCATACTGGAGGAGACCAGAAGGTATCAGACTGATACTGGTTTTAGTAAATACTTCAAGCTATGGTAAGTGGTCAAGGCACTTTGTATCAAGCCAATCCTAAAGAGTGGGGGGTGTTCTGGTGATGTGGCTGATTATGTGGCCTTCCTAATGTAAAGAACAGTGATATTATAACTGCAGAAAGAGAGAGAGTGAGAGAGAGAGGGTAAATGCAGGCAGAAAGAACATGCTAGTAAAGAGAAACAGAGAAAGCAAAGGCTTTGGGCCGCATCACTGATTTTGCTGTAGACAGGCTCTGTGGTATCAATGTCATTTCATCTCTATATGTAATAGCTATGGTTATTGTGAATTGATGAAAAGGGGAAATGCCAGATCTCTGATCAAACAGTTCCCACTGTGGTGTTTGTCAAATGTCAGATCATCTCTGTAAAGGTCTAGCAGTGTTCCATGTCAGTGTGATTTTTTCCCACATTTTCTTCATCAGGGCAAAAGCACATCATCACATTGTTTACACTGTTAGTTTTGTTAAGTAGTAAACATAAGAAGTGATGAGCACATCATGATTATTAGTGTAAATGTTAAGTTCAAGTAGCTTCGTCTCTAATCTCTTGCACCAATGACCATTGGCTAAAACAGAACTCAACATCAATGTCTAAACAGTTATTTCCTGTTAAGTTATGTCACACCCTAGGTAGGGAACCCACAGGGGGTCTTCGACTTACGTCGGTAAGTCGAAGACCCCCTGTGATATTCATATAGCGAGTTCAGTGGGTCTGCTTTTAACAATCAACATTTGCAGTCACTTGCTTACTTGCTCTCAGAGACAAACGCACTTTCAGTTCAATTATTTTAGCCATGGTTTCTGTAAAAGATGACAACACTGAGCAAAAAAACAGCAAGAACTGGGACAAGATCTTCTAAAAAATAAAAACTAATTTTATCACAGAGCTTTGTAATCATACCCTGCTAAATTACAACATAAATGGTGTTGACACGATATGACATGAAAAATGAAGGCAATTGAAGTGTCGCCAACAATGATTTTGTCGGCGTGTATTGATTGCACCCTTGGTCAGGGCACTCCACTGTTTCACCAAAGTAGGATTGTCAGCTGGAGCCTGCACTGACACACAAAAACAACTTGCTCCATTTTATTTAAAGAGCAAAAGGGCTCAAGAAACATACTTGATGCCTTTTATGTGCTGCAGAGAAGAGGATTTCTCTGTTGCTCCTTCCTAAAACTGCCCAGATAAATATCCAAGTGCTATTTTGCACCATAGTACTAAATGGAGAAGTTGTTGAAAACATACCATGGATTGTTGAGTTTCCTGATTCTCAGTTGTTGTTGAAAACATACCATGGATTGTTGTGTTTCCTGATTCTCAAATTCAGTCCCACTTGAACATGCTTTCCTGTGCACAATGATGTACTGCCCATTTGTCACTGCTACTCATGACAAAAACATTTTGTTAGAATTATGAAAATGTCTTCAGTCTTCAAGTTATACAACAACATTCCTTTCTACTTCTAAAAATTAAATGAAAACTGTACAAGAACTTGTGGGGTCTGAATGAGAATGATGACATGGTTTGTGTGAGCTAAACAAAAGGAATGCAAAAAAACAAAAATATGGCATGGATGAAGTCTAATTCGTCATGTAAACAGGAGAAAATCCTGTCAGAAGACTTTGACTGGATCCAGTGCTTGGAGGGGCAGGATATGGAAACAGAGATAGAAACAAAGTAAATGTTTGTTCCGTAGAATAAGCAGAAGACAGTACGAAGACAGGAGCAGGTCCTGACCCAAACATGTCCCCACTGTCCACTCTTTCTTACTGAACTTTTGAAAGAAGCTCTGAAGGGGTTTCCAAACCACCACCAGGATGCACACCTCCAATGTATATGCATATAATAAATAAAAAGAAAAGATCAAAAAAGGCAGCATACTAGTAACAAACTGCAGCATAGAATGATTAGCATATATTCAACTTCCTCTCTCTCAAAACATGCAAATGTTGATTGATCACCAGCCCTAAGACATACATATATTTGCACACATATATGTGTGTGCACATACAATATGTGTATATATAGTATATGTGTGTGTATATATATTTGAATATATATGCATGTGTTTATGTACATATACATACACTACGTTTTTTCAATATGGCAGTGGAAAAGAAAATTGGTTAGGGTGGAAAAAAATGAAGGAAATCTTTTATTTATTTATTTTTTCAAAAATCCAAATTAGCTATCTGGCTGGTAACACATCAAACATGATAACTCCCTTGAAACGGCATCATCCAACTGTGAGTAAAACTGGTACCAGAATAAAAACAAGTGCAAAAGCAGTGAAAACTCCTCCAATTTATTAGAAGCTGACATCAGAGAGACAGCATCAGAATAGAAGTATACGAGCGAAGAGGCAGGCTACTTTTTTATCTATAAATGTAGATTCGATTAGATATGTATGTACGTACATATATACATAACTACTTACATACATACATATATGTCTGTGTGTGTGGGTGTGTATTCACACATACACATAAATATCTTACCAACCCTTCGCTGAAGTTATTGCCGCAAGAGCAGTCTCTTAGAACAGAGTGAATTGTGACCCATTTGGAGGCGGCACAAGTTTCACACGCAGCCATCATCATTTTCTTCTCAGTGACCTTTCTGTCTGTCAGGCATCAACTTGGCATTATTCTTTATTTCTCCTTCCGTGTACGTGTAAAGATGCTCGACAGGGCAGAGGATAAATTATGAGATTACTTGATGCACTATGGCAAAATTAACCAATATTGTATTAGTTCAGATCTGCCGGTCTCACTCACTGCTTTCTGAACAACTTGGAGCTGACAAATTTAGAATCTGATTAAAACTGGCACCCCTTCAAAGCTCTAGTAGTGATGTGCTTAGGCCATGTTGCCCAGTGCTTTCATAGGGCATTAGTTCTGCTTTGATCTACGTCAAGCATGTTTAGTATGTACAAAAAGTTCACAACCTCATGGTTGTACTTGGAAACACACCATGTACTGTACTGCACATTTAAAAGACTTTATTGATCTCACACTGAGGAAGTCATTAAAATGTTCAGTGAAAACATTCAGCCCTTGATGAATATGACATTCATTTACCTAACTCACTGGGAGCGTAGGAGTGCACACTCCAGCTCCCAAGAGACAAAACTGGGCAGTGGGATTTTTTGGTTATAAGGTCTTCCCTGACAGGGAGCTTTATAATCCTCTGTACAATAACAGTGAGTGAAGCCCGACCCTGGAGGCTGAAATCCATCCGTGTTGCTGTGTGTTTTAATATGCTCCAAAGAGAGTCACTCCTTCTCCCTTTCCTCTGTCTCCCACTGCATGTTTCCTGCTGTCCATCAGTTGCTGAGAAACTGATTGCCATGGTAACCAATCTTACTTCCACTCACATCCTCACAGTTGAGTTGCAGCCAACCACTACAATTCAACAGAGTCACAAAGCCAAGGTTGCATTGGGGTTAAGAGGTCAGATGGATGCACATAAGCCGGGGACAAGCCTTCCACTGTCAGTACACTGAACCTGTGTCACAGGGGCTCTCATTGTGATTTTAATTTTAGCACTGGGGGGGAAAAAGGGCAGCAGCAAGGAGATGTAACTGAACAACGGAGAGAACAATAAAAATGCTGGTTACAATGACAAAGGATAAAGCATTATTAACCACAGAGCTTTGGGGGCATTTTCATAATTGGTGGCTCACTTTGGGGGCATTTTCATAATTGGTGGCTAATAATAACTAATAATCATGATGTTTTCCTCCATTTGCCGTCCATACTGAGCAATCCATTATTTAAATCATTTCCAGCAAATGGAGAATTTCATATATGAAACTTATTATAACCATGTGAAGTAAAACATTTAATTGGTGATGGCATATCCTGGGTCAAATACCAGCTAATATAAATACACAGCTAAAGTGTAAAAAAGATACAGTAAGGTCACTCACAGAGTTGTTGAAATGTAACTCAATTTCAATTTGTTGTTTTATATTTTTACTGTAAAAAAGGAGACTGGTTGTGTCCTGCCTTAGGCAGATTACATTGACTCTTTCTTTGGATTGTGCCCAATAAGTTGATCAGGATCTACCAGTAGATCCAAAGGGAGTCCTGGTAGATCATGAGCTATAAAAATAAGAAAATAAAATTCAAATATTATTCTATAGTGTAGGGTACAGTACAGTAGTACAGACCATATAGTATAGGAATTATTGTTCCATAGAGCTACCACAACATATACAGTGATGTACATGTATGTTATATTTATAGGACCTTTTTGGAGATAGTATAATATATATGAGTAAATATATATTTTTATTTAACAATTTTAATGTAGCTAGATCACTTTAGCACGATTTTATACTGTATATGTTACTCTCAGTCTCTGGTGTAGTGTTTTTACTGTTCCAGCCTTGGCCTGATAAAGGAGCCAAGTTCACCTCAGACTCAAACTGGCAAAGGAATTGTAATGAGTAGGGCATAGATCGCTTGGGACATTTTGCCAATCAAGCAAGTGTTTAGTCCAAAGGTTTTTCTGCCAATGCGTGACTTACCACATTAGTAGATGAGGCCAGGCATCTCCAATGATAAACAAAATGCAAACAGCAACAATAATACTGTTTTCCCATCATGGATGTCATACTACATACTGGAGTGACAATGAAGTCGAAGTCAAAAGCACATTTATAAAAGCAGTTTTTTACATTATGACTGATTTATTGGGGCAGATGAGAAAGCATAACATCTTTCCTGAAACTCCAGTTTCCACCTATCAACTAATGATATTCTGGTTGAATATTTGGTAATCACACTCTCATTTAACCATTGATGATGGAATCAAATTAAGCAGGAAGATTTGGTTTCATTAAAATGTTACTGCAATTAATATATAATTACATGTAAAATAAATAAATAAACAGATCTAATAAAATGCTAACTGCTTTTTAAGTTCACTGTAATCTAGTTAATTTCCAAGGCTCCCCCTCAGATTGATTTGTTTTTGGCTGCAGCTCAAAAAGACACTTTCTCAGCTGTAGCGAGGCGATATCTTCAGACTGAACGGTCATCACCTAGAAATCTGATTCACTGCTCTTTTTATTACAGGCTGTTTCATGGCCATGATGTATCTGTGGCAGGCTGGTATTACACAGATTTAAATGACTCACTGATTACTTGGTCATTCAAACTTATGCCCTAAAATATAAATGTTCCTTTCACACCACCTTGGTGACAAAGTACATTTGAAAATGAAAGAAAATACAAAAACAAAAGAGTTTGAATTTCAAATAATTAGCTGGCGGATGAAAAGAAAATTCAATGAGAATTTATTTGTAATTTGTCTGTAATAAAAAACCTTAAGAAAGAGATTGTCTGCATGATCATGTGCTCTTGATGTGTACATATAGACCTATTATAAATAAAGGCTGGGATACCATGAACGCTGAATATGTGTTTGTCAAATTGTGGATCTTGTGGTCAAAAAAGGTCAGGTCAATTCAGACCGAACATGAGTGGAGAGAATTCAGTAACAACAGCAACACCTGAGCCCTGACATGTGAGAGCTGGGGCCGCACAGTTGTCTATTTGAACAACACCTGAGTGACTTTTTGAACTATCACTGTGTTAGTGTGGAAGCCTACGATGTGACGATGTAAGGTAATGTAAGTAAGTCTTAACTCACGTACTGTACATCAGTACCTCTGACGAAACCATGATATTCTGTAGGTTGAGGACATCATAAGCCGAGGTAAATAGCAGTTTTTCCAGCCCTAAAGTAAGATAAAGTGCACAGTGTTTTGTGCTGTCCTTTTTATCATACAATTTACAAAGTTGTAATTCCCTCAAGAGACAATTTCCAACATAGTCACTTGTGATTGCAGGTTGTAGTGGCCAAGTCTACTTCAGGTCTCCCACTATCAGTGTACAGCAATGAAGTGTATAGTGCATTTGCACTATACACTTCATTAATGACATCCAGTCAACTTGTGCATGGATGTTGACGTGGATCTAAATAAATAAGTAATAAATTGTGTTAACTAAGAACAAGAAACTGTCCTTCTCTCACTGATGTGCTTGACCACCTGCTCTGGAAAATCACTGCTACAGCCACTAAAGCAATGGTTTTCAACCCTTTTGTGTTTGTAACTCCATTTTAAAATCACAAATTTCTAGCGACTCCAGACACTAAGAGGTTCCTGGACCGGTCCATTGCCTCGTCTGATGTGTTCTGAACCTGCCAGAACCTGGTTCCGGTAGCAGGTTCTGGTGTCCACTGTGGTCGTGATTTAAATTCACTATATCTGCAGCCACTGACTTTGGCCCCCCCGGTGACTCCAATCTGAGCTGGGTTTCCTACAAGGATGGCTTTGATAAATGACCAGTCCCTGGCCAACAAAACTTTAATTATAAAGGGTGTTTTCTGTTCCATTTGATTTGATTTCCTCTTCTTGACGGAGACTTGGATGAGAATTGGTGAGTTCAGTGCTTTTACTGAATATTTCTTAATACTCTACGGACATCTGGTAGAGGAGGAGGAATATTGACAGATTTTAGGAAACATTTTGTCTGTGAACAGTTCTGGGTGCCAGTGTCTTTCACCAGCTTAAAACTGTTGACGTTCAGAGTGAGTGCTGTGTATGGTGATTAACTCAGTGACTTGTCATACTTTTTGGCTGAAATGATGCCTGAAAGTATGACAGATTTGTTGGCAAATTGATCATTCAAAAAATTAGCTCAGGACTTTTACGATAGCATATGTATGCATGTTATATTAAACATATGTCTGTATGTGTGTGTGTGTTTGCTTGTCTGTGTGTGTGTGGATTGCCCTAAACAATGCTTTTCTCACTGCAGCAACCATATTAACCATTAGGTTAATTCCATCCTTCTTACAGGCTTAAACTTTGAACTTGTGTGTTGCACATCCTTTCAACTTTCTTACCACAATCACTTTGACAATGCAGCGTAGAGTATTGTGAAGCACGTTTTTTTCCACACATTCTTCATCTAATTAGTGTCAGTGTTTAATTCCTCTTCTTCTCAGTACTCACTCCCTTCCCATCCACCATCAAAGCCCTTAGCACAATTAAATGTTCAAAGCGAGGCACGGAGGAAAGAGAAGGGAAGGGAAGAATAAAGGCATATGTGCCATCTTTGAAGTGCAAAGTGAGATGATGCAGGCAACACTCATGTGGGATATTTTTGTTTGCAGCACTTCTTCTGTGAGGGGGATGCATTTCACGTGTAAGACAGTTTGACCATGTACTAACTCAACACTTCTGTAGCTAATTTCTGGACTGACGGAGAGATGAATTAAGAACATTGTTTCTTGTTTGGTATGCCATTAGATCACATGCAAGATGACTACAGAGAGAACTACAGAGCAGCAGCATACACATAGAATAGGTCAATCAAAGAGCAGTTAAAGATACAAAGGGTGGAGGCAGTTGTGGACAGAGCACGAAAGAGAAGAAAAAGACTACAGGTGGGGTGGAATGGATGGAGATGAGTCCATCCATCCATCCATCCATCCATCCATCCATTTTCATTCGCTTATCCGTTACCGGGTCGCTGGGGCAGCAGTCTCCATGACCACCACCCAAATCACACTGCACCGTACCAACCCCCCTAAACCTTCCTGTGGGTGGTGAGTCCACTGGAAGGTACCAACCACCCTAACAGGGATTCGATCTTGCCCAGGAGGTGAACCCTGGGGTTCCACACTGATGACAGAGACACTGACTCTGGGCCACTGTTTTTCTTTCTTTATAATTAAATTCTGTTTTTGTTTAACATGTTTAATTTTTTCCAGACACTTGGAAATAGACATGATTACTGTTTTGCAATGTTTGTGATTATATACTGATTATTTGTTTTACCTTTTTCCACCTTTCACCAACAAATGAAGGGTCTACATGTTTTCTTAAATAATTCTTAAATGTAAAAACTGCAATAAGGAGAAAACTGAGCTTGAAATGTCATTAACTGACTAATAAAGAAGAGTAACACAGGGATGGGATATGGGATATTATAAGCAATCTTGCTTATAATATCCCATTTATAAAAACACAGCACCTTCAGTGAGGTTGCTTTAAAACCTTGGAGAATAGGAAACCAAGCCTACTGCTGAGAGAAGCTTTTTAGCTTAAGGTTTCCAATCCAGTTGCTTTTAGCTTTGCCATCTCGTCGCAAGGGTTATTAAAATCATCATGCATTTCTTCAATAATGTAAAATCAGAGCTCACTCTTGCAGCTACAAAGATTTTAAGCCCTTATTCTAATATGTCCTTTATTTTAAAAATTAGTATAAATACAATGCAGGGGAATGAAAGAAAATGTAGCACAATTCAATGTGTGGCATATAACCGACAAAGGCAAAGTTGTCTTCCAACATATTTGTAACATCGCACGTCCGAAAGATAACAAAAATTTATAGAAGATGGTTAATTAACCATGAAACGCTGTTGAATGGAAGACAGTAGTGAGACCTGCTATGACATTGATGATGATGACGATGCTGAGACTCACAGAGAGTGAGGAGGATGGACAGGATTAGAAATGAGCAGATCGGAGGGACAATGAAGGTGGAGCAAAGTTAGAGAGGAGAGGTGATGATGGTTTGGATGTGTTAAGGAGAGATACTGAACACATTGGACCAAGAATGTTGGAAAATGAAAAAATAAAAAAAGGATTAAGTTTAGAAAAGGCAAAGGTTAGTGTTAATGTAGAGGAGGTAAGAAATATATTGGCAGAAGAGAAATAATCTACAGAAACAAAAAGAAGAGTAAAAGAACAACCACTTTCGTTTTTTTTTTCTATTTTGCTGTATCAATTTTGCTGTATCTTTGGTCTAACTTTTTGATTTTTCTTCCCTTAAACCTTAAAAAAAGGATTTCATCCAACCAGACGGAGAAATCATCGTTACTCATCTTAAATTTCATTGCTCAGACAGATATGAAACATGTGACAAGACAACAACTGCAGTGGGTTGGGACAAAAAACTACAGTTGCCATAATAATAATTGGTGATTCCTGTTTCTGTGGCTCCATTTGCCCTGTCTAGGAAGATGTCAACAGCACCGCTCATCCAAGTAGCAGGAATTACACTGCCCTCGTTTCCTTCAAAGCCAGGCTGTTACCTCTGTGCTGCGAGAAATACTGGCTGGGGTGTCAGCTGTGACAGCAGGTGGATAATTTTAAAACACTCCACCATTCATGATGCTGGCCGCAAAAACTGGAAAAAAATGACAAACACTAAGGAAGAAAGAGAAAGAAAAATAAAGCCAAAGGGCAGAAGATGTCATTATTGTTTTACCTGTATAAAAATACTGAAATATTACTCACAACACATTGAATTAACCATAAAGACTGACACATAAAAGTACCCCGGAAAATTCAAAATATTTGAAACTGAGATGTTTATGAAACATTTAAAAAAGCAAAAATTTAAAAATACATAGTTTTGTTCATGGGATATTTTCTGTATATCATCCAATATTTTGGGCATTTTTGCCAATTTATTGCTGTCAACAATGTTCAATTTAGAAATAAAAACAAAAACAAAATTGCCATACATTTTTGGGAAACAGAACAGCAGAGGCAGTTTTTTTCTCTCAGAATCATGTGAAGCAAATATAACACAAGGGTTTAGTATTGTAGGCATAAGAATACATACAGCAAAGAGTACCTATAGCTGTATTTTACTATAGTTGTATACTTTGTTGAGCAGTAGATACTTTGTTTAGCATAGTACTGGAAGATGTGGTAAACATGGAACAGAGAAGTAAAGCTTCACACTCTAAGGAATATATGATATGATCCAGTTTTGTGCTTTGGGTCTAAAGCAGAGTTTACAACTGTATAGCATGGTATAGTAGGGTATCCATCTGCTTGGTCCAGGACAATCAGAGTTTACAACTGTATAGCATGGTATGGTAGGGTATCCATCTGCTTGGTCAAACACAAGCAGAAATCACACTGCTGTATTGACAACTTACTTCAAAACCAGGCTGTTACCTCTGTGCTGCACAAAAATTGCAGGGATGTTAATAACGACAGGTGGATATGTTTAAAAAACTCCACCATTCATGAAACTGGTCACAGAAACAAGGAACAGAAGTGAAGAAGAATGGAGAAAAAAAAGCCCAAGAAAGGCCAAGAAAATGAAAGGTGGGAAGATGTGATCATTCAGAGTGTACACAAAATAATATAAGAACAAAAAGATAAACTACACAGATAAGAAGATTCTCCAAATAAAACATATTTCAGATCATGGAGGTGGTGTTTAACTATCTATTTAACTAACTATCTCTAAGTCATGAAAGTGGATCCTTAAAAGAGCAGAAACTAAAGTACACAAAAAGAAACATTTCAGTTGAGCCATGTAATAAGTACACGGTAGATGAAAAAAAGATTTTCTAAAACTCAGAATGATCACTTTTAACTAACCGGACTCCTACAGAGATGTCTAATTTGAGAAGTGAAAACTAGGCACGGGTTATAATGTCATCTAGATCTAAACATGAGAAATGTTCCATTAAACCAGTCCTTGGAAAAAGGCCTTTTTTTCATTGCAGCACCTAACAGGACAGCAAACTGCTGCGATGCAACAGATGTGGCCAAGATTGCAAACAAATTAAAACACTTGTTGTTGCAGTTAACAACTTTCCACTCAGTGGAGGCACATAATATGCTGAATTATTAGGGTGCACTGTTTATCTTTTATTTTAGAGGAATTGAGGGTAAGATCTTTTTTTCATGGACTACAGCTTGGATGGCATTTAAAACTTTAAAACGGTTTAAATAAATAGAACTGTACACATAATCGCACTACCAAGAAATATCTCATTTGATGTACCACACCTGATACCAGCACAGAAAAACAATCAAGCTTAAATGAATTTAAAATACAGTATATGTGATTATCAACTGGTGACCCACTGGGCGAACCATCAATTTGGCCCATGATAAACAATGAATAATTATGCTAGACAAAAATCAGATTTTTATTTTATTTTATTCTAGTGTCCAGCCCCCGAGGTGTCTGTCCAGAAAATTCTGGCCCTGTGACAAATATAGGTGCTGATCCCTACTGTATATAGATAGAGCCCTTAAAATGATAAATCTGCAGAGACAAGACCTGTGGAGGATCTTGTAACATCCTAGATTAGTCACTCGCTCAAGTAGTAAAAACATGCCTGCATCCTGCAGCGTGAAAAATATCCTAACGGTGGAGAGGGAATGTTTTGTGAATGTGTTCACTCTATTATAATTCACTGTCATTACACTGCAGCCACACTTCTCTTGATCATGTCTGATATTTGCGTCAGCAGAGAACAACAAAATTAAAAAAAGAAAATGAAAGAAAATGTGAGAATGCTAGTATGGAAAAAGATTAAAGTAATTGCTGTCCAGCAGAAAATTGCAGCAGTATATCCTGCTGCTTCTACCTCTGCAATGCTCCCTGACTGTAATCAATAGATTCAGAGCACTTCAGTGTTATTACCTGTACCTGCCTCCATCTCCCCCTTTAGGTAGTAGTCTGTATTGCCCACTACAGAGTAGTCTGTATTTTCTGCATCTAAATTCTAAAAATAAAACTTTTCTCACAAAGTGGCTAACAACATAAAAACTCTTCACAAAATGTTCCATGTTTCAACTCCAGCGTCTGTGTCCTTGTTTTATAAAAAGACCTAAATAGAGGTGAGGTGATAAAGAGGGACAAAGATGCTTCGATGAAGTACAGTGGACCCCTGAGATACAAGTTTAATCCGTTCCACAACAGCACTCGTGTTTCGATACGCCCGTATCTACAGTAGATCGAATTTAAAAATAATTTTTAGCAATTCATTCGTTCCAGCCCCGCAGAAATATACTATTAACCCTATCTAAAGATAAAAAAAACATAGATATAAAGAAATATATTGATAATATAAAATAATAATAACAATTAAGAAAACATTTGATATTACCGTAATAAAATAAAATAAAATAACCAAATGACAAGACAGCGTGAAAAGAGTGTCCGGACCACTAAGCGTAGGAGAAGGATTATATATTTTTATTTTATTATATTTTATTAAACACGTGATTCGTAACGAACTCCGCCGCTGCTTTGGCATCAGAGCTCACGTAGGACTGAATGGATGTCAGTCCTCGGTTGAGCACCCTCCATATTTCCTATTCCTATTTCCGTATTATGAGGAAAATCTTGCAATAGTTGCAGACTTGTAACATGTAACTATATATATATATATATATATATATATATATAAAATAGATCTCCCTGGGGATCATTGCCCATTTTAATTTGCTTAGAAAAACATTTGCTAAGAAAACAAAGTGTAAAGAGTTCTTCAAGGCAAAACTTTATTCTCGTAAAGTAATTTTGCATCGTTCTTGGTGATGTATTTGACACATGCGTCCTGATTTGTGTTGACAACACTGCTTGGAGGCAGAAATTGTGCCAAGTTTGTTTGTATTTCATTATAAAGATGCTATGACTCTTTCTAAGACAGGCAGAGCTTCAACAACAAAAATGTGGGGAAAAAGCTACAGCAGCAGAAACACGTGAACACATCATGCAATTAATTTACAAACATAGGTTATGTAGAGATATTAAATTAAAAAATGTTTTTGAGCATAAACCAAGGCATGAACATTAAAATGACTTTGTTGTGCTTTAAGGGAGACAACACTGTGCAGTCAATGCAGAGGAAGTTAGGATGAGAGAGAGACAGAGAGAGGGAGACAGAGAGAAAGGTGACATACTCCTTATTAACTGATGAGAAAAACAATCTGTCCTAATAAAATTTGTTATAATAATAACAGGCAGCAGGCTTTTTATACTGATGAGAGCTGTAAGTGTGTGTGTGTGTGTGTGTGTGTTTTCTTTTGTCAGAACCAGTAGCATTAGCAGTACCAGTAGAATTTTTAATTGTTTCATTGCTGTTATTATTTTCACTAATTAAATGTGAGATTTTTTAATTTGTACCTATCCAAATTAGTAATTCAGTAATGGAAATATATAATTATTGTACATTATACTGTAATTTTGCCCAACTGCAGAGTATATGTAGGGGAAAATATTTGGACTTAGTTTGATTGTTAGCTCTTCAAATTGTCCATTTAATGTGAAGGAATATACAGTAGGGATATATCAGTGTGTTCAGTCACAAGATTGGTCAAAACCACGACTGTTGAAAATCCCTAATCTAGGCAGGTATGTGCTTTGAGTAGGAAGAGAAAAGCTTCCTTGCTTTTAAGAAAAAAAATGACTGAAGCAGGAGGAGGTTACAAGCTACATTAACTTTATTCATCTGAATCAATCATGCTTGTATGTGCAGTATGACTTATGTTGGAATTCCATTCCCATGTGCGACATAACTCAATGTTCACTCACTCACATGCTGTACATGTACCTCTGTCACCCACCTCCGCTAACACAGTGGTAACATCATAATCTAGGACATAAAAACATCAGAGAGTCTGACTGACACCTGGGAGCCAGAATGAAGAGCAAAAGAAAGTGAATGTCAAATAATCTAATGTATGGTGTAAAACTGTGAATGTAAACAGAGCTGTCTTCTGCTTATACCTGATGACGTTGACATGAGAAGTAGTTGGTGAGTTTTAAAGCCGTACGTCAGCATAATGGAACAAAACTTTTTCAATAATATAATAATATTTATGGGAGATGGCAATGTAACAGCAAAACGCCATAGGTCGAAACAGATATATTTTGTAACTGGCCAAAAAAGGCCAGGAAAAGCAGACAATCTAGCTGAAGCACAACAAATTAATTTGAGCAAAAACCTTGTAAACCTATAGCACAGATATGATTTATTTTCATCTTTCATCTTCATTTTACCTCTATAATCAATTATTTTGCTCATAGAAATGAATAAAAACAATTTTAGTTGTTCAACAAGAGATCCCACAAAGTAAGGTAGCACAAACACTCAAAAGGAGAGTCATATTGAGAGCTCAAGATAGAACGATCAATGTCCAGGAGGAAGAAAAGAGGTATACACAACTTTACTGTTGTAAACTACACACACGCACCGACGAATGTCATTATCCTTTCGTAATAATAGCTTTATTGCTGGAAAAGCCAATAACTGTGAAGGTCGAAGTACTTAAATATGTCATTCTACCGTGACATTTGACTACTGCAGCCACTCATGCTATCCATCTTTTCCTTTTCATCTACACCAAGTCATTTTAGCCTTCTTGTCCTTTTACCCAGGTGTCGTTACATTTATTGGATTTTAGTAGGTGATCGACATGTGCCTGTATATCTGAGTGGAAAGGTTGATGATGATAGTTAGAGGAACAGTAGGCGCTAACCACGTAGCAGGCCAACAGTGTTTTACCAAATCATTGGACGCTAATAGCATTAGGTGAGATGCAGAGCTACGTGGATTTCTAAAATTGTTTCAGAGCCAGCAGTTTAGCCAGCACAGA
The DNA here is from genome assembly GCF_000523025.1 of Cynoglossus semilaevis. Lineage (NCBI taxonomy): Eukaryota > Metazoa > Chordata > Actinopteri > Pleuronectiformes > Cynoglossidae > Cynoglossus > Cynoglossus semilaevis. Next base: position 19,351,387 of record NC_024307.1, read on the forward strand.
CACAGACAGTCCAATACACAAACTGGGTTATGAGATAACATGCGGCTCTAAGCATTGACACATCTCATTAGTTTATACCACGAGCACAGGGATGGACCTATAGCGGAGACAAAACATGCCACTTATAATTGTGCCTACACCGAGTTAGTGCAAAAACAACTGAGTTACATTGTAGAAAAGAAAATGTGAGTGATGATAACTATAATGTGTTTTTCATTGACAGACTGAGTAACTGCCTGCAGAAGCCAGATGTTCCACAGGCCTCAGTGTCAGTGTCATTTAGAGAGGATTCAAACAGATCCTGAGGACCTTGGAACCAATGGTCAAAGTGTAAAGTCCAATGGAGTGTTCCTTACTTTTGCAACAAATTGACAACCAGCAGTGATTACTGTAGACAGGCGTTTTTTTTCTCTAAGGAGATCAGACTAGGAGTGAAGCTGTGTGCTCACAGCGTGGTTGTCTCTATAGAACAATGTGACCTTGCAGGGTATTAATTGCTAAAGCTCAGAAAATACTGCCTGCCAACTAAGGTCAAAGAATTAAATGCACCGAATACCACCAATCAGTCTGTACACCAGTTAGTCAAAAATCGAGTCATTAGAAGATGACAGTAAAAAGATGTTACTCTACTTAAGATCAAAATATTTAAGTATATTGTTCTCAGCAAATATAAAAGGCACATTTTAAATGCAATACTATGGATGAGAAAATAAACTTGAAAGCATGTAGTTTAAATTTTAAAGAGTATAAAGCTAATACACACAGGCCTACCTGAAAATCAAACAGCTATCCAGAGGGACGTAGTTAAATTTACATTTCCCTGAAGTTATTTTTTTCTTAAACTTGAAAATCAAACAGCTATCCAGAGGGACATAGTTAAATTTACATTTCCCTAAGTTATTTTTTTCTTAAACTAAGAAAAATCCTATTAAATTTCACAGTGTAAATCCATCAAATATCCATGGGATTGGTGTGGAGGTACAACGCAAAACTACATCACATTTGTATTCCTCAACCAAACTTCCTATAGGCTCCATTTCATTTGGACAACCTCCAGCATTACAAGTGAGAGATATTTGAGAGACTCTTTTGCTACGTTCAGCACCTCTGACTTAAGAGTTTTCCGGACACATGACTGTCACTCTACGTTTGGACAAGTAACATTAGTTTAATTCCCATGCTGAGTTTAACAATTCAGCATATATTATATTATATATATATATATATATGTTATACTATATATATATTCAGCATTCAGAAATATCTTCCTATTTCCTTACCATTTTCAGCAGGTTCATTTGTTTTGGCTGTGACAAGAACCTAGGGAAAACACTTTAAGATTAATTTACCAAAATTTAGTCAAAACCTCAATGGCACCATTCTTTTCGTACTTTTAACAGTTTATTAAATTGTAAAAGTATTTTTATTTGGCATTGGGCATCAGGGCATCGACAACATCAGCCAATACTGATATCAGTCAAATAAAAAATAATTAATTATTAAGCAGTTAATTAATTAATCAGTTTTTTATTTTTATTTTGCCACAGGAAGCGTCACTAAGTACGTGGCTGCAACTCACAGCCTGCCATTAGGGATACGTAGTTCCTCTGGGAATCAAACTTAGGACTCTCTGCTGTATGCTTGCAACTAAATGAATTGTTTTCCAAATTTTATCTTGACCTTTAAAGTTTTGGAACCAATGAGATTCATGGCTATGCAAAGTTTAATTTTCAAGGATCAAACCTAAGCCAACACAAAACCGCCAAAACAACCACGCTTTTTTATATCATATCTTTATTGTTTTTTTCAAGTTGCTGAAATTCTAAGACTTCAACTAGAACTGAACATACGTATGTGAAAAAGTCTTTTGTTATTTCAAACTTTTTAATTTTTGTATTCTCACCAATATATACAATATTGCGATGGAGGAGTCGGAGAGCTGGAAATTTGACCATAATTCACCATATGTCATTACACTTCTTTGGAGAAAACCTTCAAACATGATTATATTGATTTTTGTCCAAATTGATTTTTGTTTTCTTTTTTGGGATTCTTGTTATAAACCCTACGATGTGAAAGTGTTTTAAAATCGAACCCAATTACAGATTCATTTATAAACTCTCTAAGGACATAATGAAACTGAAACATGCACTTGAGAGTTAAGCTTCAACATTTTCCTGATTTTTTTTACACAGTATTTAAACCAATAATATATATTTACAATATAGGCCACCGTACTAAAGGATACGTCTGCCTGTAGGCTTTATGTAAAGGTAAATAGAAATTACTTGCATATTTAAGAGGTCAAAAAAAATATCTAATCTGTTTATTTTAAAGAAAGATAGTTCAGCACATGAACAACTTTGGACAAAAACTGTAACTGCGTTTTGCTTCAAATAAAGGCGAAAGATAGTGGGGATTGGAAAAAGTACAAGGTGAACCCCTCTAACCAAGTCTCTGATGTGAGAAGCTTTAAGGACCACTGGAGGAACGACCATGTTCAAAGTATAAGGTACGTAGATCAGAGCATCTCTTCCATTCTGCAGATCTGTGATGAAAGCAGAAATGTGTCTGATCACAGTCCCAAGGTGAGTTCAGTAGATCGATCTTTGTGACCAGACCATTAAGACTCACAGTGAGAACAATCAGGCTCACATCTGCACAGTGCTTTTTAAAAGGCTCATATGCAGTTCAGTTTTTTTTTTTTTAAATCCATTCAAGCTGGTGAGCACCTCCCGCCCCCTTTCTTCCCTTTTCACCAACCATTAATTGACATGTCTCTTTTAATGACACTTTCCACCTGCTGTGCTAAGTGTGGAGCCTTCAGGGAAGTGACGCACAACTGCCACTGGGGATAATTAGTGGCCAGGTATATTAAAAATGAAATCTGTTTTTGTTGGTTGTTGTTTTGCCTTATTGACTTTTATAATCTTAAAACAAAATGAACACTGTGATTAACCATGTTTGTTTGGCTTAGATGCAGACAGGTATACTGTACTTACAGTATTACTGTATATGAGCATAGTGTTAACTGGATAATTATACTGGGGCTGTTTGACCATTAAATCGTTTAATCTAATCATTCATTGTTAATAGTGGTCATATTTAACCATGACTAAGCATGATCATAATTAATAGTAAGTAATCTGAGGTAATTAACATTAGAAAATACAACACAAAACTTGAACAAAAGAAATGTGTGTTCAAATAAATTATTGATATGGAAAAATGTAAAAAAAAAAACTATGCAACATTAATAATTTTTTTTCTGAGCATCTTCGAACATTTATACAGTTAACAGAAAACTTGAAACATTATTATTATTCAGTGCCTCAGAGTCCATCTGGCAGTTGTCAGTACTTTGTCAGCTGAGGACTTATTCAGTACCACTTGCTCACTGTAAAAATGTTGAATTAGCAAAAATAAGTGGATGGACGGTCGTAAATGTTGGACATACAATGTGGGTCATTCTGCCCACACATTAAAACGCTTCAAAAATTATTATAATTAATCTTTACAGAAGGAAAGATTAATTATAATTAGGTGTCACATAATACCTGAAACCAACCGTTTTTTAACAATGCAATTGTTCCAAATACCATACACCAACTAGACATCCACCTCCAATTTGACAGGCATTGAACAGACATTCAAAAATGAAGCAATCAGAGCCTATTTATCATCCAAGTAATGTAACAGACTTTTTCATGTCCTCATGTCATTGTCAATGTCAATAAACTCAGTTTAAATAACTGAAAGAAAAATAATTTACCTAACAAAAAAAGACGGCATGATTAAAAGCCATTAGCAGAAACAATATCAGGGGACACTGCACCTCTACTTCACACTGCTTCCCAACAGATAAAAGTACAGGACATCCACATGCTACAAGGTAGATGCTATACTGTAAATTCTCTACACACAAACATTACAGGTTAACAGCGCCATCACCCTACAGCATTTAGCCGTTACGTCGCCACAGCCACCATGTATAAATCTGTTAAGAAAGTCTTGTTTCCTCATTACGGCTGTTTTACATTGGCTGGTGGTACGCCATATTTTTTGAAAGTGTTTTGAAAAATTCTGACTTGACTATAGTTACGTACAGTACTTTTACTTATTTTTACTTATGGTCAATGCCTCTCTGTGTGCTAATTTAAACTTTGATGTTGTATATAAAGATATGCGTGGAATATATTTTCCATGTACCATAACAGTGAGTTCAACGAAGCAGACCAAATAGAATAGAACTATGATATCACATATCTCTTCAATCACAAGAACCTCAGACAGCAAAGAAATCCAGATGACTCCCCAAGGTGGCAGATGACAGACATTCGAAGGGCCAATCTCTCACAAGCAAACAAATACACAGCTCTGGCAAAACATGTCATACTGGATATTTCCTTGTGCCACTCTGCTCCAGGGCTGCAATCCTTGCTTCACCATTTCGTGTTTAAGAGCAAGAAATCAATATGTAATCATATTCATACTTGCATTGGCAGAAACGCAGAGGCAGACATGGAATTGAGATGACCCGCTCCACGCAGAGGGACCACGGGTGAGGCCAAAAGCATTCAAATCATTTTCTGTTTCTATTTCACCTCTTTACAGCAGCCTGATTTAAAATCTCAATCTATCCGTCTGTCTCCTGACAGAGGTGACTCTTCAAACCAAGCAGATTAATGTCAGAGAAGACACTTTTTTTTTCTCTGAAATTGTATTTGTAGGGCTGGGCTGATAGAGCCTACAAATGGACATTGTTCAGCTGTAGCTGCTGCTAATCATTAACATCTAGCTGGCCACTATAGAGGTCATCCCACTGTCAATCTGACTGTCAAAAAGGGTTTTTTTACACTACGTGCTCTGCAAAAGACATTGTTGGTCGCTTTTTTTTTGTTATTTAAGGCTGGCCTTAACCTTCGCCCTGAGAGTTATGATTTATTGGGTGTGGCAGTATAGCATACAGCAGCAGTAAATATATATTTAATGTTTTCAATGTAGGTCATTTAGCCTGGTAATTTGAAAAAAGTAGCTCCCAAGCCTATAAGTGTGGGCACCCCTGGCATAGAAAGTTTATGAAAGGCACATTATGATTTATTTGAGTTTCATTTTGGTCTGTGTTGACAATTGAAAACAAATCATTATTTTAATTATTAGAGTAATAAAGAATCAAAATAAAACACAATGATGCTTTTTGAAAATAATTGCTGATAATAAGTAAAGAATATGGATAAAAAGATAAGACTTTCATATTAGATGAGGACCAAAATAATCCTAATGTTGTGTGATGTCCTAATCTTTATGTTCTCATTTATATTAAACATGAGTTTAAAAGTAAAGTGGAATAAAATGTAGTTATTGTAAAAAGCAGCAATAATAAAATAATAATACCTTTAATAATAATAATAGTGGCTAATGAACATGAATTAATTAAATTACATCCCTACAAATTGTACAGGACAAAGGCCTGTGTACATTAACTGTACTACTGTGGAGAACATTTATTTGATGTGTCCATGCGTCAAATGAACGTTTTTGCATTTATAACTATTGCTCTATAGATGGCTAAGTTTAGTTTATATAAATTAAATATAATATAAAGTATAAAATGAAAAGATTCCTGCCACAGCCCAAAAACATGCTCATTAGAGGATTTGGCTGATTGGACACTTTAAACACAGCTACTGTAGCTACTTCCATATCTGTTGAGGCTCTAACTGATACAGATTCCTAGCTGTTAGCTTTTCTTATTCAAACGGCTAAAGCGAAATAAATAATACTAGTAATAATGAGAATAATAACTTATAATATAATATATAAGTTATAATAACTTTATTAATCCCACACTGAGGAAATTCTGTTAAGAGCAGATCTGAGACAGGCTGCTTCTTGGAGGGATTACAGCTGTGTGTTATATTATTTAAAACAAAAGATCAGCTATGGTTGACATTTCCTGAGGGTATAAGTGAACATTTGTCATTCAGTCATCATAATTTGAACAGTTGTTCCTTTATGGGTTTCCTTTGGGTTATCTCTGGACGTGGAATCAGAGCACTGACATAGACTAGAGGACATGGTTGCGAGAAAATTGGACAGAGAACTGTAAAAAATCTGTTTTGTACTGCGTGAGATCAATAAGCCTACTATTTCCTTTACTTCCTTTGTTCACACCACCCCAGTGAAATCAAAAGATATCATCCTGCTACAATGACTTTTGCATGGTCTGAAGAGAAAAAAAACTGCATGGTAACACAAAAGGCAAGTCACTGTACTGTATACTCCCTCCATGGCCCCAAGACATAGGCAGTAAGTGAATATGTGAGCTTTGAAGGCATGCATGATTCATCCTTCTTTAAGCTCTGCTGGATTGAGCTGCCTCTGTGTTTAGAAGAACGAAGGCTCCCTTCACACCCACATTGACAACGGATGACTCAATGAGGTCACCATTCGAAAGAGGTATCATATCAACTTGTTAAAGGGTCCAACAAATACATACCACTGTGGATGAATATGAGAGAAAGCGAAATGAGGGACACTTCTAGTGGACATTGCGATACAGTATCTATTAATGCATTTTGGATGGTAAAATTCCACCTGTCTGTGGTGTTTTCCTGAATGTTAACCATGGAAGGTAAAATGTCACACTGCATGTCTTCAGCTCCTCTCTTTTGTTCTGCCAAGTTATATTGGCAAAACAA
>NC_024307.1:19358121-19387934 GCF_000523025.1 Cynoglossus semilaevis
AAATCCTAGTTACTGTATACTGTTGAGTGAAAACAAAATACAGTCCTTACATTTAAAACAGAAGCCCCTTAAGAAGTATCTAGTCTCAGTCAGACCATCGACTTTGAGCGAAGAGAAAACACCTATGTAGCTTTAGAGATGGATATATACTGTATCCAAAAATAGTTACATCGAGGGCAACCGAAGACGTTTCACCTCTCATTCGAAAGGCTTCTTCAGTTCTGAATAGATGTAACCATTTTTGGATTAAATGACCAGCATGACTGAAAACCTACACAGAGATATATACTGCATGTTCTGTCTTCGGTTTCACTGCTCTTCTCCAAAGGTAATTTTAATTAACCAAGTATATTTAGTTTTGATGTTGGTTTTAAAACTTTGATCTTAGGATAAAGTGATCACAACTGAAGTATCGGTAACAGTTTAAATTAGTAGTATATTATTAGTATAAATCTTTCTATGCCCAGATGAATTTCATATTTAACTAAACTAAATCTTTTTATTATGTATTTAACTAAAGTTTAACATTGATATTTGGCGAAAGTAGACATTTGCTTCTGTAGCCTGTTCACCTGATACATTTTGATAAAACATTTCTATGTTTTAGTCTTTGTATCTACGTGATTGTGTTACATCAGATGCTTTAATATCCACTTTCCATACAATAGTAATTCCTCCAATAAATGTTTTTTTATTCATTCATATTTATAATGCAGATCAAGGAATGAACAAAACTGTTGTCCAAACCACATACAACAGAATGGTCTACTGATGTCACACCAATATGTAGTAATATTGTGGACAATCACAGGCACTGTGATTGTCCACAATATTATATGCATTATATACATATATAAATATATATATATATATGTATATATATATATATGTATATATATGCACTTATCCACTTACATGCCTTACATGCACCTCCTCCACATGAAGGACAGACATGTATCATAAGTTTCATCTAAACTGGAACCAACTATTATGTCTAATCTATAAATATGTCACTTGCTCATTTACATACAGGGCCGTAGACTTGTGACTCCAAAAGTAATAAAGTAAAGAAATGAAATCTGAGTCAATAACTGACTTCTGTTTCCTTTTTACTATATCTCACTGAAGGATATGCAAAAATAACTTTTTAAAAATAAAAAAGTAAGAATATGTTTTAAAAAAACTATGGAGGGCATGTAAGCAGGGGCTCAAAACTTATATTCTGCTTCTTTGCTCAGAAAACTTTAAGGCATTTTGGATAACGGGCAATTCCAGTTTACTGTTACCTTCTCACCAATTTAGGGAAGGTGAATTTACTCAGTGTTGTGTGTGTGTGTATATCAGTTTGTTTCCGTATGAAAATAATTGGTTGCTTAGCCCAAAGCAGACTGAGGCAGACACGCAATGCTACAATAAATGGTTTTGAGAAATATTATTTTAAAAATAGAGTTAAAGTGTGCTGGAAAAAATGTTATGAAAAGCAATGTAGACTGTGGCGCACTTGTATGATGAAATATGAAGATTCCCCAACCAAGGGGGTCGTGATACCTTCAGTCTTACCTTCCTCCCATCCCTGTGGACTTCCAGTCTTCTTCTCACTCCTTCCATTCATTTCTTGCTGCAGGTCCCCAGCAGCCACTATGCTCCATGTAAACTCTGGTATGCCTTCTTGTTGCTGGACACATGTTCTTTTATTCCCATGGCACTGGTTTTCTGTAAAAAAAAAAAAAAAAACGCAAACATTTTAATTCATATATTTCAAACAATGTGTTTTATGTTGGTACAAACAACAAGTAGGAGAAAATATATTTTTTTACATTACATATTTTTTTACATATTTAGTGTGGTGTATTTGATGGAACATATACAGTAGGTGTGATTTATAATAGCACTGACAACATTGGCATCATTTTTAAGCTGATACCACATACATCATTTCACTCCCTACAAATTGCACAGGGACAAATCAAACGCTGCCTCTCCTCTTAGTCATCTTCGTCCCTATCTGTCTTTTACATCACTATTGGCAGACCACACATAGACTCATCCATCTGTCTTGTTAAATGAAATCTGTTAGGACTTTAAAGGAACTTTTTAGAGTTCCTTTAAAGGCATAGTGTATAAAATACTGTCAGTTCGACTACTGTGTATGTATTCTCCACTTCTGTGTCATCTTTATTCCCTTCACGGAAAGAGCACCAACTTTATGATTGCAAGACTCAAAAACCAACAAACTCAAAGTGCAGTTACAGTATGTTGCTTGAAGGTATTTATTGGTTTAGACCCAGGGTCAGAGAGAATCCAAAATTATTAAACTTACTAAATGATTATCACTTTATCTAATGAGGTTTTATCAAGACCGTGTTAGGCTTCACTTAAATTACAAACCTACTCATTTGTGGAGAAGGCTGCCTTAAGCTGAATCCCTGCAGTGGTACCTCTCGGTCACTAAAGCGGAATAGTCTCCTTGGGGAAAACATCTTATTTGGTAACAAAATTAAAATAAAAAAACAGTGCTGTAGCCTAAAGCCACTGGAGAGAAGAAGAGGTGAAGAAATGTGAACAAATTAAGAAGCAGAAGATACGGTGGAAGTGAAGGCTGATTTACATTCAGTTATCAAATGGTTACGTAGCCGTAGTGGAACTGTGCTGTTCATTAAGTCAAATGAGGGTGGGATCAACACACTTGTTCACGCCATATGTTTACTGAACAAACACAGTGACTTTTTTTGCATTTATTTTACCTTAGTGTTTGGCAAAATTATTGTGTTCAAACTTTGCTAAGGTCATACAATATAAAGGAAACAGATTGCTTAAAATGTTTCTCTAAGAAGAAGTCTAGTTGCAAACAACTAAACTCTTTTGAATAACATGACCTGGATTTATGAGAATCTTCACAGACTCAAAATGATTTATAACAAATGATGATTCATAAAACACAAAGTTGTTTCAATACAAATACAGACCAAAGTACAAGTAGAGAATTACACATCTACACACAATATGTGTTTCATTGTTTTATGCCAGAAAGAAACAAGTGCGACAAAACACCAACTTCATTTTGATATGTTTGAGTTCAGGCATGGCACATTGAATTGCGATCAGGTAATGCAAAATAAAATATAGAAATGTTACATAAACATAATGACTGCATTTTTCCTATTTCTTGACCAAACATCTTCCTGAGCTCATTCTTTTACTGGCCACTGCCCGACTGACCCACCTCAGACATTCAGATTCAGATTAACATGGAGACATTGTCTGTATTATTCATTACTGTCTATTAAACTCTTTAACATAAAGTAGCTAAACACTACCGAACCTTGCATCTTGCCTCACAGCACGTCTGTCTAATTCTCAAATTACAATATAAAGAGTAAACAAGACCAAAGTAAAACCAAGACATCCAATAAGTTAAAAATACAATGAGAAATACTGTAATAAGAAAATGAAACCTGATATATCCAAAAGCTGTCTGATGTGCAATGAGCAATGAATAAAATACATTTTCTATTTATAATGGCAGATCAATTTGACCATCACATCTGATGCTTCTGTCATTGATTCTTTTTTATCTTTTATCTCAACTCAAAAAACATCTGACTTTATCATATGCATGTCTGCCTGCCCTCTACCTTTAACTGCAAACAACCCCGAGGCCAACAATCTAACTTGGACTTCTACATACTTGCCTTGAATTTTTTTTTTTTTCTTTTTCCATTTGATTCTAACACACAACTTCTGTCTGGTTACCAGATCATTCTGGTTACATGCATTATAATTTATTATAATGCACATTTAAAACTTTAATAAAATAATAAAAATAAAATAAAACAACAACAACTCTACTTTTTAATGAGTTGATTCTTTTTATAGCCTACTGTCAACCGTATTGGCTGCATGTCCATAAGGGTTGATTATAATGAGAAAAACAGTATTGTCCTTTTTAACAGTAAACAAATAGATGAAGAGTGGGAAGAATGTCAATAATTTTTTTAATTTTTTTTTTTTTTTACATATTCCAATGCAGGAAAATGTATTGATGAACATTCAGTCAAGTATACATATTTACAGTTTTTCTTTGGGCTGTTATTTTAATAATCAATTGCTGGATAATCTGTACAGTGGTGGTGCTGCTCAAAGGCAGTCATACTGTAGCAGCCCTGCCTTGAAGCTTAGATCTGCATCTGACTTTAAAGCAAAAATGCTGCCTTAAAGACTGGATATGAAGGGACTTAGTTTTGCAAAGCCAGGTGAGTAAAATAAGAGTAAGGATCAACAATAACGTCTGTGACAGAAAAACTCAAAGACACATGTGAGAGGGCATCAGTCTCTGACTACAGCACAGACTGAATGCATATAGGGCCAGACTACAGTTTCCACAAGTATCAAGATAACAACCAATAACAAATGTACCAAGAAATGTTTTCAGTCATATATTTTTATTGCCTCTATGTTGCTTTAGTACTAACTCCTGTCAGATTGACGTGCTTTGAACAACATTTCATTACAGACATTCAATCATCCTCACACGAAGCAATGAAATTAATCTTTGTTTTATGATCAGTAGCTGAGGACAGATTTCCTCTAAAGTGCAGCAAAAAGGCAGAAAGCACCGAGGGAGACTGCAAGGTGTTGAGTGTCTTTGCATCACAGTTTCTACATAATGACCGTCAACACAAGGATTTGTTCTCATATAGCTCAATGCTTATTCATTCAGTGTTTGTTCAGTGTCTCAGTCAAACGCTGTACTGTACCATCTTAGTTGAGGAAGAGGGCAGTATTACATTCATGCATTTGGTTACTTTTGGTTTAAAGCTCTTCTGTTTTGTGTAAATGCCAGTCATTGCCCAGGATGACCTCTTCAGTCTGGTTATTATTGAACCCCTTTTTTTCCTTGTTAACTTGTTTGTAGGTATAGTAGGATGTTTCCTGGATCATTGTATCTGCAGAGAGCCTTAAGGAGATAAGTGCCAGCACAGCAATAAGTCAATAGTGTGACCTCTTGGCCATCTGAAAAACTCAATTCACTGAGGCTAGCCCAGATTAATGCAATAGGAAACCATTGAAGCAGGGAAACCAAGGTCCAGATTAGTGTATAAGTATCTATGACAATTACACATATACAGTACATGTTGTAGTTTTTTTGTGTGTGTTGTTTGATGACAGCTGGAGTTTTGGTGTAATGGTGTAATGGTGTTGGTGTAATTTTTTTTGTGTGTGTTGTTTGATGACAGTTGGAGTTTTAGTGTATGTGGTTTAATGTTTAGTTGGCCCGAGGGGACTCCTGAGTGTTGCGAGTTTTTTGATCGATAGATCAAATAGTAAAAGTAATAGAAGCCCAACTATGCTACCATAGAGGTCTTTTTTTAAGGAGGAGAGAGCGATAGGGCGATTGCTGGTTCCAATTTTGAAGAACATGGTTGTTATTAGGCGTGCAATTTGGCGGGAACCGGTGATCAGCCAATTACTGTATGTCTACCAGTTTTATTTACCATTTCTGCCACAGTAACTCCTTTGGCAACCTTAGCTTTTTTTACTGCTTCCTTGTTCTTAATGATATCTATGCCATGCTGTAAAGCCTGAGCTGAAACACGAGCACCATTCTCATGTCTTCGTATAATCTTTCTTCAGTTCTATTGCTGCTCTCACTACTTTTCTTTTCGTCTTTCCACTTTCACTAGCTTTTTTAGGTTGAATGGTGATTTACGGAATAAAATAAATAAATAAAAAAAATAGCACAGTGCAAGAAATATGGGCCAAATCAGACAACAGTTCTTAGCGTGTATATCCTGAGTGTGGGCTGAGGCAAGACTGACGCCACACGCTCAGTCACTCAGTGATCACTTGCTGCCCACATGATATTCTTGACTTGTTCGGGAACCAAGTTATGGTAAGACAACCGGGGCAATTTTTGATTAAAAATTTTGTTTGTGAACCCTATTGTTCAAAAAGGGAGGCGTTCAACAACCACGGTTCTACTGTATGAGAAGAAAAGGTGATGTGTAACAGTTTGGAAATTGTTAAAGGTGGTTTGGTTTTTATGTAAAGAAACTTTTGTTTTTGCTAAAAGATGTTGCAGACGTAGCTGCAAAACAAATAGCATAGAGAAAGAAAAGATCAATGGATGGAGCAAAGGAGGACATGAAGACTATTTGGTAAAAATACAAGGCAAGGCACAAGTGAGTGAGATCCGGGCAGGGGTCAATCAGATAACCCCTGAATCCAGTAGCGGAAGATGAAATAAACCTGTCTCCACTTGCACAAGACAGGGGGCACTGTAAAATATTTTTGTGTTATGTCCTTAAAGAACAAGTACTTCTCTTTTCTGCTGTATTTGCCTTTACTTAAAATAAAGTTTTGCTTCTGTCGTCTCTATTTACAAAGTTCTGATAGACACCGTGCTGTCAAATATCTGTCTTCAGGCACAACAGCATTTCGTACAGTGATGTTTGTCATGCTTGGCATATTGGTGCTTTTATTGACAATGTTTTGTCACATATTGAGACTCATAAAAATAGTGTCATACTTGATGTTGTGAAAGGAATATTTATATCAGTACATAAATAAAGAATTTATTTTTTTCAGCTTCTCCCTTCAGGGGTCCTGTAGCAAATCATCTGCCTCTATCTCTCCCTATCCGACTCTTTGACTACTGCTACAGTAGCCATTTTATGTTCTTTTCCATTACAGCCATATTGTTATCAACATTTTTTTCTTTTCTGGCATCTCAATCTCTGATATTAGCCCAATATAGTCACCATCTCTCCTCAGAACCTTTCTAAAGCACATCAACCACACCTTTCTAAGCTTCTTTGGTCACTCCCAGGAACAAGCTTAGCATCTTCGTTACAATATTGCCACATGCAGCTCAGAATTTTGTCTATTAGACAGAGACACTATCAAACCTACTTCACAGCATAGCTCAGTCAATGAAACTCACCCATTACTTGTGTCCATCCATTCCACCCTGTTCCTTTTCTTTACCACTTGTGTAAGTTCATTACTTTAGATCAGGCATGAATCATAAATCATGACCAATATCAGAGTGATACCGATCCTGAATATCTGATTGAGCCATCCCTACTAGACACACAGTACTTAACTGTCACATAACTGTTTTTAAACAAAACAACTTCCATCTTAAAATAAAACCCTTTTACAATGTGGGCTATTTGAGCCATTGACAAGACACTAGACTTTTAGCAGAGTTGCCTACTAGAGAACCTAAGTAAGCCTTTAACAGGGGGACCAACACATTGAGCTTTTACAATGGAGTGCAGTATGTCACTGGAGAGCAAAGATACATTTGAGAGTTTACATCTGTATCTGGACAGCTGACAATATTTCACTTACCTGACATGATGGAGTCATTAGGAAAGCTCAGGTCATATTCAGACATCCAGGAAAAGCTCCAGTACCCTCCAAGAAATTTGGCTGCAGTCCTACTAGACGCAGTATCATCTGCAATAAAAAAAAGAGCAAAATCTAAATGTTATTACCATCCTTTTAGAATAATAAAGGTTTCAAAACCACCCATTTAAATGTCTGATGTTTCAGTTAAAACATTTTTGTTTTTGCCATTTTATTGACATTTAAGTTAAGGTCATGTGAATTTAGAAAAAAAAACAGTGTAGAAATGTCTGTCGAAAATATTATTAATACATGAAAATGTTTAGATAGGCAATTCACTGGATAAATATTGATTGTGATTATTTCTATGAACAAATTTATAATAATTACAGATAATGAGAATTCATTGTTAAGCTATAATATGTGTACTGTTTTTACTAAAATGCACATAGTGGGGCAGTTAAGATATCAGACTCCAGCAGTTGCCAAATTGCCCCTGAGGTGCACTGAGCTTGACACCGTCAGCATTCACTGCTCCCCATCACTATGGTGATGGATGAAATTATCTAATAGTAACACTTTTCAGTAACAATGTGTTGTTAATTATTTCAGTAAATATATATTCATATAGGTTTGAGGTCTTGTAAGACCTGCATATACACTTCACTAAGGAAAAAGCAAGTGAACTCTAATAATCCGATTCAATTCGATCCACTCTCACAAATCCTTCAAATGCCTAATAGATTAATCAATGAACGCCAACTAAAGCTGTCAGCTGACCAGGAATAAATGAACATATTGTACTTTAATTCTTCGTGCTGTCTGATGGTGTCTTAATCACTTCTAACTTAAATAATCAAGTTATGTTGCAGTTAGCTAAGGGAAGAATACTTAAGAAAACACAGACAGTAAAAAAGAACAACTATTAATGCCATTTCATTTAGTCCATATTTTAATTTCAGAAGTAAAGGCTACTACTATACTTGATTCCTCAATGTTAGCTTTGCTACATTATAGTGCACTGATCCCTTAATGTAGCAAATTGAACAAAAAGAGATATAAACATATAAACATGAAACAGCTCACTAGGGTCATCTCTGTGAAGACAAGCTTGCACAGAGACAAGGAAACTCATAATGATTAAAATATCAAGGTATTGCTGATAATTAGAGAACTCTCGATCCGATACTCAGGATTAGATATTGGTCAATATTGCAGGATGGAACATCGCAAAAAACAACTATAGTTCGATTTGCGCAACATGCCATAAACAGGGATACTATCACTACAGCAATGGCAGGAGAAAATAAGGTATCAGCTTGATATACAGTATTGGCAAGAATTCTAATTTGCAGTGTCAGTATCGGACATGAAAAAATTGCAGTATACTTTTTAAAAAATTAAAGGATTTATGATGCTACCTAATAGACAACCTGAGTCCAACAGCTCTTTTCCTCCTGCATCACAAATGTCCTCTTCTTTCTGGACATTAATTAAAGATTTATCCTGGGATACATACATTACTGCCTAAATAAATTGATTACCTGTCTAAAACAGTGACACGTCATTAAATGCTTGTCAGAGTCTGCCAGAACCACGTCAGACTGTGTAGGCCTTGGGATTGGCTGCTTTCTGTGCAACAAAGGACTGCATTGATTTGTACCAGAGGAACCTCCATGTTCACGAAGCACTCAGACTTTCATTAAGACCTTTGCAGAATCTGTACACATTGCTGCCTAACCCCTGTAAAAGCCCAAAGTAAACATCCTTTTACAAGCCTTTTGTTCTCAGACTTTTCTTTTTTTTTCCCGTATGTAGACTTTTTCATCTTCTTATAACAAGGTGTTAACATTGTGGTACCTAATTATTATACAGCTCAATTGTAGGTCACAATTAATATAGACCACCCTGCTTTGAAAAGTCACTTACATTAAAAAATAAATTACTTATAATAGTATTTATGATTCATTGCAGACTTGGTAGTTTGATAATATCTGTCTTATAGACAAAAGGCTGAGTTGAAGGAGGCAGACATGAAGATGCTGAGATCTTCACTGGGAGTCACCAGGATGGAGAGGATCAGAAATGAGCAGATCAGAGGGAAAGTTTGGAGATAAAGTTAGAAAGGAGAGGTGGAGATGGTTTGGACGCGTGTTGAGGAGAGATAGTGGAGATGTTGGACAAAGGACATTGGAGATGGTGTTGCCAGGAAGGAGGAGTGGAAGACCTCAAAGGAGATTTGTGGATGTGGTAAAACAGGGCCCGGAGGTTGGTGTTAAAGCAGAGGATGCAGGGAATAGGGTGAGATAGATAATCCACCGTGGCGTCCCCTAAAGAGAAAAGCTGAAAGAAGAGGAGGATGTACTTCCTGTGCCTGTTAAAGAAGCACCGTATCCCACAGGAGGTGCTAGTTCTTTTCTACTGAATGATGTATAAAGATAGAGGAAGTAGAATGCAAAAAAACTACCACTGGACCACTCAAATCAAACTTTCTCAAATATTTGACTGACAAGATTTATGCCCAGAATTACAGGCAGTGTGACATAACACCAAGAAACTCTGTATGTAACTGTGTCTGTTTGTGTGCAAGTGAGAAAGAAGGACAAAAAGCACAATGTTGTCTTCATATAATATGTATGACACAAACATGATTTAAATTTTGTGTAGTACTTTTATCTCTGGTCTGTGGAATTACAGATTTATAACCAATGATTTTAGTGAGTTTGAAAGGGAAAGTGTTGGTGTGTCGGTGCCAAACTGATGAAAACTAGTTGTTCCTGTTAGACTCCTCTCATAAAATACTTTAAAATGTTCAGGCATTAAATATAAGCAGGTTGATTTTAGAGGGAAAGTCTTTGTTAAGTGATAACATCTTTTTTCCGTTTTGTCATGCAGCAACATAGGTTTCTGTTTTCAGCTGTGTCAAAGTTTAAAACTGAGAAACCTCATATCTATTGTATAATGTTGTATAATGTAAAACAAAGCTTTAATAGGTTTTGCCAATCCAAAAAGTAGAGAAGACAAATATTATTACTGCTATAAACAAAAATAAATGCAAGAAGTATTGCTGTCCATATAACTGCTTATATATTACCTTTAACTTGTGTTTGGTTGTATAGTTGGTGCAAGTAGGACATTTTAAAGATATTGTTCTTTATATTTGGAAAATAAATATTCTCAAAAATTGCTGAGGACAAAGTGTCCTCTGACTCCATTTGCACAAATTCACCAGCCAGCATCTCTCTCTTCATCAAAGAGCAGAGAAACACATCATTATCACCTATCCTAAAATAATGTCTATCTGCTTTTGATTTAGAGACTTTAAATCTGATTGACATAATAAAAGGAAATGACATTCTATTTCACCAAAAAAAAAAAACAGGAAGTGTACACCCATGGTGTAGATCTGACTTATGTGGAAATTGTAGTTTTTGTTGTTCATCAATTGTCAGAAATGATGAGAAGATAATTAAGAGGAATGTGCAGCTACAAGTGGATCTTTAATGAAAGAACTGTGAAAACACTGTCATGGTTTGTATGTAGTACTTCTCGTTCAATTGAGCTAAAAATAATTTTCTGTAGCGTGAGAATAAGATGCTCAATATTACACCACCCACCTTCCCTGAGCGTTTAGGCTCATTACGAGTTTGACAAAACAACACACTTCTTACAGCAGGTGCGACCTGAAGAGTTTGTAAACCTTTTTTAAACATGTTACTTATATAGCTTGGTATGTAAGCGATGCTCTTACAAAGGCTCTTCACTTCATTAAATTCTCCAAAGAATATCTTTAGTCTCTCGAAATGAAAAAAATATCTCTTGATGACAAGAAATTAAGTCCTCGATAATCTACAATCTAAGATTTTAGCTTGTAATGTATGGACTAGCTGCACTAAAATGTATGACCATGTCGGCTTACGTGTCCGTATCTTTTAAAATCATTCTCTCAGCAGTCCTTGTAATATTTGAAATTATTCGCTAGTCTTTTCACATACAATATCATCTCAAATATAGAAAGATCGATTTCCCTGCAAGTTTTTAAAGTTGGTGACATGCTTGGGGCACCGTGAGGGCAATTTTTTATAGAACGAAGTGACCCGGAAACCCATTAAACGTTAACACTGTATAGGTTTAATAGAACTGACCCTTTGAAAGGACATACGGACAGGAGCAAAGAGAAGGGAAAAACACGTTGCTGTGAAAAGTCTACATATGCGATCAATAATGTCTGGTTCTTATACCTGTGTCTTAGCAACTGACTTGTTGACAAGGCCAAGGGTCCAATGACCTTTTCATAAACCACTCAACTCATAACGGGGTTTAAACCATGACCTCTGCTGTTTTTTTAATGAACCAGAATCTGATGAATGAAAAAGACCTCCTTCACAGTAGCATCAATGTGTGTGTACATGTGTGATTTGAATGTCAATGTTACATAATAAATCAGTGACAAATTGGCAACAGCAATAAAGAACAAACCCAGAGGGATGTTTTTCTCAACCCAAAAGAAGACAGCTTAGGGAGTTGGGGCCAAATGGAGGTAATGTTAAACCACCTTGCTCAAGGGTATAACCTGCAAAGAACAGAATCTGTGAGGATTGATAGGCACCAGTGGGGAAACAGCACATCTCTTGTATGGTACAGGATATCTTTGTCAGTGAGGGTGTATGGGGAGAAAGGATGTACAAAAGAAGGCTGTTGCACCATTGTGTACATTTCAATATCACCAAATCATGAAGATTTCATATATTATTTAACAAAGAAACGATTGACCAAGAGTACGACTGCCTAGTGTGAGGGCACTGTAAGCATAGGGCTGTTTTACTAAACCAGATCTTCAATAATTATTTTGTTCCTAAAATGTGCAGTGGACCAGTTTTGTTTTCCTGACACACAAAATCTTAACTTATCTCCACTTGTCCAACTATCCTTCCTTGAAAATAACTGTAAAGCCTTTTATTTTGTACTTCTCTTCTTTCTACTCTCCTTCTTGCCTATTCTACTCTCTACTCTAACTAAACATCATTTGCAAACATTCACACGCACAGAAGTACTGCCTAATCTTATTTGTCAAATTATCCATCGGCCCAAACTATTAACAAGCAGTTCAGACCTAATACGTTCAACAGCCTCTCTCTTACCCCAACTTCCTTTATCTGTCTTCACCATGCACTAACTCCGCTATGCAAACATTTTCAACACTTGTTCTCCTTTGCTACAGCTGACATATCACCTATTGTCCTTGAGGCTCTTTGTAGCCAATCACACACCACATTTATAGCTCTTCTCTGTCAAATTTTGCATGGTTTGTGGTCAACAATAGGACATGTGTTTGTCCCTTGTGTGAATGTTTGTATGAGGTCTGTGTTGATAGATCTGCTCCACAATGGAAAGTGTAAAGTGATTGCAGGTCATTACAGACATTAATAGTCTTTTCATTGACCTGCATTGTGGAGTTAAAAGTGGCCAAATGTTTGGAGGGGAAAATAATAACAGTTGTTGTATCATTGTCTATTTCTTTGCTATTAATCAAATGCGAACCTCTCACAAAGTGAACACTCTCAACCAAACTGCTACTTTTTACTCCATTCACATTGTACTTTTTGAAACAAGCTTTATTCCAATCATTTAGCACTGTTCCTCTGTAAATGAGCTCTACTGTCATTGTTGGCTTTAAGATCAAAACATCAATGTAACATTTTTATTACTTACAATAGAGGTTGACTGGTCTGTTTAGCTTCAGTTGTCCAGTTGTAATTTTGGTGTTTACAAAGATAAATGTGATGCTGGTTCCCAGTGAAGTGGTTAAGGTTACATTCAGAAATGAATGAATCCACATTGGCTTGCCAAAGGGTTTGTATTGGTTACCCTGATTCTCAGAAAGAGTAATATTTTCTCGTTTTCACACTCCTTTTCTCCTTTCTATGCATTTTAGCTTTATTTCTCCTACTGCACAACAAAACCCATCTCCATGTGTAAGCTCATTCCCTTAACCCTGGGGCATCAAAGGTTGAGTCATATAATTCCACATTTGTTATACACACTGTGGGAGTCATTATTTGAATCATTTTATGTGCTCCAGTCCTTGTCGCTGTGGCTGTTACAGTAGCTTGTCATTCACACTACACTGAATGCCACTGTACTGCTTTGTTTGCTATGAATGTGTCCATGCTCCAGTGGAAGAAAAAGATGACATACCCTCTCACAGTAATGATAACATTTGGAACCTAGGACATAGGGAGGCTGGTTAAAAATCAGACAGGCTGGCAGCCACTGTGTGGCAGTCACAGTCTGCTGACACAGTGAGTGCGGCAAAATGCACTGACATCTGACCCCTCACTGTCTGCCACTCAATGTCTGGGGGCTGTCAACACAAGCTAACAACTGCAGCTAAAAGGCAACATGGTATAAACATCTTCCCTTGGTGAGCAATGTGTTTAAAGGCATCCTTCTGCACGGTAAAATATACCCACAAAGCACTCTAGCCTGATCATCCTTTTAGCCACTGGAGCACTTTCCTTGAGATGGGCTACAGGTCTACATGTTTATGTTGCTTCATCTGAAGTAAGCGCATACACAAACATACATATGCATTGAAAAACACACCATAAAAGGGTAACCACTTATCTGTCCCAGTGTGGCTCAACACACTTGGCAAAGAGCAAAGCATTTTTCTTTAACCTGCTTCAGTTATCAGGTTGATAGATGATAAATGGTGAACCTATTACTGCTGTGGGAACATTGAGCCTCCTAATACCCTGAATGAGAAAGGGTAAAGAGTTGGACCCTGGTGTCGGAGAGTCTCTTGGGGTAGCTTTCAGACTCACTCAACCGTCTTTGAAGCCTCTTCAGATCAATAATCCCTTAAATGCTTTTGTGAAGCTATAGGCTATAGACTTTTCAGAAGGAAGCGGTACACATTCATATATCACACATTTCAGCAGATCTGTAAGTAGGCTTTATACAATGGAAATATCTATATTATGAGTAAAAATAATATAAAAAAGGTTTCATAATTTATCATGTTGGTCTCTGAGGCTGAACAGGCGTTTTTTTCTCTTTTTTTTTTGAATAGTCGATGAGTCATTATTAGATTAAGAGGCCTTTAAAAAGATTCTCTAATTGAAATAAATTACATCAAGGAAAATGAAAGAATCCATATTTGTTATAGTCTGTTTTAATAAAATAATCTACAAACCCCAGTGTGCAGACAATGCATTCGCCACTTCACTCAAAAATAACTCTTTCTATCTTTATTCACTATTCACTTAACAGTTTCCTGTTGAAATCATCAATTCTTCATCAACAGCAAATCCATGATTCAATTTGCCAATGTCTGACACAGCAAGCTCAGCAAGGTCAAGAGGACTTAACAAAACAGAGAAGGGCTACTGCCAGGCAATGTTTCCCTAACCCTTAGTTCCATTATTATCCCATGCAAATATATGAGCATCACATCCGTTATATGGACAGTAGAGTAAAAAGGATCATATTATTGTCTTGTTTTTAAGAGTTCACTTAAATAGAGAGACAATAGATGTATTGTCTAACTTTGCTTCTTTAGTCATCATTTTTGTCAATACTGCAGCTCAGGACATAATATGCATTTTACCAAAGTAGAAAAAAAATCTCAATTAAATTATCTTGGGTGCTATAAATAAAAAATTAAAATAAATTTACAAAGCCAAAACAGCTGGACCTACAACCAATACTATACAGTATAATTCTGTATGATTTGCACATAAAACCCTAACACATTGGTAATATCATAATCTAGGACTGTGCAGAATTTGTTTTACATGGCGACATAACCATGAAATACCGTAAGTCGAGGATGTCGTAAACTGACCACTCCCTGTAATCAATTACTGATTAAATATACTGTTATGCCACATCAACAGCTCCAAGTACTTAGCAACAGGAACGTGCCACCACCTGAGAGCCTTTTGAATCAAGCCTAACACAGACACCAACAGCTTGAAATCCTTTGTCTGAACCATTATATGCAACAGTAACATTTGCGCTAAACATTGCCCTCTACAAGCCAAAGATTTGGTTCTACTGCCACCATCATATGCCACTGGTGTGTTCAATCTCAGACACTTTGTGAATGGACATATTGTACATGTAGCACCAATCGATGTTGAACCACCCAGCCAAAGATTGGACTTTCACAGAGGTTGTGGTAACCACATTCCACAGTCAGCAGCTGAAAACACAACTTAATTCTTTGATTCTCTTCAGCCTTGAACGCTGGGCACCCTTCAAAGCTTCCTTACACCTTTAAAGTCTTTAGAAGGTTAATCCTGTTGATAGATAAAACTGAACTTTCCCAAAAGTTCAAGAGCTACACTTTAACAGTTGGATGCTTTGTCCTGTTGCAGTCAGATAACATCAATTGTTACTGCAGTTGGCTGTAAAATGCATGAGTTTAAAATTTTGTCAGTGTTTCCTTTTATTGTTTGTTAGCCGTAACTACTATCCCATTTAACTGATATTAAATACATTTCTTTTGAAAAACCAGACATAAGAAACCAGACTTGCATGTATTTCTACGCATGTCAGTGTACACTATAAATCAATAAATATTTAATTTTAGTGTTAAATATATTTTAACCATCCGTACTAAGAATTTTAACCTACACATTTAGGATAAATGTATAGTAATAGTTATTAGAGCAATTAATTGAGCAACAGATTAGTCATGTTCTTTAGGTAAATTTGCATGCTCTACAAAAGGAAAATGCAAGCAGACTTGAAAATAATTACCTACTATAAATTTTGTAAAACAAAAATGGCAAAAGTAGATTGCAACATTTAAATTTACTATTTTTAATTACCTTGCATGATAAACTCTGTGTGAATAAACATGATGGGAAAACAAGTTACCTCTTCAAGCCAATTTGCCTTTTTTTTTTTTTTTTTTAAAGAAAAGAAATACAGTAAGACCGGCAGTCTAAGGAGAGTGTAACAAAAATTAGTTTGGTGGGAAGAGTTTGTTTGTGTTTACTGATAATGAAACTCTGCTCTCCACAACAAACACTATGTTATACTAAATACCAATAGGTCCTTACCTTTAACAAATGTACATGTCTCAGTTGGTAAGAACTGAAACAAACGTAGTTATAATCACTGAAGAAGTTAATTGACCAGTTGGTCATTGGTTTTGAATTTAATTTATTCCACACACAAGACACAGCACTCAGGCAAGCTCGGTTTTATCCACATTAAGCAGACTAGAGAACATATATTTATCTTTTTTATATACTAAATATGTTATTTACTTAAAATAATTCCCTAAAATGATATAACCTCTTACTTAATAAAATCTCTACTTCTCATGTCTGCAATGAAAAATGAGAGTATAAAAAAGATAAATGTGTTCTGTGGTTCAGTCACTTGATAAAAAGCCAATTTATCGTCTAATCAAAGAATCATTTCCATGGTAAAAGCCAATGTCTTCATGACAGGCATGAAAAAAAAAATTAAATTGCTGCTCACATCCATAGTTGTTATGGGCTGATTTATCTCTGCTCTTATGTTTTGGAAAAATAAACCCTGGGCTCCACATCCCACGAATGCAGCCTGACTAAGGAATGACATGGAACAAGTGAAGCAGGGAAAGCCTTAACTCAGACCTGGCGTGATTGACAATATCCTTCTAATGCAGTCATGATAGAGTTGGCAGCTGTTTTATAGTGTAGGCATCTATTACCTTTTCTTCACTCCATTTGTTGTTATTCTGTGTGAAATGCAACATTCAAATATACTCCCTTGAAATAAAAGAAAAATCTATTTAAGACACAGGGGTGAAGGCTGCCATTATTATCCTCCCTGTTCACAACTGTTCAGTGTGTGCTAGCATTATTACTAGCTGTCACTGTGTAAAGAAAATATCGCAGGCTGCTTTCCTAAAGCATAGCCCTCAGAGAAAAAGGAGGGGGAAAAAACAAAAAACATTTGGCCAGGTCATAATTCCTCCTGTTTTCCCTATCTTATCAGTGTAACCTCCACTGGTCAGCAATTTCTTATGATTTGTTGTTATTTCTTTCCAACCACATACACTACACTCTCCCACCTTCTGTCTGTCTGTTTGTTTATATTTGAAATTGTGACTGACAACAAATAGAGCCAAAGGGAGATGGATTTTAATGAAGGCATAACAGTTGCTCAGTCTCCGAGAAACCAGATATCTGACTGTTTACATGAGACATATGGTGCATTGATTACGAGAATTCTCAGGAATAGTCAGATGTTTAAATATATTCTTCACAAGTGGAAAATAAAAACATAAGAATATCATACACACCCAGAAATAGGTGTATATAGCCAAGTACAATTACAAACACAAGGAATTACTTCATATCTTGGTGCCACTATAATTTGATCAAACAAATGCAAAAAATATCAAAGGTAAAGAAAATAAGGCTTCATTTAGTCCCTACATTTCTTCTTTGACAAAAAATGGTCATAGGTAAGGTGAAAAAAACGGTTTAACGAGATTAACGAAAATGGGTCTTTTGGGGGGTTTCTCACTTTGGCTCGACGTCGAGTCGACGACAAGTTTAATTGCGTCATACCGTTGACAGAGGAAGAACTACACAGACACACAAGTCCAACAATGAGCACGTAACTCACCATAAACGACTCCCGTAGCCTTTGCTAATGCAGATAACACGGCAATCAGTTGTCCTGTCAGCTCCCAGTGAAAGTGGCAGTTTCACCTGCCGGGACAAACCGCGGGGGGTTCCTCTGCTCACGTATCCGCTCCAGCATGACGGAAGTGGAGTTCCACAGCACCGTCAATTTAAAGTTCTGGTTTAATGCGCAACTGGGGCACACTTATCCTTCAGAGCACTTGTTGTCAACGGCAGGTGGCTTGGCGAGTTTTTTATTTATTTTCTTACGCTCAGGGACACGTTATCTATCACTTTATGGAGTGATTATGACTACTGGTTTAGTCGTGGTACAATATCGACGTAGGCCAAAGAGGCCTCTCTCGTGCGTTAGTGCCCACGCGGAAGAAAAAAAAACTTCTCGACTCCTCCCAGTGGTCGTCGACGTTTTTTTGTTTGTTTGTTTGTTTGTTTGTTTGTTTGTTTTTTGTGTGTGTGTTTGTTTTTTGTTTTTTTTATTTTGTTTTTGTTAATGCCCTAGTATAGCGTTGTGCTGTCCTGAAAAATAAACAAAATAATATGGACACTGATACAATTTGTGGTTTGTTCAATGTAGCATAGCATAGTGGTTTTGCTATGCTGCATGTGAAAAGACAAAATAAGACGAGAAAAGAAATACAGCAAAATCACTGAAGCCCAAAAGAGGAAAGCAAACAATCACACAAGCATATATCAATGTCCGAAGAACAGTAGGAAGGAACTGGGGAAATATAGAAATAATTAACCACTGATTACACTCAGAATTAATGCTTGAAGGTGTACGATTTTTGAATACTCAATCATAAGTATAAGGATCCACACACATAAACTACTACTGTTAAATGTGTAATAACTGAGAAGTGTCTTTGCTTAGAGTGTTAGGTATAATAATCAGTGGTAGAGATAGAAGAATTTAGTAATACAATGGTAGATTAAGAGTGGAGTCTGTGAACATGCCAAGTAAATACAAATGGCTAGAAACAATGCAACACTTGATCATCAACGACATATTTAATTTGCAAATACTTCTTAAAAGGTTTGATGCGCTTTGAGGATGCATTTGGGAAGAAAACGGATGCACTCTGAGGCTGTTGTATCCCATGCTGTTTTATCTGTTCAAAGAGCTGTGCCTCTATTATCATCTCCTTAAACTAGCACATCAACGTGGAACCACGGATACTTAACAGTCACCATCAGCAACAGGAATCCTACATTTCAGGCCTTGCAATAATGGAAAAGCTGTTGCTGATTATTGTGCCTGACATGGATTTCGTTAACAACTAACAGAAGGCAACATTGTTATATGTAATGATTACCAACCATTGCAACACCAAAAATAACCTAAAGAAATAATAATAATAATAAAAGAGCTAGAGAAACTGTGTCCCAATGAAAGCAGCAGGGGTGAAATTGTTTTTAAAGAAACGCATTTTTCCTAATGTGACATTATGTAATTGTCATAAAATAGAATAGGAATTAGAATAAAATAATGTAATGTCTAATTATTTCTCATCTTAGCTTCAAGCAGATTTTTATATATACATATTTGACGGGTTAAGCATCTTCTACAAATCTCACTGAGCTTAATATATTTCTGACTTGTTCTCAGCATATCAACTTTGTCTAATGCAGGGGTCTTAACATGTGGCTCCAGAGGCACATGTGGTCCTTCAGTCCCTCTGCTTTGTTTCCAAGGTAATGTTGATACATTTTTCCTGTTTGCAACCATTGTGTTTAGTTTTTTCAAATAAATGTTGGTCCACTTTTTTAAACCAGCCAGATGCTGACTATCAGTAACTTATGGGCCACATGTCTTTTGAAGATGGCTGTGAAGCAACATCAACATCAATTATATTAATCAGAAAAACACTAAAGAGTTAAATTTGTGTCTTTACTAAGAACTCCCCAAATGTTTTAGTGTTTCATTCAACACATTTTCTGTATGCTAGCGTTCAAGATAAACTGAAAAAAAAAAAAAACCCACACCCGTATATGACAACATATAATTGCAGAAAGCACAATTTAAGGACAAGGTCGTAGGGCCACGGTCATCCATTCGTTACTCCACAGATCAGCCAATCTCCTTGACCTGTGTAGTAAGGTCACAGGGCTTGTTCTCTGGTCATTGATTTTTTTTTTGAGAGTGATGTTCTGATTCTCTATAAATTTCCAGGTTTTCTATATTCAGATACTACACCAGGTGCACGTTTACCTTAGCACTCGACACATTCTGTGACATATTCATATCTGCTGTTTTTACGAAAGCATGCTCCATGTCGCCTGCTGTCTGACCACTGATATATATGTATATATATATATATATATATATATTATTGGTTCCATAGTGTAGCGGTCAGCACTCCTGCATCTGCTGCTAACAGCATCTGCAGCATCTAACAGCATCTGCTGCTAACCCATCAATGGGATCATATGGGATATATATATATATATGTATATATATATATATATATGTTCTTCGTATATATGGGTACATATGCTTGACACATGCTCAATACCAAAAATTGGCTTGTTTTGTGTAAAATGTCAACGTGCAATCCAAATGATGTTGGTCCTCTACTACCTTTCCTTCCTGTCAAAAAGGGTGACAGGGGTTAATGAGAATCCAAACTGCAGTTCCAGAAAACCTCTTGCCAGGCTCTCTGGAAGAGATAATAAGGCTGCCTGTCACAGGTAATTACTGTCATCAAATCTGTGAATACTGTGGCCTACACTGCAATGCTGTATAAAACATAACCTCTCACATATTCTTCTCATAAATAAGTCAAAAGAGAATTTGTATTTTTGATTATTAGCTCTATTCTAAATACAGTGTCACAACTTACGAAATGTATAAACACGTTGATCGATCCTAAAGTCTCTCCAAATTTCTTATGGAACATGGTTAAAGCATGCAGAGTTGGCAGGTAAAACTACTGAAGATTTTACATTGAGACGGAACTCGGCTACAGTGTGTTCCAGAGATTTTATGCAAAAGTGTGATTGCTTTGCATAATGCAGGAGTCGATTAGAAGTGGAATTTATCAACCATATTTAGCTACAGGTTACATGGAAGAGTGAAGGATTAAATTAATTTACTCCATCATAAAAATAACACATTTTGACTAAATGAAAATGGGTTTAAATGCAAGTGAGGAAAATAAATAATGTGTTTATTGCTGTAGCTTAGGTAGGGAATATTCAGTAAATAGAGGTGGTAATATGTAAGTCTGCAATAGACCATTATAGATCTGTTGGTAAACCCTGCCCCTGCCTGATGGCAGATGGGAGTTGAGACCCCTGCGACCCTGAGTGGGGTTAATGTGTACTGTAGAAGATGAATCAATCAATAAATAAAACAACTGCAGAGGGCACACTGAGCCTTGATGAACAATGTTCTCCCTTCTCTCCCTTCCAGTCTGGATAGCTACAACACCGACCTCACCCCCAAAGCCATCAGGATGCCAAGTGACCCCACCCACCCATCTCACAGCCTTGTCAGCCTGCTGCCGTCAGAGCAGAGACCGCGGAGTCTCCAGGCCAAAACTAGCAGGCTCAAGGGCAGTTTCATTCACCACAGACTCAGGAAGCTTAACTTCCTGCCTGCTCTAGAGCTGGGGTTCCCCAAACACCAGGCTGGGGGCCATTACCAGCATTTAAGGTTTTATTTTGAAATTTAATTTTAATTTTTTTTCCCCCATGGACCAGTTAGCCCTAAAACTAAAGTCTAGAGCAAATGATTTTCAAAAAACAAACAAACTGGAGAGCTGAATGACTGTCAGAAACCCCCAAAGTTCTTCTTCAATGATTGGTCCATTGCAACAGATTATATTATATATTGTACATTTATTAAAATCTATTTCTATTTACATAATATTTCATAATATTAATTAAATTGTATATGATGCCCTTAATCAGGTAATAGTTATATATAATGATGGGAGTGTATATATATATATATATATATATATTATTGGTTCCATAGTGTAGCGGTCAGCACTCCTGCATCTGCTGCTAACAGCATCTGCAGCATCTAACAGCATCTGCTGCTAACCCATCAATGGGATCATATGGGATATATATATATATATGTATATATATATATATATGTTCTTCGTATATATGGGTACATATGCTTGACACATGCTCAATACCAAAAATTGGCTTGTTTTGTGTAAAATGTCAACGTGCAATCCAAATGATGTTGGTCCTCTACTACCTTTCCTTCCTGTCAAAAAGGGTGACAGGGGTTAATGAGAATCCAAACTGCAGTTCCAGAAAACCTCTTGCCAGGCTCTCTGGAAGAGATAATAAGGCTGCCTGTCACAGGTAATTACTGTCATCAAATCTGTGAATACTGTGGCCTACACTGCAATGCTGTATAAAACATAACCTCTCACATATTCTTCTCATAAATAAGTCAAAAGAGAATTTGTATTTTTGATTATTAGCTCTATTCTAAATACAGTGTCACAACTTACGAAATGTATAAACACGTTGATCGATCCTAAAGTCTCTCCAAATTTCTTATGGAACATGGTTAAAGCATGCAGAGTTGGCAGGTAAAACTACTGAAGATTTTACATTGAGACGGAACTCGGCTACAGTGTGTTCCAGAGATTTTATGCAAAAGTGTGATTGCTTTGCATAATGCAGGAGTCGATTAGAAGTGGAATTTATCAACCATATTTAGCTACAGGTTACATGGAAGAGTGAAGGATTAAATTAATTTACTCCATCATAAAAATAACACATTTTGACTAAATGAAAATGGGTTTAAATGCAAGTGAGGAAAATAAATAATGTGTTTATTGCTGTAGCTTAGGTAGGGAATATTCAGTAAATAGAGGTGGTAATATGTAAGTCTGCAATAGACCATTATAGATCTGTTGGTAAACCCTGCCCCTGCCTGATGGCAGATGGGAGTTGAGACCCCTGCGACCCTGAGTGGGGTTAATGTGTACTGTAGAAGATGAATCAATCAATAAATAAAACAACTGCAGAGGGCACACTGAGCCTTGATGAACAATGTTCT
Organism: Cynoglossus semilaevis; assembly: GCF_000523025.1. Lineage (NCBI taxonomy): Eukaryota > Metazoa > Chordata > Actinopteri > Pleuronectiformes > Cynoglossidae > Cynoglossus > Cynoglossus semilaevis. Next base: position 19,381,162 of record NC_024307.1, read on the forward strand.
CCCTTCTCTCCCTTCCAGTCTGGATAGCTACAACACCGACCTCACCCCCAAAGCCATCAGGATGCCAAGTGACCCCACCCACCCATCTCACAGCCTTGTCAGCCTGCTGCCGTCAGAGCAGAGACCGCGGAGTCTCCAGGCCAAAACTAGCAGGCTCAAGGGCAGTTTCATTCACCACAGACTCAGGAAGCTTAACTTCCTGCCTGCTCTAGAGCTGGGGTTCCCCAAACACCAGGCTGGGGGCCATTACCAGCATTTAAGGTTTTATTTTGAAATTTAATTTTAATTTTTTTTCCCCCATGGACCAGTTAGCCCTAAAACTAAAGTCTAGAGCAAATGATTTTCAAAAAACAAACAAACTGGAGAGCTGAATGACTGTCAGAAACCCCCAAAGTTCTTCTTCAATGATTGGTCCATTGCAACAGATTATATTATATATTGTACATTTATTAAAATCTATTTCTATTTACATAATATTTCATAATATTAATTAAATTGTATATGATGCCCTTAATCAGGTAATAGTTATATATAATGATGGGAGTGTCAATCACACGAGTACCGATTGAGTGTCAATTACTCTCATAACGTATTGACACTTCATGATACTTCATATTTCATGTGTCACTTCCACATCTTTTAGTATAATTAAAGCTTTTGTGCTGTAACACCCCAGCTATAAAATTGGACAGATCCATTCATGTCACATGACCACTGACCAGAAGAGAGCAGTGACTCCATGTGACCAAGTCCACTACACATCTCTGTCCCTAAATGGTAGCAGTTAAACTATTTGGGTCACATTGTGTAGTATTGCTCACTGCACACACAAAGACAAACACACATCTGCTGCTGGTCTATTTAAAATTTGTCTCACATAGATCCAGTCAGTTGTGCGTAATAGGTTGGGTACCACTGACCTAAAAGATCATTTAATATATCCTCTCAATGTTGACCATTAGCAGAGCCCTCAGTTCTGGAGTTGGTAATGTGTTTTACCATCACTTTTATTGAGATCTGCTAAAAGGTTTCAAAAGTTTCTCAGCCCGTCAGTCGTTTTTTCAACATCGGACTCCCACCTGCTTTTTACACATCGTGCACAGGCCATCTGCACATACAGTCAGAGAAATTATTTTTTGTGTCTCCCACATTACCCGCAGCAGTAAAGAAGCCAGCATTAGTTTCCTTCCACCGTGTTGTCAGACCATCCTTCTCTGCTTTTTGTCAGCAGAAATATCCTCACCCACACTGTCTGTTTTAGTTCTTAAAAAACAAACTGGTGCTCATTTGTCAGCGCACCCTTATCTCCAGTTGCACACTGCTCACAGGAACTCCAAAAAACTGAGGTTACTTGGATGGTGGCTGCGGTGTGTGTGTGAGATGGAGATACTAAAGTCCGCCGATCCAGCAAGCATTCCCTGCAGACCATAAATATTTCACAACGAGAGTCTGTGTTTTTCACCATAAAATTTTCTTCCTAAATACAGCTACAAAACTGAAGCTGCAAAACAAGTACGCTGACTGCTGCAGCCACAGTGTTGGGCTGCTTCATCAAATACTGACATGCGCAGCCTCTGAAGGCTCTGATCCCAGCCATACAATAGACAACGGGAAGAGAAAAGGGGGAATGCTCAGTTTTAACATAAAACTTCTAGATGTTGGATACAACAGGCAGGCACTGCAGTTAAAGGTGAAAGATTTGATGACCACTGATAGTTGTGTGTGTGTGTGTGTGTGTGTGATTCCTCCAGTCAGTGCCCAAGAAAATGTATCTTGATTTTATCACAGCATTATGATGGGGCTAGTAATTGTTCCTGCCTATATACTGTATTACTGACTCAAAGTTTTCCATATTACCTTGTCAGTATTATCATTTTCATTGAAAAGATAAGGATATTGAAAAGGACATAGCAGAATTAAGACTGTACTGTATAAGCTTTGGATGTACCACAGTGCAATCACAGACTCCCTCCAGCAGTTAGACCTCAGGACACAGAGGTCTTCTTTGACATTCACTGTGTTTGTACATCATAGATAATGTAATAATAATAAACCCCTCCACATATTGAAAATGTGATGGCAATGCCCTGCGATGGCAATATTTTTTATTTATGGAACAATATGTGATTTCTCAGACACAGCTCAGCATAACTACAGTCAGTGGTGTTGAGCTAATATTAATGTTTGCTTCTTAAATGTACCATTTTTTTCTGTAAATCTATGACTTTAGTCTCATAAATTTCTGACTTTATTCTAATACATTTCCAACATTATTCTCATTATTTCATCTACTTTTTAACTCTCAAAGTGGCCCTAATACTCGAGGCACGGTTGTGATCTGACTTTTGCTGTCATTGACTGCTGTCTTCGTCTTGATTGTACACTCAGACTCTGTAATTGCACTACATGTTTCTCAGTCAATCAATATGTGTAGATGCTGCACCCAGTAATGTTGCTGGTACAAAAGTCTGGTTTAAAGGGTGAAAGAAAACTCCAACTGCTGTAACACCCTACAGATTTACTATTTTTAAAATCTGAAGACAGCAAAAAATCAGACTAGTGGGCACAAGAGAGAGCAATATTAGATTTAAATCCTTTTTAGTGGGACAGACACAAGAAAGAGACGGAATCCTTTCATGTGCGTTCCCTTTTGCACACAAGTCATTTTCAGTTAGAATCAGCTGAAGACTGATTAAAACACACACATAAGGCAGAACAACAGACACAGACAGATACAAAGACTGTGATCACATTTCTATCAAATCATCACCAACTAGTATTTGCAGTAACTATTCAGATATAGGCTGTACATAGTGCAGCTTTGTTCCAATTAAATACAGAACAGAAGTGTTTATTAATGGATGTGGAAAAAGCGAGAACTTGTCTTTGTGTGGTTGTCCTACCCAAAAAATATTTAATTCACAGAGTAGACTTTTCAATTCCTTTAGAAACTCATCTTGATTGAATCTAACAGAAAAAGACTACGGCGTGTGGTTCAAAACAAATCTACAGTAGAGTGAAGCAGAATACCGCAGGATGATACATCAATAGTCATCCACCTTGTTGCTGATAACTTTGCTTTCACTTCTTGCTGAAGGAAAAACCTGGTGTGAGCATCATAAGCAGAATTGATGGGCAAGGCATGGCCATTAAACAACCACAGTGGGCACACGGGCTAAAACAGGTTTGTTAATAAAACACATTCCTTCACACCTAATGCATAATAAATTGTGCTCATATTTCTGTCCTTGTGATGAAAGGTATTCATACAGAAAAAGTAGACACAACATTACTCTTCTCTGCTTCAGAGAGAAATCACATTCGTAGCCTTGTGCAAATACCATCCCACACACGCACTTATGTACACACACTCACACACATACACACATATGCAGCAGCTTCAGTTGCTTTAGTGATTCTCACTTGGCCCTCTTTAAATAATTTATTTGGTCTGTGGGGAGTTTTGGATCCACATTCCAATACTGGATTGCTGCAAATGCCTGCAGGCCTGTCTCACTCTTAAACTAAACATGCAAATATATGTTGGCAATTATTATTTTGTTCACATAGATATGTCTCCGAATCATTAAAGAGAAGAGTAAAGAGTGTGGTAAATACAAAGTCAGGGCAGTGAATGAGAGAACCAGCGGGCGATGGACGTAGAGGAGCATGCTGTACTGCGGCGCCATACCAAGGGTGATTAAAACAACGCCTCGGGTCAGCACCGGATTGAGATAATGGAAAGAATGGAGTTAGCCAATCACCATTTGCCAACATTGTGCTGACTATGCCCACCCCACTAGTTAAGGAGATACTTTTACAGCGCCTCAGGGTATGTGGCAACATTTCACTTAAATTTCTAGTCACAGTACAGTTCCTCTCTCCAACCTTATCCAGCATGAGTACCATCGGAAAACAATGAGACTCTCTGTTAATTGGAGGCATTTGAACAGCATTAATTATATGTTTTTAAATATATGCAAAACTGGCTGTGCTGCTCTGAACAAACCATTAGCAAAGCGCTGCCAAGAATCTTCAACTCACGAGAAGGTGGAGGTTGTAGGGATCAGTATTCCTCCCACTTTAATTTCAAGTGATGCGATCAGCACCTGGGCATGTCATTGAGTGCATGTCTGATGTCTAAAAGCGAGCCGTCAGCAGTAGTTTTTTTTCCCAACAGCACATTATGGTAAAGCACAGCCAAAAGTCAGGGCGACACATTGTGTCATTCCATTAAAGCGATTCGCTTAATACCATAATTTGCATGTCAAAGTTTTGATGAGCACATGAAGAAGAAAGGCCATCCATCTGAATGTAAATTATCATTTTGGAACTAAATTAAATAATTATCTAGTGGCAGAACACCTGCCAGCGTTGCTAACTGCAGACAAATATGACATTGTGGTTTAATTAGGCTGGGTTTAATGTAGGGAAGTTACAATACAGACGTGCTGACTTGTTTAATGTATTCAAAGTTGGATAGCTGCTGTTAAAAGAAGAAAAAAACCCACACACAATAGCAATAAGAAAAACTAAAAACATAATCCATTAAGGCCATGATTACGCCGCTGCGATACGACTACAGAGCCTGAGGACGCAGAGCCATCTTGTCTTGTTCACACAAATCAGGCGCAAGAAAATTCAGTGTTTAATCAGAGCAATTAAATACAACTATGGCCCCTGTAGTACATATGCCTGGCCTCAGTGTGGCGCTATGTCAGCTCCAGTCTATCATACTGACATTGTCTTCTTATTGCTGCTACAAGTGGAAGTGCAAAGTGGAATAAATAGCTGTAGAGCACCAAGTTTCCAAATTAGCCTCTTTAGCCAATCAAAAGCAGCCTGGCAGCTGCCACTGTTCACCTTGTGTGACGCTGAGCAGGGCTGACTGGGGTTAAAGGTTACAGAGAGACGAGACTGACCACATCAGCTCACCCTTCTCCGTTCACACAGAGACGCAGTGCTCTCAAACATTTTCGCTGCACATTTATACTAAAGGGATTTAGTGAAACACAGAGATGTTTATTTCCACCTCTGTGAAGGTGCTTACATTATTTCATAAAAACACTTTCCATGTCCTGTGTATGTATTGTGAAGTAAATAATTCAAACAGTTCCACAGCAACACAGTGTGCCACCATCTGCCAGTTACAAAGAACTACAAGAGAAGTTTCAGCACCACGGACAGTTGAGTGGTTGGAGCCGCAGGTGTTTCAGCACCACGGACAGTTCCACAGAGCAAAAACATCAATTCCTTCATCTCAGACAGCTGCGTCACCAAACCAGATGAAACGTTTCTGCTTTCACAGGTAAAATGCAAAAGAGCTGCATTATGTGTCTGGCACTTTTTCAAGAAAAAAAAAAGAATGTGTTTTTGAAGTGGGTGGTTTAGTTGGCTGAGTTTGTGCTGGAGTGATGGAGGGTCCTTTGGCTTCAAGATAAAGTTAGTTATTTTGTATTACGTTGGTGCCATATTGGGTTGTTTTTCTGAACCAGGAAAATATAAAAGTAATTTTCTTTTTCTAAAGCATTAACATTCAAGTTTCATGTGTGTCATTCGAAAATGTATGGAAAGGTTTCTGCCAGAATGAGAGAGAAATATATTTGAAGATGCTGTCTCTTTTCCACCTGGCTGATCTTTAATCCGTGCAGTCACTGACTGCAGTATTTGCAAAAGACTATTGGTCTGGATTCTGTCCACACAGCAGCACAGGTCGGTTAGACCCAGTTGTACTATTGATTGAACTTCCAGGGCGACACTTTAGAACGTGAGAAACATCCTAAGAGTCAGGAGAAACCGAGAGGTGGAATACGCAGTACAATACAGCTGTGAACAGACGTTCATACACTCAGAGTACACGTGTACAGCAGTGGGATCCAAGTTTGGTTGACAACTGAAATAATTAATGAACAACCACCTGAAATGAAACAACAAACATGTTTGTTTTTCATCTATATTTCCCTTTTGAATTTATTACGTTCACAAATTTTAACCAACATTTAACCAACAAGACCTTTTCGCCAGGAATTCTGGGCCCAATGGAAATGATATAACAATGAACCCCCCAAGTACTTAACAAATAAAAAAATCAAATAATATTGCAATATTTTTGCCCCCCACCCATACAGCACCACTGACTGGGAACACCACAGTCTCTGCAGATTTGTAATTAGACTTCTGACTGACTTCTGGTTTAATTTCCTGTACACATGCTTTTTTTATTTTCTGCATCTATTTTACCTGTGACTGTGTTTGTTGTGAACTGATACACAGAGTATTTGAGGACAGAACCTTAATGGGATAAACAACTCTTCTCTCTCAGTTATTTGTGTCATCATTTCTTGTGATTGCCTCTGCCCCTTCCAGAGATTGACAGATCTGTGAATTTGATATTCTGCAGCTTTATAAGCTGCTCCACTCCAGTCGTCTTCTCATCCCTCTTCATTTGCCTACGAAAAGGCTCTTTACAGCAACATGTACTTTAAAGGAAGGAAGGAGAACATATGGAAATTAAGGGATCCCCAAATTGGGTCATCAATTTTGTCTGAGCTCCAATGATTTATTTACATCTCTTTACTATGACACTTACAAAGCATGAATATATTTAGTCTTAATCAGATATGTCTGAGGGACTGACAAGACAGCTCTCGACCGTTTGATTGATCTGTTCATTTTCTCTACACTAAGAAATCTAATGTTTGACCCACTTCATGTTTTAAAATCATAGAATATTTGTATGAGAGGACCGACCACTAAAGAAAAACCCCGACCCC
>NC_024307.1:19387948-19426674 GCF_000523025.1 Cynoglossus semilaevis
ATGGATAATGCTCTTCCTGTCAACGCCGTCTCCTGCTTTGAAGCCTTTAAAACATCCGATGCAAAGCTTAGCTCAAACGTGTCATTTTATCCTGTTTTCTGAGCAGACCGTTCACCAAGAGACGCAGACACATTTATTTGGGTTCGAGTTGAGGTAACTGTGCAGGTTGCTGTGTTTTAGCATTGACTTTCCTGCTGGTCCCCAGAGACGAGTGCAACCCTTCCAGCTGGTTGTCAGAGTAATGAAGTAAAAAGAACGCAGCATGAGCCTAGGATATGAGTGTAAGCACTGCAATGTTAAAATATGATTAAAATGATGTTACATCTGTGGCGATAATAAGACGAGTTCTACACAAAAACATCACAATTATACACATATATTCACATATGTATAAATGTGTATATATGTATTATATATGTATACAATTACATACACACCTATATACACACACACATACACTCAAATGTGTATATATGTATTATATATGTATATAATTACATACACACCTACACTCATATATATATATATATGGGTTGCAAGTCCAAGTAATAATCAAGTCAACTAGTTGCTGATGATGTCACTGATGATGACACTGTTTTTAAGTCAGTTATTAAACACAGTCAAACCCTTTCTGTATAATCTGTATTCAATGTAAACCTACAGCTCTTTTACATAACTTATTGTAAACAAAAAAGTAAAAATAGTCCATCCACCACAGAGAATTTGCACTTATATATTTATGTAACCACGATGTCACGATGACAGTCCTGCTCTGCTACAGGTTCAGTCACTGTTTGTGTTTAGAGCTGGATTTTTGTGTAAAGACAAGTGCATTGACCTGGGCTAAATGAAACCTCAGCCAGTGTTTCCTGGCGTGTCTGCTGCTGGGATATTTCTTCCATCTACAATTCAGAGCTCTTTCATTTTAACTGCTTACTAATGTAAGGTTGGTGACTCGAGCAAACAGCGATATGGTTTCCTCACAATTGCCTTCCTACGGACTTTGTTCTGCTCTGCATTAACAAGGTTCTCCTTGACATGCGTTAAAAATAAATTGTTACACAGGTGTACCATTTTTACATTGGGTATGTGTGTATTTGTACTGGACGGCTCAAATACGTACATGTACTGGTACAGCTCTAGAGTACGATGTGTTTTCTCCCAAAATACTCTGGGAACATTGTATAATTACATACGACGTAAAGTATGAATCATAATTGTGGGAACCATCTTGTGAAGAGGAAGCCTCTGTTCAAAGCCTGGAGCTTCTAAAGAGCTGCACTGTGTTTTCACACCAAACTGATTCAAACAAAACCTCCTGGTTTTGTAAAACTTCTGTTTACTCTGTCATTGAGTTGGTGCCTAAGGACAAAACACTTCATTTTTACATTGTGAAGCCAGGTAAACAGGCTCTGGATTTGGTTATTAGCATTTAGTGTAGTGGTGTATCAGATGATGACTGTGCCAAAAGCCAATCTCGTATCCAAACTGAATTTCAAAGAGATGGCATGTTGGCTGGCTCACTCTTCTTGACATTGCTTTCGGCAAAGGTTAATATTTTTCTCAAAGATATCGACTCTCAGATGCAGACTTGGAGGAAACATTTAGCCAAATATGTTAATGAGTAATGGGATGAAATGATCACTGCAGTCTCAAAAGCTCCACAGAGTTTGTTTTTTTTTCTTGTCTTTGAGGTAGAGCCAGGGCGGCTGCTCTTCATTTGTTCTGTTGATACCATCTCCATAAATTTGCCAGATCCAACAGACGGAGAAGCATGAGGATGTTGAACAAAGGAGAGAGATGCTGCAAGAGGGAAGGGAAAAAAACAAGATCGATGAAAGGAGAGAAAGTGGTGAGGGTCTGGGAAAGGGAGAAAAAAGAGAAAAGATCTGGCACGGGTTTGCAGGACAAAAAGCCTTCAAGGCTTGTTGGACAAATAACTTGATTTCAACCAATCACCGAAAGGGCAAGTTCAGGTTGTTAGGGGATAACAGTTTTTAAATCTCTGAAAATCCACCAAAGAATAAAAAAAGAAATGTATGTAAAAACTTCAGAAACAACTTTGTTTTCACAGGTGGAGGACGCTGACATTCTGTTCATGAACTGTTGTGTTTTGCGGCAGTAAATCCCAGAAAAACAAACAGTGTTTTCTTGGCTTTTATTGTGAGTGATAATAAGGTAATGGAGACGTAACCTTTGTGAGAACAACAAAGGTTTAGCTTCTGACGCTAGGAGAAAATATCAATCAATGCAAACAGATCTGTTTGTTCACACTTCTCTGTGTTCAATTTCAACAATAACTTAAATGCTTACAATTTAAAGTGGTCAATAGTTTTCTTTTGTCAACAGGAAAGAATCTGTGAATCGACGATGAGACGGCAACAACCTAGTACGGATCAGTGTCGCTGGTTAGAGACACAACACACTGCGTTAGCCCTGCTGCGTCACCACAGGGTAGAACATCACCACAGTCTGTCCTTTAAGATTCCCACCAGTATACAACTCAGTTCAGTTATCTCCCACTATAATGATCTACAGCAGGGGTCACTAACTACCTGTATATCTGTCGCAGGGCCAGAATTTTTCTGGAGAGACACCTTGGGATCAGGTCACAGGATAGGATGGTTTAAAAAGCTGGATTCAGCCCATGGACCTTTACTGTTTTGTTAATAATTACTGTATTAAAAATAAGCATCATTTGTGAGCTCGCCCCAGCTTAAAAAAAAAATCATAATTCATTTGAATTTACTGCAGAATCCCGTTGCAAACATTTCAAGCTGCTTGATACATCAATCTTGTTGTAGCCGACAGATGTCTTTGCTCCCAGGTTAAAACAATTTTGAAATTTCCATTAAAGAGTAGTTTAATTTAGATTTAATTTTCTCCTTTCTATTCCAGTTAGTTTAATTGTTAGTTTTTAATTTTTTTTATACTTTTGTAAAGGTGTAGGATTGAATGAGCACAAATTCAATTAGAGAGATTTATTAAACAAAATGTTCAATGCTAATTTTCACTTGACATTTAAGACCTTTATCACAAAAGTTCTTTTCTGAAAAACAACTTTCAAAAGTCCTCTTAGAATCCTGACGACTCATTTTCACTACTTACATTGACCTGAAAAATTATTTGAATGGTTTTAGTCTGATGAACAAAAACTTCCTAAATGAGGTTTTTTCTCTTGCGGTTCCCATGACAATGATTAGGTTGGAGGAAGGTGGGCGGGAGGGCGGGTGTGTGTGTGATGGTAGGGCCTGTACTGTTGTTCTGGAGTTGTCTACAGCCCACAGTAGCCTGTGTACTTTTGCCAATGGTTGTTACAAAAACTGATGAGAAGTGACATCTGAGAGGTGACGTACTGCACCGCCAGCTCACGAAACACTGCAGGAGTGTAATGAATCTATTTTCATTCATTATTGAAGAGAATTCTAAATACATTGAAACATTATTTTCTTCCTTTTAATGATCATGTCTTTTTTTATTTCAGTTATTGAAGTCCTTCAGTTTTAGCTTCCGTTGTCTCGTTAGCTTTCATTAACTACAATAACCTTGGCTCGCAGCACTTTTAATATATTTTTCGATACGTCACTGAACTACCTTTCTATCCGGTCCGTTCTCTTCCTCCTTCTGTCTCACCTGATTTTAACTCAGTTGGATTCAATGACACAGAAATGTTGAAGAGGGTGAACTCAGGCTGTGGCCTAGAACGCCTTACATTTCATCTTCACCAGTAATCACTAATATTTATCCATTTATTGTTGCTTTTATTTTAAAACATGAAAGTGGGCGGGTGTGTGTGTGATGTTCAAATGGTCAAGTTTGAAAAATATCTATGAAGCAGAGCACGGGCAGCAGCTGGAGATTTATGTTGCTCGGCCCTGGTCACGCACGACGGCTTATCGTCAACAATGGAAAATCAAAATGACTCACGAGGACCCTTTCCATTGAGCATAAGAGACCAGAGAGCACAGCTACTTGTAATCGCTTCTGTCCATCTCAGCGGTGCCGTCGGTCACTTCAAAAAACACTCACGGCCTCCTGTCAATCAAAATATTATTTACCTTTTATGAGTTTTCACGACGGTGTGTGGAAACAAAATGGTTTTGGAAAAGTGAGAGTCTGAGACGAGTTGAAAATGTTCAAACTGTGTGTGTGTGTGTGATTGAGTGATGAAAATGACTCACAACTGACACGTCTGACTAATCAAAGCCTGGACTTCCAGGACAAATGGACCAAACGGTGGTTTTGTCACGTAAACAAATCTAAACTATTCCATTTTATTTGTTGAATTCATTTTCAGCTCTATGCCTTTTCCTTTAAGGTTCTTCAACTGTAAAATGGGACAATGTGACCCACAACATAGAAGGTCATTAAAAAAGATAATTAAAAATAGATTTAAAAGCGAATAAACGAGTGAGTAGATTTCTCTTCTTTTTAGTGAACTTTTGCATCTGTGTGCATTTAAAGTTTCCGTGCATCTCTCGTCTCTCCTGTGGCTTAGGAGTTGAATTTGCATAAACAAAAATCATTGCAGAATTTAAGCAATGCAAAAATAAATAATGCATTATGAAAAATAATAATAATAATGGAAAAATTAAGCTATGTGCAACAATACTGACCACTGTTAGGATGTCTTTATTTTTAATTGGTAGTAAAAAAAAACAGTATGTAGTTTTATTTATTAATTAGTATCAAGAGTTTGTGAGAGTAATACACTATCGATACTCAGGTGAGTTTTTTTATAACTAAAATAGAACATGTTTTCTTAATTATTTTTATTTTACATTATTAATATGTTTGTTTATATCAATGTTTGTGATGTTTAGACAGAGAGTTTTTTTAATTACTTAATAGTATATTTCTGGGGGGCTGTAACAAATTTTTTTTTGTTATTTTTAATGGAGAAAACTTGATCAAGATGTCCACTGTATATCAATACCACATAATCAATACTCCCATCAGCAGATGGCAGCAAAAGCATCATCACACAGGTAGAACACATCAGGGAGAAGCAGGTGATGACAGAGAAGGAAACAGAGGATGGTAGGTGTAGGGGTGAGGGGGGGGGGCATGGACACATGGAGATGGAAGTAGGAGGGACCCCAGAGGTGAGCGACAAAAAAAAAGAAAAGATAACTGTTACAGATGGCTGTGACTGAGGAGACAGGGACATGAAACCTTTTTATATCACAGAACACAAATGTTCACATTTATATTCTCTGTGTTAAACTAGAGTACTGTGTTTCAGAGATCAGTGCAGCTCCGTGCAGAGTGATGATTTATTAAAAGTTTATTTTTTATTTTGTTTTATAAAGCAGTGATTTTATAAAAGTGAAATCTATTTCTCAAATGTGGCTTCAAATAAGTGTACAACAGCCCCTGCAGGGGAGCAGTGAGAACTACATGCTGTTTACAAGCACTGAATTCCAACTTCAGTAGCTGAACGCTGCATACTAAATCTTTGACTCTGTTGGTGAGGATTTATCTCCATGATATGAGACCCGTTGACCAGATTTCCCGGGGTGAACCTCGTGTTCTGCCCAACTTTCATTCCTTGCACCATGTCTGATAGCTGGTTTAAATGTACATACTTCAGCCCAAGTATCTTGCAGTAGAACACAGCCTATTGGGACATAAAAAATACAATCACGTGGACTGTAGCACAACACTCAAGGTCTTATCTAATGCTGAGAATCCATCTCTCTGCACGCCTCTTTTTTCCCATCTCACCCTGCGTGTGACCTTGTCAAATCATAGCGTCGTTCCATTTCGTCACGTAGAACTGGACAACAGTCATCTCTTTTATGGCTGCCTAGCTGGTAATCACACATCTCTGATGGCACATTTCACCAACCTTACACCTAACAATATCAGAGGGTCTGTAAGACCTGATCCAGCTGTGAAGGCTACTCCCACTCTGCTATAAAAACAGCTCAGGAAACACTTTTCTCTCTCCCTCAGACAAAGGCGGAGTCTCACTGTCCCTTTATCAAAGCGAGGTTTTTCTAAGGGGAGCTCACGTTCACCTGTCAGTGAAAATACTTTGTGAAAATTTCATCGGCCACACCAGAGAACTGGTAACCTACCGCGTCAATAACATCTGTTGGTCTTGTACAGGTTTTTACAGCAGCGACGACCTATTGAGGGCCACTGCCCGTCTTCTTTGTTCCACAGTATAGTGGTTATCGCTCCTGCCTTACACAATGAAGGTCCTAGGTTTGAGCATACTTAATGGCGCCTCCTGTGGCAGACTGTAAGAGCTACGAAGACTTGCATTGTGAATTTTTTCCATTGTGGTACGAATAAGGAACTTCAAATTTTAGTCTATAATTACAAAGAAATATTTGTTTATTTGAGTAATTAATGGCCCGACCAACTATGATAAATGAATCTTTGATTCATAGAAAAAGTCAACATCCTCCCCTTGGACATTTGGCTCGTTAAAAATGTCCTTGTGGACATTAACGATTTGTACTGTAGTATCTCTGCTTTTAAGTACTTTCATGTGAAACAACCTGCTGGTTAAACTGCAAATATTCTACCAAAGATTAGTAGTAAAAATAACTGTCAACATTTCATGTTACTGTGCAACCTACAGTAGAGTTTATAGACGCACCAGCTCCAAACAGCTTCATCAAACATCAACTGACTTCTTGCCAAGAAAATATGAGTGTCCTGGTGTCTCACAACAATTAGTCATTAATGAATATAAATAGCTTGGCTCAGGATGGTACTGCCCACGACATTAACCTCAGCATAACACCAGCCCTCCACACTTTGATCAAAATCAAAGTCTTCCTCAACTGAACGGGTTTCACTTTCTAGGAGGGTTGGTGCTATTAAAGTTGAATGGCATTATCTATGGCACAATGTGATGACTTTGTCAGAACTGTTCTTTTTATTTAAAAAAATATATTCATCCACATGACGGGTATATGGGCCACACTGCGGGGGAAAAGAGTTAACAGAGATTTCTGGAGATTAAAGTCATAAATGTATGAGAATAAAGACGAAAACTTACATGCATTTAGTTGAAACGCTTTGGGGAGAAAAGTCGTAACATTTCAAGAAAGAAATCAGAAATTTACGAGAAAAAAGTTGTTAATTTATGAGAATACAGTTGTAACATTTGAATAAACGAGCACCTCATTTAACTCAAGCACCGTGTCATGTCCTGTCAAATAAATGCTCTTTATCCCAGTGAGATGTTCCCTTGTTTCCTTCAACATCATCTGAACTGTCAACAAAAATCTGGTAAATGACTTTTTTTATCATAACGTTTTGAATTTTTTGAAGATTTACTACTCTAATCTTATAACTTTTTTTTTATTCTCAAAGTGGCTCTAGTACTCTAGTGTAGATGTAGATAAAATACCACAAACAAATATTTAGTAGACAGTATTTGACTACATACAACAGAAATGAATGGGTAAAAGAGCAGAGAGTTATTCAGGAACAGGGAGAAATGAAGCCAGAAATTCATGAAGCCGTCTTTTAGAGGCAGTGTGTGTGTGTGTGTGTGTGTGTGTGTGCAGCTGCAGTATTAGTAAAAAATGCTGATTAAAAATATACATAGTTGAATACTCCGTCAGCGGCGCTCGCTGCCATCGGAGACCATTGACAAACCATGTGAATGGAGAAGACAGAATGCAGTGGAGTTGCACTTCTACTGACTTCAAACGCACACGGCTGAGCCTCAGCATTAAATTAAAGAAAATACAGAGCAGAGCACTGGCAAAAAGTAACTCCTGAACTGTGAAAGATGACTCTTTGTCAGCAAATATTTGACTGTCACAGGCTTAAAGTTTTGTACGGGTGCTGGAGGGGGTTGTCTGTCCATGTCTGATAAGACACGTTGTCTGTTTCCTATTAAATGTAAATAAAAATAAATACAATTTCATTATGGAAAAACTCATAGAGCATTTATTTCAACTGCATCAGCATTGCCAGTTTCAGGAGGATTTAAAACAGTGCCTGATGGTTGAAGATGTTTTTCTACATTATGGACACATTAAGAATAAGAAAATAAAATTGTGAGAAGTTGAAATGTTACCAAAATAAAGTCCTGGTTCTTTCTTTGATACAGAATATGTTTTTCAGTGTCCGGATTCTTATCACGACATGAGACTGATGAACCACATGGTTAGTTTCTCCTTACAGATTTGTGAACCAAACACTAGTATAACTACACTAGAGTCTACCCCAAAACACACCATCTAAACTTTCAACTTTAAACTCAGAAAATTATGACTTTGCTCTCATAAATAAACATTCTTTCTTGCAGCATTATGGCAATTTTCTCATAAAATTATAACTTTTTTCTCATTATTTACCACTTCTTTCTCAAAACAAACAACTTAGCATTTCCACTTTATCCTCAGGAATGTATGTTGTTTGTTTTTTACTGGTTCACCAGTTTCCATAGTCAACTGTTCTTGAAAAACTATCTGTTATCTGTCTATTAAAACAAGGCCTTCTCAACAAAAACCAACACAAAGACGACTAAGACTAGAATCTTCTACGATCTGCTACAGCTTTACCATCAAAGAGTTTGTTTGACTCACGGCGTGTGTTCTGCAGTGGGAGTCAAATCCTCTAACTGGCTATTATTCCTGGGCTAAAATGAATTCAGCGGTACAAACAAATTGGGCAGCTACGGAACATTTACAGCCTATAAGCCTTGGATTAAAATTCAGTTGCTAACTTTGAAACTGATGAATAAATTATTACCCAGAGTAGCAGAGGGGCCTCCAAGATAATGACTCCAGGATTAATGCATAAATATCAACCAGTGACCACGCAGGAAGAAGTCCAGCTTACAATATTACATGCAGTATTACCCTGTCACTATATTTGTACTTTATTCACCGTATATTTCAGTGTATTTCACCCTCAAACTTGTTTTTATGGTCCCTGTGTGACATCGAACATGTGTCACTCGAGGAGGAAAATAAAAAGGGCGGACTGGTCTGTTGGCAAAGGCAGAGTATTCACTTGTGAAGATGGAGTGAAACGTAATTTAACTACAGCCTGAATAACTTTTTTTTTGTGGTTGTAAGAAAAAGAAAATCAAATTGGAACATGAACTTTCTGAACATGTTAGTAAAAAAAATTAGAGCTTTGTCATCGTTCTTTTACATACTCCAAATAAGCCTTTATTCAAATTCTACTATTTGTTCGTCTGTTACCTTCGCAAAAAAAAAATCACAAAGTTCTTGGAGGACTTGAAAAAGGAAAATCACTGTAATCACCGTGTCGTAAATCCCTCCGACTTCATTCCCATAAAACTGTACCAATTACAGCTCAGTGTTATTCAGTACTCTTCAGAGACAACACTGAGCCCAGAGTGATAAAATACACATCATCTTCCCACGGCCCAGTCCGCCTGCTGAGGGTCGGGTAACCTCCATACATCTGTGTGACAGCAGGCAGAACCTTCCTCCGTGCCAGGAGCACAGCCCTCCAGGGAAATCATTTATTCGGGAACTTAAGGCCCAGTCAGAGCCTGTGCACCGCCGATAAAGGGGTCATCCTGCCCCTTCACTCTCTTTTTCAAAGGTCCATCAGCCGTACAATGATTAACTCATCTGAGGAAAGTTGAAAGGAGAATGGAACGACTGAGAAACGGAGAGGTGTGTAATCCTCACAGTGATATAAATAGTTACCTTGAAGAAATACCGACTGACGAATGATCTGAAGGAGCATTTAAAATTTAAATATTTTTTTCTTTCCCTTTTATAATTATAGCTGCCATTATTAAATTGGACTAATCATATTCATTATGATATATGTTGTTGAGATGGAGATATTGAGGCCATCCTATTCAAGCGTGTCCTGCTGGTCAGCCATTGGACTGTTCAAACTAATGAAGCTCTCAGTGAAGCCAGGTCAGAGATAGTCTTCTCCATTTGGTCATTCATTAAATATGTGTTGCAATTAAGATGATCTATTATAGGCCTAATTACAGCATTAACAGCATCAAGCCCTCACACGTGCACACAGACATTACAGCATTAACAGCATCAAGCCCTCAGACGTGCACACAGACACACTGTGGCAGCAGCAGCAGCAGCAGCAACAGACTATAAAGAACAGACTCTGCTGAGAGTCGTGGGGAAACATCCAGATTCAGATTCAGCAGTGTGGAGTTTGGTTTTAATTAAACCATACGAGAGAGTCAGGTTTTAAAAATCTGACGGATAACACTGTGCACTTAAAATGTCAAGATACCTTAGGTTATAATCATGAGCTGACAGTTCAGGTTCACCAGCTGTTCTGTCGCTGACGTCCAGTCTGTCCTGTCGTATTTATGGCACAAGTTTTAATTCACTTCAGGCTGAGCATGTCCGCGCGACACCAGCAGTGGACACAGAGAAAACTTACAGTTACACTCGATTTGCAATCTTTAACCATCCAATCAGATCGCCAAGGTAACTGTACTCCAGCTAGAAGGCCAACTCAAAATCTGATTGGTTAAAGAAACAATGTAATTCCTATTCGTCTAGGCTCCCAGTGCCAACACTACTGATTCTGCAGCCTTAAAAACAAAAAAACAACTGGAAGCATCAACCAAGGGAACGATAATGAATGATGAGAACAGACTACTCTGTTTCATTTTATAACTATTCAATAGTATTTTTCATTGAAACTTAAGTCACTGACTCTGATACTGTTTAGGTCAGCAGAGAAGGCCTCGATGGCCTTGACCAGTGCTGGTTATACACACAAACAAATACCAAGTAGCCATTCGACCCTGGAGTTTAGCAGTAATGCAGTACCACAGCAGTGTTGAGCATCTAGAAACTCCATCTAGTTAGCTCCGCCCCCCGTTATCCAGATGACACCACATACAGTCAAGACTCTGTTGAGTTAGAAACAACAATAATCACAATAATGAAATAATAATAAAGTAGTACCAAGAAACAACAATAATCACAATAATGAAAACAGTACCGCTACTACGATTACTACTATGATAAACAATGAGGATGATAGTAACATTTTACAAATAGCTAAGACAAAGACGTGTTCTCCTCACAGCCCACCTCTGCTCTGGTCAGTCATACTGCTCCCTTCATTCTCACTGTCTACTAAGACGTAAAAACTAGCTTCAGGCTCTCACATAAATAAACATACTGTGGCGGACACTTGTATGTGTATTGTTGCATGCCTCTCAGCCTGCAGGATTATGGGTTGGGGGTGTGGCTTTGTGTTTCTACATGGGCGCTCAGTACTCTCTCTTGTTGGCAGTTCATTAATAAAGAATTACCCGAGCTTTGGCTCCTGTGTTTCCTTATCCTGCCACAGTATATAATGTTGGCTGTGGCCAGATTATCCCGCTGGGCTGACACAAACGTTGACATAGCAGGAGAAGAACAATGAATGCAACGTGGAGAACAGGGATACATTATAACAGCCATAACTTATCATCCCCGTTAATTAATCCCCAAATAAATGACTAAATACTAAAGCTTATTGACAGAAGGATTAGTGGCTGTGTTCATTGCTCGTATTGTCATGGCTAATTAATCATTATTCAGGTGGCAGATATCCGTCACTTCCAGCTAAGCCTCTCCTGTGATTACTTGATGTACAGCATGTGAGTTCTGACATACCTGAATATGTAGTTTTAATATGGAAACATCATTTTTAACAGAAAACAACTTATCTATTCACAGAAGCCAAATAAAATTCAATGCACAGTAGAAAAAAAGATAGGTGACGATAATTTCCTAATTTTTTCTACTATTTATATAGTAGTATCCTGTACAGTATGTGGATAATTAAAGTGTAAATCTTGTGAAAACTGTTCTACAATAATGCTAATAGATGGACATATTGCTAATAGTAGAATTGTACTTCTCTGTCCTGTTCATAGGAGTCTTTCACCCATGCATGCACAAGCTTGGTAAACTGAGTTGTGATTGCTTGGTTTGGTTGAAGTTTCCGTATTTTCTGGACTATAAGTCGCACTTTTTTTTCCATCCTTTAGCTGGGTTTGCGACTTATACTCAAGTGCAACATATATTTAAAATATATAATTCCATCCTTTAGCTGGGTTCACCCTGACAGCCGCTAGAGGGCACTCTAGCTGGCTGGTGAGACTACTACTCTGAAGTGACTTATAGTCTAGACTTATACCGTAATTGGAAAGAGCACAGTGTAGTTGTCAGTCTGACACACATCACACTTGCGTTTCAAATAGAGTCTTTTGGGAGGTTTGATACCAGTTTACCATGACTGCACGCCTCTGTGAGGCCCGTCTGCTGAATCAAATAACAGGTAATTTATGGGGAAGAGGAGAAGAAAGAAATACACCCCTGTACCACAGAGTGGTGTAGTCTTATTTAGCTTATAGTGAAAAGACAATTACAAAGACAACAGAAATCTTTTTGCAGCTTCTCTTTCCGCTGACATGCTTCAAAGTGACTCTGTGTCGTCCACATGTTCTTTTCCTCTCTGTAACCAAACCGACAGTTTTCTGCTTTCATCCCGCCTGTCCCATTTCTTTAGGTATTTTTGGTTGAGGTTTTGAAGTACACATTTAGAACCGCAGCTTCTTCTCTGACTGATTTCATTAGAGATTTTCCTGAGAAGGATTTAGTAGCTTGAGTGAGGAGGCAGCACAGAGTCAGTGAGCTGGTTAGGTTTGTCTTTTTATAACTTTACTTTCACCTCACGACTCTCCTGAGTCTCCACACTGCACACTTGGTTTACAATACCAGAAACTTCACTTCAGTGAATCACAAAAACAGACAAAGACCGGCAGCAGAGACAGCAATGTCCTGCTTTACTGTGTGACAAATAAAAGGGCATTTATAGAATATAGCTCTTTCAGAACAAACAGACAGATTTGACATTAATAGGTTTTCATTCCAGTCTGGAATCTTTCTGGAATTTCAGCCTTTGCTCAGACTGTGACCATTTTAATCCATACATCCAAGTCATTTATTAATTCGGTATATTTCTTTTAAGCCAAAATCAAATGCAGCTCACAATTTAACATTTGAATACAAAATAAGTTTTTTAGACACAAGGATCCACTGAATCTGATGATGTACAGCTTTTATGCCCAACTGCATAAAAACAACTGCTTGAATCCTCAAATTTGCCTCAGTTCCTCTGACCAGTAATATGTCTTTGCAATACGAGTTTCCCATGATGCTGCACAATTATAGAAGTCTGTGGAAGTGTCAAAAACATTACCAAAATGCCCTGTAGAAAAAAAACACAATAAAAAAAACAAAAACAAATCATCAACTTCAATCACGCAGCGGCGTTATGCCTCTTGCATGCTTGAAAAAACTCAAAGGTCAGGTTCGTTTTCTGTTTCCGTCAATTAAATTCATATTTCTCATATTTTAAGACTCATGAATATTACTAATGTGATCTTTGTATCAGTGTTCAATCAGATGTGTGTCTGTGTGGTGTCTTTCATCTAAGGGAAGAATAAACAGACCTTAAAGTTGCAGATCGTATCAATAATGGAAGAGTTTGTTGCATAGAAATCAAGACGAAGACGAGACAAGGAACAGCAGCTAATCTCAAAGAAGGGGGAACTAATTTGACCCTTTGTGGAAGTCTTCAGAAAGCTGATTGTTTCACAGTACTACAGCACGTTAATAAACGCAGTCTGTTGTAAAGCAGAAAAATGAAGATGACTGGCAGAGCAGTTACGAGATAATGAAATAAAAAAACATGCCCCTCTGCAGCTCCAGTGAAAACGATGTTCATGGAGCAACAGGGATGATGGAATTTTAATGTGTCTGTTGAAATCTGCTTTCACAACAATATTGTGATTACAACATCATAAAGCTACTGTACACTGTGCCTCACATACAGTAAGTGTGTTATCAAAGTACAACCGTCCTCAGACCCTGCTGCCAAACAACCTAACTAAATAAACTAACGCATTCTTTAAAGTTAGGTCATCGCCGTAAATGAACCTTCTTCGTTTTCTCCTACTTTCAGCTGCTTACTTCAGGGATCCCCGTGGCCAATCACCTGCCTCCATCTCACCTTATCCTCAGCTTTTACATCAACTACAGTACCTCCATGTCCTCCGACATCCACAAATCTCTTCTGAGGTCTTCCTGCCTCTCTTTTTCCTGTCAACACACGTCCAAACCATCTCCACCTCTCCTCTCCAACTTTATCTGCAAACAACTGCTCCACCTTCACTGTCCCTCTGATCTGCTCAGTTCTAATCCTGTCCATCCTGGTCACCGCCCGTTAAGATCTCAGTATCTTCACTGGGAGAACACATTCAGAATCAAACCCTCAATTTTTATCTTATAGCTCTGAGACTCTCCACAACACTGTCCACAACACTCTTTACAAACTGTTCTCTTAAAATGAATACTTTCTATGCCATAGCAAAAAAAAAACAAAAAAAATACTTTCTATGCCATAGCAAAAAAAAATATCTTGAAACCACCTCTGATGTTCCTGGCCTCGGTCTCCTTCCATCTGGTCCCCTGAACACAGCAGACCTCCACCCTTCTTCTCTCCATCATGTCTGCCAGATCTCTACCTTTACCAGTCATTGTCTCCACGTTCAAAGTCCCTACTCTGACCTCTACACTTGTCCCCTTCCCTGATGGTCTTCAACCAACAGTAGTCCAATTCCCAGCCTGTTGGTCAATAGTGTTTGATGTTTACATGAGCCATTGTAAATGGAGTGACTTGGTTGTCAACCCAAAATCAATCAATCAATCAAGTTAATCAACACAAACGAACCTGTCAGGTGCTAATGTTGCAGGCCCTCCGCCCTCTGTGGCTGTTTGACTTTGGACTCTACTGCACTCAAAATGTGATTAATTGCACTTTTAAAAAGCAACATTAGCATCCCACTGGAGCGCTAACATATTGTTGACTTAGGTTGAGCGTGCTGCACTTTAATTAGTCGTGGGTGAGGGACACACCAAGGGCCATTTGCATGTCTTGTCGAGGCCAGCGCTGCCGTACCATGAATAAAAGCAGTCTTGGGTGAAACGCGGCGAAAACAGAGGCAGCAAAAAACCGGAAGGTTCTCTGTTTCATGACATCGACCCTGGTGTTTGTCGGTGAAAGAACAAAGGCCATAAAGGGTTTGACTGACACACAGTAAAGTGTGCATATGCTGATAAGTGATTCATGAGTAAACTGAATAATTGACTGGCCTATCGGTCAGCAAATTAAACTATTGGACGGTGGGAGCTGCGCACACACAATCCCTACTGCTCATTATCTCTGCTGTAGTCGTCTCGCTGGACTCACTGAACACGGTGCCTAACGTTCATTTTCACAGGGCTGGTCTAATAGAGCTGGCGTCTTTCTCACAGTGTTGGGCTAAATGCATTTCACTGCTCAAGTACTCCAGGCAATTAGAGGTCGAGCTTCACAACGTGACGTGTATGTCACAGAGTCAGCACTTACTGTGATGTCATGACCATGTAGCAGATATTGGTAAAATAATGGTCAACAATGGTCGAGCCCCGGAAACACTTGTGTACCTCCTCAGCCTCAGTTCACTTCCTAACACATTATGTAGTGTCATTTTTAACCCGTTGGTTTAATCAATCACAGGGCAAGTGCCTCTTAGCCGTTCACTACATCATCATATCCATACCCGTAGTTGTGCTCCTGACACTTTCTTCAGTCAGATCATCGTCTGCTCACCAGGTATAACTAATGAGTACACACACTGTTTTTTCTCCGCCTCTTGAAATAATTTCAAATTCAGATTCATACATCACTTCTCCAGGAAATGTTGTTAAACTGTTGCTGTGCTGTACTCCTACAAATCACTCTGCTCACGAAAGCAGCACAGAAAATAATGATGATTAATTTTCAGGTTTTGAATCACTGTTTTCAAAACCAATGTGTGCGTTAATGCTGAACACTGCCTTTAATTGGTGCAAATAAGAAGCACATCAGAGCTCGGTTTATGACGTCCTCGACTTACGTCGGCCTCGTGGTTATGTCACCATCTACCATTACATTATTAAGGAAGTTTCATTAGGACATACGACGTATGATACTGGTACACATCAACAGGGGGAGCTGAAGTAGCTTTTTTCTTCGTCACATATATTTCGTATATATTTGCTGTACTCCCCACCACCAGATAGAACTGCAGAAGCCTCTTGGACGAGAGGTCAAACGTCTTCTTTGAGAAAATTTCACGTCAAGTTGCCTAACAGAACTCTTCAACCTTGATACTGGTACACAATTATTGCATGGAAGCTAGTTGACGAGTGGAGCGGATGAAAACGTCATCCCGCGGTGCTATATGCGGAAGATAGCGATAAGTTTCATTCGCCAGTTGTACGCCGTACATTGGATGGTGTTACATTCATTCTACATATATTCTTTCTTCGTTTGTGTTGTTTTTTTGGAAACTTTTTGTCCTTCATTCTGGCTCCCAGGTGTCAGTCAGACACGGTTGAGGTTTTTATGTCCTGGATTATGATGTCACCACTGTGTTAGAGTAGGTGAGTGACAGAGATACTGATGTAGAGTATGAGAGTTCTGACTTACCCCGGAGGAATAGAACCCCAGCGAAAGTTGAGGACCCGCTGTTCTGTATAAGAAACTTGCTCAATGGTCAGGTCAAAAGCAGCCAGTCCACGCCGAGGGACAACAAACACAATACATTCTGTGACATCTTTTTGACATGCAGCACAACAAGAGGTAACAAGCTTGGCAACAATGTCGAGGTGGACAGAGAAGCATTATGAAAATGCCTGAATAACACACGAATGAGTAAAAGTCTGAATAGATACTGTATACAGTAAGTTAGTAATGATGTGCTTGACCTTTGTTGTGTTGTTGTGTGTCTATTTTGGTGGAGTCCCAGCTCTTTGTTGCCCTTAGGCCATGGAACACAGCAAAAAATGGGAGCCCAATGTAACCGACTCTAACAAGATCTCTGTCCTCTGTGAAAATGCGCTGCCTTCACTGACACCAGCTGAGCACAGCACAATAATTAGGAATACAGTTACAGTACATGGTAACATAGTGTTGGCTGGGTTAACAGCACAGGTAATGTGTTTGGGTTATTATGGTGACATACCAGCCACACATAGACACCTGATAATAGATAAATATACTGTCTCTTAATTCTGCCACACGTGTGTGCATGTGGTTTGAATGACAGAACAATAAGTTCTAAAAGGTTGTCTAACTTTAACACAGACCAGCAGTTACACACACGTGATTAAGAGCATTTTGTCTCCTCACTTGAACATCCAAATAATTTGATATTAAAATATTAGGTTTACATACATTTAGGGATGTCCAATAACATTGACCGACCGATGACAGCAGCACTGCAGCCCAATGTTGTTTCAATGCCATATGTCGGAATGATGGGACAAGACTTACTTAATAAATTTAGCTGAGACGGTGATGTAAGCATGAAACGCTGTAGGTCGAGGACGTTGTAAACTGAGGACTTCCTGTATTCTGTTAGACAAATGTATTTACATACATTAATATGTAGGAAAGCTTGTTACCATGGAATGTTAGCAATCGTGAGAAACATGTTAATAAGAGCATATATTCTCATGAATCCAAAAGATGAATTCATTTATTTGATTCACAGCACACTGTGCTCCTTCAGTCTCACTGTATGAGGGAGATTTTTCTGTAGCTTCAGCATTGTGAAAACGTAGGTCCTATAAATCTTAGTGTACCAAATTAGTTAAATTTCCCAAAGTTGTTGGGAGTACATTAACAGATCCAAGAGAGCTGTTGGGTTAAACAGAGCCGAGACGATGACACTCCATTTCATTTCGTTCAAAGTGAAAATTTATGAAAGGTTCTTGTTTCTGCTCTGGAAATGTTGGATCTGTGTAAAATCAGGTTTTGTTGAAAACTAAAAACATAATCGGATTTTCATCTTCATCAACCATCAGAAATGTGTGTATCTCTGCGAAGGTTGTTTTCTGTACTCTTAACAAAGACCTCAGTTTACTACCTTTTCAGAAAAGTATCAACAAAAACACCCACACATTGTCTGAGTTGTATCCATTTCGATTCCCCAAAGCTTTGACATCCACTTTACGTATATTGTACTTACACCAACCCTTTGACGTGATCCATTTAACATTTTACCTGCCATTAAGTGCACGGGTCAGAAATGTTCAAATATACCAGCATACTGCCAAGTGTAAAAAATGGCTCAGTAGCAAGATGAAAGTACATACAAAATCTATACAGCAAAAAAGAAGAAGAAGAAGAAGAAGAAGAAGAAGACCGACAGAGAAGCTCCAACTTGTTGATGGCTGGAGCCCTTGTAGCTATCCACCCAGGAGCACTCAGGTAATTTGGAAAGTAGAGTATAATAAAGTAACAGCTGTTGCTCTCGGTGTTCAACAGGAGACCCTTGAGGAAGAGCAAATAATAGAGTTAATTTTGCATGCTTCCAGTTGGCTGTAGCATAAAAGCCTTTCCCGTGGGCAACTTTACCTTCCATTTTTCCTTCCATGTTTCGCAGCAGCAGTAGCAGCAGACCATCATACTTCAGAGAAAACTTCCTCTGTATTTCACTTCCTCTGACTTTAGCACCAGAGCTACGTGTCTATCATTTTATCTCTAATCCTAAAAAGAATCAAAAACTATGAAAATGTTTTTGCAGAAAATAGTTCCACAGCATGAAACCATGTGAGACCTAACCAACATGTCATGACAGATTTGAACACATTAATGAGGATATGAGCACTTCTGTTAAAACAGCAGATGAGGTTCTGATTGGATACCATCGAGCCAGATTTCAAGAACCAAAACGTAGCCCGCAATTTGTCCAGTTGTGAACTGCATCAATCACACAATTTGCACATATGACTCAAAGTTGGGCCCCCTTCTGAAAATGGGGGGAACCACGCATAGTGTGTGTTCTGCATATATGGAGGGGAGGCCCTGGTGACGACACTGCATGACCTAGCAAACGTGTGACTTCATTATTTATATTTTACTTAAAAATCATAACTAGGATATCCAACATGTTTTTGTGCGATATGTGGGTATTGTCCAATCACCTAATTTCCAATTCCGATATCAACCGACACTGATATATGGAGCTGTTTTCCCTAAAACTGCGGTAAACGTTTCTGGACCCCACAAGGCATTCCAGTATATTTGGCAAATCAATATAATTATGCTAATATGGGGCTGATAACATTGGTTGTTTGATTTTATCCCTAATTACTATTGTTATTATTATCATTATTATTGTTATTATTATAGATAACAATATTGGTATAAACATACTTTCATTCCTTATTCTTCATTAGAATAAGGAGGCACCACAGCTGCCTGCTCAGTTTGTCCATTTAAATGTCACCACTGCTTCATCTACATCATTTTTCAGTGCCGCATCGAGAGCTTCCGTCATTGATTTCGTTGCAGTTTGACATTCACATCGAGCCCGTTGCTCTTGCAGAGTGCCTCAGGAGTCCCGTGTGTGGCCCTGCTCTCCATGATCACACACTGCCTGCTGACACAGACACCGGAGTGAGTTAAAAAGCAAGAGAGAAGGAAATTCATAGACAACCAGAGGCCAGAGTCCACGGTGCTTCTTATAAGTGGAAAAGGCAGGTAAACACACTAGCTCTCAGCAGGTCAGTGTGACCTGCTGGAAGACATGCAGAAAAAAATAGATTAAAGCAATAAAAAAATGAAAATTATTAGAATCTCACATTGGTGGTTCTGCCTAACCACATACCGATAATGGGCACACGCACACTCACCTTTCAAAACCCACTTTTGCAAAATTCCCTGGTATTGGTAATTTGATTTCACATTCATAGTTCAGCTGTCGCCGTACATAAAGGGTAAGGAGAAGTGGTGGATGTTTTTTTTTTTTTCTGTCTGTCTACATCCTTCACACCCGCTGACTCTGCCCTCCATCTCTGCTACGGATACTGATGAGATTGAAAAAGGAGACTGTTTCCTATTTTGTCAGGTACTTGCTCAGGTCTTGCTCTTTATCTTCGGGTTTGCAGAGTACAAGGTTGCACTTTCACCCTCCTTCCTCAAAGGATTCGACATGCTGAATGCCGACAGGGTTTGCATACAAAACGAGGGAAAAAAAAAAAAACAACCTTGGTAAATAAACTCCAGGGCAGTAAATGAATATAAAAGGGACAAAGAAAGAAATGAGTCAGATAAAGTATTGTCAAACTAAACCAAAGTATTAAGTAGTAGCAGCCGCCACTTTGGGAATTAACTCACAGTGGAGTTATAAGGATATAGATGGGAGTATTTAATTGCAGCTGTTTAGGTTCTGTACTAAAACAAAAAGGTTTTTATAAAGGGTGAAATACACAATGTATTCATCTAACATTCATATTTACAATTTAATTTAATTTTATCAGCGGGCAACAGCTCCCTGTCCATGAAATACATAAGAATATATTAATAGAATCAGTTTGGTATTTGGTATTTTATACCATGTCAGACGAACCCCGTCGTAAACACTGACAGTTTAAGGCCTTTGTCGACGCTTGCTCAGGTCTATCAACAGTCCTGGCTCCTGAGGGTACACAGATGTCTGAACATGACTAGGCTGACATCAGATAACTTCCTCGATGGCGCTGACGTAATGCAAGAGAACAACGAGGGGTTCACTGGGCTCAGGCTGTGGCCCTGTTTCACAACGCACAATTCAGCATTTTCACACAGGAACTGGCAACCGCTCTGTGACTTTGTAAAAGCTAATTAAAACAGCGTCGAGGCTACGAGGCTATGAATAATTTAGGGTGAACGCGACAGAAAAAACAGCAACAACACGTGTATATATTTTGAAAAATATAGTTGACATTTAAAGTCAAAATGTATGTGGCGGTGCTACTGCCACTGGCGTAGCCATGTTGAATTGTTTAATTACTGGGACTGGGAGTAGTCTCTTTATGTTAACTGTCCTAGTACAATTAACGCAGTACTACACTCACTGTATGTGTTTAATGTGAGGAAGTGGAAGGAAGGGAAGGTTGCCGGTTTGAGTCCACCAGTTGGTGGACATGTGTCCATGTGTCCTTTCACTCGTCACCTTTTCTTTATGGCGATCACTTCCTTGACTTAATGGGCTGAAAATGTACTCCGAAAAAACTCCAATTATAACTTCTGCTCTGACAGCATGTTGTTTTTAGCCCAACCAAGTGGTGAAGATAAAATCTACCATAAATCTGAGAGTGTAATAATCAGAGAGAATATAAATAATGAATAAAGCTTTTTCTCACTTTACATTCAGAACCTGCCATTGCATGTGATCACTGTGGGTCTGTCTGTGTGTCTTCGTGTACCAACTTCTTTTCCTGTCTATTTTGGACACAGTTGCTGCCCACGTACACAGAGAAGTCATTTTTTGACGATTCAGTTGGATATAATAATAACGCTCTAATACTGAAAAAGCCCTAAATGTGTCCAATAACTTCCCTTGTCATATTCACTACATAATATTGAATTTCCATAAAATGATTTTCCCTTCCATATTTGACACCATAGGCATCAGTGGAATGTCACAACAGGACACAGTAAGTGACACATCCGACAGAACAGTCTCGACTTTGTACTTTGGCAAAAGTTTTACATATAGTTTATTAGGATTATACATTTTATTTATAAGGTAAATAAATGACAATATCAGAGGTGAGTGTGGATTAGGAGGTGCTGTTTCTGTCTCACTCTTCCCTATACGCAGAACCACGTTTGCAGACAGGAGCCCTATTTTGAGCGATATGCACATACTGGAGATGCTGATTGGTGTAGCTCACTGCTGCACTATTTAAGACGCACAAGGAGCAACATTAAGTGTGAGGCTGAGGTAACAACAGCTGCGATCTGACGCCACATGCTGATTGTCAACAATCAACATCTGGCCAATCAGCAGTAAGGTATTAACAACACAGCAAAATGTATCTCTGCCTTTTGATCTGAAAAGTATTTGAGTCATTTATCCCCATACAGCTTGTGTGTCAAACTCAGGCCCGGGGGCCAAATCTGGCCCGTGGTGTAATTATATTTGGCCCGTGAGATCATATCAAATGTTAACTAGAGTTGGCCTGTCTGTATGTAGACCCTATATACTGACAGGATTTGTAGTATTAGTGGTGTATGCACTATGTTAGAGCATTTTGGGTTTTTTTTTGTTGTTTTATTTCAAATTTAATTTCTCATGTCTCATTTCTCATGTTCATATAATATTAAGGTTGATTTGGTTGATCCAGATTCAATGTTTATTCAAAACTAAAGTTTGTTTCCACATAAAAAAATTCTACATTACATATCTGGAGAAAAGAGAAAACATGAACAATTGTCATCAATTTTTCAATTAATATTGAGTTATATATATAATATATAATATTGAGGCCCACGACTTCGTCCCAGTTTTTCATTTTAGCCCACTGTGAATTTGAGTTTGACACCCCTGGCCTTCGTCTGTAATAATCTCTCAGTAATATTCAGGTCTTCTATTGATTGGAGTTTTAACATGCCTGAATAGTTTCTTCTAGGATTTCTTTTTCTTCCTAATGAGGGCTCATTTCTAGAAAAGAGAAAAAGGAAGCTAAAAATCAATTTTGAACACACTGGTTTTTTCAAGGAGATTTGTGGAGCCACGTATGACATTAAAGAGATTATGGAGCTCACTTCCACAAACCTTTAGTAAGAACCAAGATCTTTAACCACAAAAAGGCGATAAGAAAGAAGCTGCAGATCAGACATCAAGGCAGTCAGATAAGTCTGTGAGGAGATCGTTATCAACAAACACCACAGCTAATCTTTATGCTAAGGTAGCAATCCTTCGCATGTTAACCTAAACACAGAACCTTAAGAAACATAAACATGCAACAATAAGTAATAGAGCCACGTTGATAATAAAACAGTATAAAAAACTTAAAAGGTTAAAGTAATACATTTATGAGAATGACATTAAAAAAATTACCAGAATAATGTCAAAGTACATGTTGAGAAAGAAATTGTAAATTTACAAGAAAATTATTTATTAGAAAAAAATGTGATAAAGTTACAAGAAATTAGGAATAGCATCATAATTTTACAAGATTAGAGTTGAAAATTTAAAAGGTGTGTTTTTGGGGGGGCTTTTCACAGCGTTAACCACAATGAGAAATGTGAAGAAAACCTTCAATATTAGGTTCAGAAATAAGGAGAAACTTCATCTTCTAGTTCATCTTCATCATCATCATCATCATCATCATCATCATCAAGACACTAAAAAGGTATTCTGTTTGGAAGTTTGTGATTGGATGAAATCACAAACCTCTGTTATTTCCCCAAGATAAACAGCATTTATCTCGGGCAGTGGATGTTTAGAGGTTTAAACGAAGTTTCCCTTAGACATTTGGACACGACACGTCTTGTGGTCCATACATTTGTACTCATATTACGACTTTGTTCTCATAAATTTCCAACTTTTTTTCTCCAGAAATTACAATTTTTCTCATATCAACTTTTCCCCCATACCTTTATGACCTTTTTTCTTGTAACATTTCAACATTAATCTCATAATTTGGTTTATTTTTTTCTCTCATTGTGGCCCTAGTGCTCTGTTGTAGATAGATGATCTTGAAGCTCTAACAATATATTTTGTAAACCAAACTTTAAGCTTCTACTGAACTATCACGACCATTGTGCACCAAGACAATTTCCCTGATTTCCACATTGGCTGTAAGTGTAGTTCTCGCGTGGGACGTTCATGACACTCCTACACTGAACTGTACCTAAGTGTATCACAGTTAGTATTTATGGACATCTTGCGGGCATGATTGCGCTGTGTCCTTAAAACATTTTTATATCTCCGGAGGTGATTTATAACGCCGACATTTTATTCCCACGCCGGCGTCTGAGGCGCTGTCGCTGCACAGGATGTGCCCACAAAGTTGTCACATTGCTGATAGCATCGCCTTGCAAGACATTGGTCTCCTTCAGAGTGATGTTCATACCAGTGATTGCATTTTGAAGAGTGTGGGAGCAAAGGTGTGTGTGTGTGTGTGTGTGTGAGTGAGAGAGAGAGAGAGAAAGAAGGAGAGCGAGACTGTTTTGTTTTTTTCTTTATTAGCCACTGCTGTGGGCATCATTCGCAGGTCATTCAAGCAGGTTCAAGCAGCGCTTTATAATGAGCTCGCATAGAACAAATGGATGGGGATATGGCCGTGTGGGCTAGACATGCATTTAAACATCATCCATTTAATAGGAGATGAATTGTTATTTTTATGGAAACTAAAAGGTAATGTTGTTTGTAATTGAACTACAAGGTGTAAACAAAGCCCTTCACCATATTTAGTGACAAGAGAAGTTGTTAAAAACCCAAACAGACATTTGCCGTTAATTTCCGCACTACTTAACAAGTGGCAAAACAGGGAATTGCAGCATCAGTGTCTCAGATTTTCTCTGTTCCAGCAGCAGATTTTTGGAGTCACTTTTTTTTTCCTTTTAGCTATTCTCTTGCCTTTAAAAACACATTTAAACTGTGACCTTTACCCATAATGCAATTGGAATGAAAAGATTTTCCACAGAGCCAGACCATAAAAAAAGATAATTAAATCTAGCTCTTTCACAGTTTGGCTGGAGACACAAGACTGACTAATGTGTTTGAATATTGCTGTCACATTAGCTGCATGCATAAAATATCACTGGCACTTCCTCTTCTATAAAACATGGAATTAATGGTGTCAATACACTCCGCAGATGAAAACCGGTGCGGTTTAGTGGTATGCATGAGGTTTATGGTATGTACAGTCGGTTTGCTACCTCTACCCCAGTGCTGCACGTGAGGATTGAGAACATTTAAATATAAATTGTTTCCTATTCCTAACCCCTACAGAGAACCAAACAATGAAAAACGAGTTCATGTTAACCATCCAGGCACAGGCCACACAGTGGAACAGGTTGTTAGAACAGCTGCCTTTACAACAAGAAGATCCCAGTACCGCTCAAATACTGGGGCGGGCCCCCCCTCTGGGGGCGTGATGAGGTGGCGGGGGGTGGGTGTGGGGGGGGTTCCAATGGTATATGGCATTGTGTACAACTGCTGTAATGCTTGAATGATAACAAGCCTCTAGTCACTAGGTGGCAGCAACTCATACAGTGGTTTGTACAGATAAAAATACGTTATCAGGTTCTCAATAGTACTGTAGTTAATCAATTACTAGACATTTCAGGGAAGTGCATTTGAATTCCAGGTGACCCTACATGTGGTGGACAATCCTTAACTGTAATCAACCCATGAGGACAATTATTTTTAGAGAGCGTGAACGGCTGTTTTTCAGGTTGATTTGTTTTAGTTCATTGTGAGTACTATCAGTCCAGAAAAACCTCAAAGATCTCAGTCATCGGTCCTTCTTACTGTACAGCCATCATACATGAAAGGACTCCAGCAGGTTTTCCTGGCAGCAGTGTGACTTTATACAGTTTACATTTGATTTAACTGACAATTATCTGTTTAATCATCTGTAATGAAACGAGAACTTTACAACTTATAACTAGACATTTCGTCTAATCGCAACAGACAAGCCCTAAAAATACAACAAAGTTTGTTTCTAAAGCATTTTTACTCTGCGTTCAAAGGATATGTGAGCATTAGCATTTGTTTTGTCTTTTTCTGTGGAACACAAAACAAAAAAACACTCACTCCTCAGTGGATGCACACTAGAAAGATAACAGTGTTGGACATTGATTGGCAACCTGCTCCTCACCTGGCTCTTTATACTCAACTGATGAAAGCGTAATTGGATGACAAACAGCATTAACCGAGCACCTTAATAAATCAATTTTTGACAGTTGGATTTTGAAAGCACTGAAAAATCGGCCAGTTTTGTTCTGTCCCCTCGTCAGGATCATTATTCAAACATTATTTTTTGCTGACAATGACAGAAAGAAACGATATTTTCTGACAAAACTGCAGCCTAATTATTAATCCTTGATCCCCAAATTAAACCCTATAAATATTTCACTGGGGATTTAAGTCTGTCTTTAAGAGTCATTGTGTTATTTTGGTCTGATAATACACACTTGACAAGGGTTTTAACTGATGCCACGGTGTCTGGCTCTAATTGACTTCCACAGGCTTTTGTTTATGTGAGAATGTGACCCGTATGTTGACGGCGGGGAAATAATTAAGGGCGGATATTTAAACGTTCATGTCGGTTTTTTAATTGCATCTCTCCCACTCAGACATAAACCATTTTTGTGTGTTTTGGCAACTTTGTTCCAGATCATATGTCCATTCATCTCAGAGCTCATTAATACTGACGGGCGGTCAATTTAAAAGATGCTGTTGTCCAAGAGCTATTTACTTTGTGATGATGTCGCCATCTCCCATAAAGTTATCCAGAAAGACTTGTTCGATCATTCCAACGTTAAGACGGCTTTGGTATTACATTCACTGGTTGTATGCCCTTCATTATGGCTCCTGGGTGTCAGTCAGACTCTTCTGATGTTTTTATGTCCTAGACGAGGGGTCTCGAACCTTTTTGAAACTGAGATCTACTTCAACGGCACTTAAAGTAAAACAAAGAGCTACTTGTTTAATACAGACTCAACAAACAATGTAATCAGTTCTGGGACATACAATAGCAGACACTCTTCTTGTCATCGTCATTGGATCCATTTGAAGATCATTGCAGGTGGAACTGATTCAGAAAGCACATTAACAGTACAACTGACTAGTTTTAGTTTTACTTTGAGAACAAACCCCAGGGGCACCTTACGTAGTCCATGGGGGCTACCAAATGCCCCTGGGCACCATGTTGGTGACCCCTGTCCTAGACTATGATGTAACCACTGTGTTAGCTTAGGTGTATGTACACGCGTTCCCACATACAGTGGATTCTTCTACATTTCAATGTGTGTACGCACGTACTCTATCAATCAATCTTCTAAAACGTGACATGAACCGTGACACACTGTGTGGCTCCGACTGTGAACATTTTTTTTACACATTCTTTGCATCAGCATCGTACAAGTCCTTCTGTACGGATCAGGCGTCAGGCCGCTCACTCTACCCGTCATGTGTGGATTGACTTCCCTTCTCTACATAATCTTCCGTACCATTTGTCACCGTTATTGGTTTCATATTGGACAACTTCCTATAAGGACCTTACGGTATGAATCTATCATCCTTAACCTGCCACTTGTATTCCACCTCTGAGACATATTGCTCTCAGGATCAATATTGCAGTGGTGAGTAAGAATGTTGTTCCTGCTGTATTTCCAGCTCCATCCATCAGACTACAGTCGGCTGCAGCCACCATGTATTGCTCTGTGGAATTAAAGTTGGATGCTGGATGTTTTTGTGTGTGTGTGTGTGGTGTTTAATTCACCTTCAGCTCCTCTGCTCTTGCTACCAATTCCTTTCTTGGCTGTGCCCGTGCTCCAGGCCATGTGTTTACTGACAGGTGCTGTCATGTTGTGACAACTGGCTGGTGGTTGGATGGCACCGCTCCCTTCTGTTTTTACATGTGTGAGCCATATTGGGTGGTCCCTGTCTGTCAGGAGTTGGTTTATATGTGGGATTAATGGAGGCCATCAGATATGGGTGTGGTTGTCCTTACATAAATGTTTATCTCAAAAAGAGATAACATTTATGTTAAAAAGTTACATTTTCTTTTCTTTTTTTGTTTTTTTACCAAAAAACACAAATCTCCTGTTTTTTTGTTCTTTGATGATGTGATCCACATCCAGGTGATGCAACACTACAATAATTGTTAATCCTGTTTGGTTTGCGTGATTGAGTTTGACAGCCCTGCTCTAAATAGATATTTCCTCTTGTTGTTCCCAGGAGTGGACACTCAGACTCACCCAGCCAAAGCTGTACAGCAGGTCCTCTGGCAGTTGTTTGTGCCTTAGGTTTGGACAGTGTGTTGTTGTATTTCTGACAGCTGACTTACTTCTCTCCCTGCTGTCTATAGCTTAGCCTCCAGTCCTTCCTCCTCCACTAAGGTCGGTGCTCCTTTTGCTTCATAGATTTTTTTTTTCTCCACGCAGCCAAGCGTGTCTAGGATTATTGTGTATATCACCTAATTGGTTGTAGCTACAGTATGTGTCTAGTACATATAGATACCTCAGGCTGCATTAAGTAAGCAGCATTTTACACAGAATACCATTACTTATCCATGATCTTAAATCTGAACTCAGCTGACTCTGGTTGAGGAAGTCATAAAGGCGTGTTGTTGAAGAGTGGGGAGACTGGGACGGACGATGATACCTCTAACCTTCAGCTGTGATAACAACAGGACAACAAGACAACAAGTGCTTCTTAAGGTGGAATGACAGTCTGAGGCCACACTTACACAGCTGCAATATGACCCCGAATCCCAGGACAATAGAGCAGATTTCGCCTTTCGTTTAGATGCAGGTCACCCCTGCTCAACACCACACAATAACAACAATGCTGGCCTCCAGGCTACTTCTGGTCATGTTAGAGATGCTAGTTCGGCCACTTGGTGTGCTACAGCTAATTACCGGTACTCTACTTTGGTGTATTAATGTAAGCCGTTATTCTCACGGTTTTCTTTCCTCTGGTGTTAGTATTTAATGACATAGAATAGAACATTTTCTACTTTACTAAAGGAAATACTGCAACAAATGATAAGATACCTGACTATTTTGATCTTACTCCACCGTTTGTCACAGGTTTCCTGTACTGTAGAAATACTCACGAGTGGGCAGTCTAACAAATACAAGGCTTACCCCAAGCACTTATTGACGCTTACTGTTATGTATTATTCCCCAAGGTTAGAAGAGTAGCAGACAACACCCTGTCTTCCCCATGAACAGGGCCACGAGAAAACCAAAGCAATTTACTTTCCTAATTTGCAGACAGATAAGCGAGTTGTTGGCTGATGCTCAAGGAATTCCATGAGCACCTGTGTATCTGGAAATCTCCAGACGGCACAGGCACAATGGCTGGTTTAACGGCTACTTAACGCTGCAATCACGGTGCTCCCCAGACACCAATAAAAGCCACTGCATTTACATTGAAATTGACAGTAATCATTGCCTTTTAAAAACGGTGAGACAAGGAGAAAAAAACAAACCAAAGAAAATAACATTTGGGTAAATGGCCACTCAACTCCTCTCTTATTTTATTGGCAATTCCAGGAGACGTAGCCCTTAAAGACAACGAAGGGGCTCAGAGGGCGACCACATTTGACTCACACAAACCCTTTTCAAAGCCACAGTGTGTTTATACGTTAGAGTGAACAATCACAGATTCAAGTAAATGTGAGGAGAAAAATCATAAACGTTTACTCACACACATGATTGCTGCTGTCATAATAATAAATGAATATATGAGGAACACTGATTGAATAAATATTGTCCAGAAGAATTTCTATTTTGATGAATTCACGATAACTGAAGCGTGAAGCACCTAATAGACCAAACGGGAACCAACGTTAATGAAGCTGTGTTGATAGTGGTTTTAATTGGTTTATATTTATAAACCAATACGTTGCCTGTCATTGTCCAGACCTCACAAACACTTCAACTATTTAGGCTTACAAAACACAGGATCAAAGAACCTGTAAATGAAATTAACTTTTTTAAATTCAGCAAATTCCCATATAGTTTAAAACTTCCAGTGAGTGTGATTCAAATGCCACAAAAAAATATACAGCCATCCTCACTTACTGTCGTTACAGTAGGGACTTTGTTGGTTTTTGCCACAGTATAAACTCAGTGCCAGATAAAATGGCTTTAATTCTGCATTAATTAAGGCAGTTCTCAGTTCCACTGAACCATACAACAGTTCAACCATCACCAACTGGTGGCCCACGGCCTGCCAAAGTGTCCAATCCGGCCCACTAACATCACATAATAATGTTATAAAAATGTTTTTAGTTACTTCCTTTTACTTGAATGTCCGGCGTCTGTCCAGAAAGATTCTCATCCACTGATAAAAACAGTCGGTGACTCCTGCTCTAGCATTTAGCCAAAGTGTTTCCAGTCTATTATCAGCCAATCATCCTCGCAGTAGACTCGCATCCATGCATGACATTCCAGTGTTCCTGGATTCTCTCGGCCTTTGGTCTGGTTTTTTCAGCCATGCCCCAGTAAACTTTCTCACCTACACTACGGAGCTGTGCATCACTGATTCCTCCAGCTCTGGTTCCCACCAACCTCCTCGACTTCACCAGAGTTTGATCAATCCAGCTCTGTGAGGCAGGTTTTCGGCTTCCTGTCCCCTTAACCCCCCCGTGACAGTGTGGGGGCCACTTCATTTCCAGGCCCTCCCTTCACTGCAGCTTCCCCTCTGTAGACTTCTGACCAAAATCCAATCTCAAAACCACGTACATGTGATATTTTAGAAAATGACACCAGCATTAAAGGGATAAGCCCCTGTTTTTTTGGTGTACATTTTCAAAGCTGCACTTGGGTCCTTAGTATAATCAATAGTTTAATTTCCATGTGGATGTATTCAATGAAGGTATGTACCTGGCCCAGCACAGTCAGTGTCAGTGTTATTTTGAATAACTACTGTGTTTTGATTCTATTGTTATGTTGTCAATTCTTTTTTTCTATTCACTAGTACTACTCATAGAAATATACTTTCTTTGTCAAAATGTGTTTTTGTATAATATATCATTTGAAATGTAATATTTTGCTCAGTCAGTTTAATGGTATAATTTGTGAGCTACATATTATGAAAGGTTTGTGCTGTGGTTCCTACAGTACGGATGTTTGTTTTCATTTACATTTATTGGACAAAGTAATCAAATAAAGTTAAATGGTTTCTTTTCCTCCGTTCTCATTACTCAGACTCTCTTCTATCTGCATAATTAGTATGAAACATTTTCTTCCAAAATCAATGTATTCACCTCCTCCCTTCTCTTACAGAACCACTGTATTTGATGCAAGTGTATTATTTTCATTGATGAACACGTCATTTAAATGATTTTGTCCATTTATTAGCGATTTTCAAGGCTCCTCTTCTTACAGCTTTATTCACTACACCATCATTACTTTGTGTGTCACTTTCTAACTACACAGTTCTGTTGCTCATTCCACAACTTCCCTACTGGCGGTCGGTGCTCTCTCTGGCTGCTGCAGTGTTGTCTCTGTTGTTGGAAAGCATATCCACCCATGGTAAAACCAAGAACATAAGGCCTTGGTGAAATGCTTAACATTAGAACACAGCATGATGTCATGTTGCCAACACTGGAACACACACACAGTCTGATTTGCATGTGTTGTAAGGACAGACACAAATTAAAAAAAGTATTCCTAATCTTAATCCTCATTTAACTCTAACCTGGTCTAAAACTAAACTAAACTAAAAACTTAAACCACCAAAAAACCCTCTCCAAAGTGGGGACCTGAAAAACTGTCTCCAAAAACACCAATGGTCCCACAACAAAGCCATCCATCTTCATCCGCTTATCCGTTACCAGGTCACGGGGCAGCAGTCTCCATGACCGCCACCCAATCACACTGCACACTCACGGCAGCAGTCTCGTGGTGAGTCCACTGGAAGGTACCAACCACCCTAACAGAGATTCGATCTTGTCCAGGAGGTGAACCCTGGGGTTCCACAACAAAGCCTTTTACCAAAAAAACTCCATCACCCCCATCAGTAGACACGGTGTGGCTGGTTTGGTTTCCTATTGGTTTCACCTTAGTGATGCACACTGAACATTAGCAAAGGGGAGAATCACTGCAGACAAGAAGGAGGAGCAGGAGTGGGAGGAGGAGTAGGAGGAGGAGAGGACAGCACCATTTTTCTTGTGGATTATTTAAAATAAAAAATATGTATACTGACATATTGAAATGGTTCAAATAAATAACACAGTAACTGTTCACTTATGGGTGTTTAAAAAAGCTTTCTTGTCGCACTTCACAAAACTTATATGACAGATTATAATTTTAATTTATGAAAATATATATATAATCTACTTTATAGCAAAGGTTTATGAGAAAGTCAGAAAATCAGTGGAAACAGAAGTGGCGAATCAAAGACCTGCGGGGCATTCATTTGTTGGAACTATTTGTCTGTGGAGCCGGAGACACCTGTTACTATCTGGCAGAGGGAGAATATTTACAGCTACTGACTTCTACTGCAAGCCCTGTATCTCTCCCCAGGGTGACTTTCTGGTAATACCTCCAATACATCTCCTTATCTGTAACACTGGCTGACTGACTGCTGTGAGCTGCAGAGCAGTGTTAGCCTGCCAGAAGACAATTTACAAACATTTCTCAATTACCTGAGACAGGGAATTAGGAAGGAACTTCCTCAATGTATTGCATGGAAAAAGAAAGTTGTTTTTAATCTGGTAAGCTATAGAAAAATAAAAGAGTAAAGGTTAGCATTCCGTTGTTGTCTCGTGCAATGGTGCAGTGGCCCGTTTATATGTAGTTCATAATTTGCAGAGATGGAATGTTGTATTTCAAGTACACAATTCCTTTCTTATTTCAATTTTGGACTGAGACTCTTTACAATTCAAGTTTAACCTGTCCAGTTTGAGGTGAAGAAAGAAAGGAAATTACATTTGTATTTTGTAACACAATTGAG
Source organism: Cynoglossus semilaevis (assembly GCF_000523025.1). Classification (NCBI taxonomy): domain Eukaryota; kingdom Metazoa; phylum Chordata; class Actinopteri; order Pleuronectiformes; family Cynoglossidae; genus Cynoglossus; species Cynoglossus semilaevis. The sequence continues at coordinate 19,420,458 of NC_024307.1, forward strand.
GCATTTCCCATCATTTAAGAGCCATGATATCCAGCCCTACTATCTGTCTATCCATCTATCCGTCTGTCTGTCTGTCTGTCCGTCTGTCTGTCCATCTGTCCGTCTGTCTGTCTATCTATCTATCTGTCTATCCGTCCACACATCTATTTATCTATCTACAAACCACTGAAACAAAAAAACACAACATAGCATTATCCTACTGTACTCCAATACTATTATGGCGAGGTCCATAACAGTGTCACATTTACCCTGACATTTCCCAGGCCTTAACAGTTGACTTTTCAGACTTTGTCGTAAACATCATATCCTGGTGATAATAAGTCTACAGTGGTGAGGTCACAGAACACAGTTAGATGGCCAACTGTAACGAAGCCAAAATATCAGTATTTAGCCTTCGAGCTAGTGGGATGTAAATTACATTAAGGACCAGCTACGTACAGTATAAGGATTAGAGGAGCTTCAGAAAACCTTTGTTGTTGTTGTAGTTGATTTTCAGTCAAACTTCACAAACTATTTATCTAATTGTACATGTCAAAGATCTGAACGTCGTTGTAGAGATCATGATAACTGTGGAATCATTAACTGACCGATTCAATTAACACCTTGTGAGTAATAAACATGTTTCATTCTGATTGCATTACAGAGAAGCTTTAGGTGATAAAGTACAGTCGCCCATGCACACCCGATATAGCAAATGTGAAGATTTCTAAAGTAATTTCTAAGGAACCATCTGGCAGATCAACAAACAATTAAAGACACAGCTGCCAAGTTCTGTGACCATAATCAGCCTTCTAGCAACACTCCTAAAATAAGCTAAAGATAAACAAAGATTCTGCATGAAAGTTAAACATCGCTTAATGTTCATGAACACAGCTAAGGTGTTACATCACTAACACACTATCACTGCTGCGTTATCGTGCTGTGGTCACTGCAAATGGTAGTGATCAGAGGTAATGATGAAAATGATCAGGCCGTGGCAGACGCAGCACTCCTCTGCAGGGACATTAACTTAACAAATGCTTCACTGTGTTGACTTAATGAAGGAGGAGGAAGGAGACAGATGTTTGATGTTCTCTGTTTTAGCTACGTCTCATCACATCCAGATAAAAGGTATCTTATCGTAGCGTCCTCATCTCCGAGTTGTTTTGTACGAGAACGTTAAACTTACTTTGTTCTCTGCTCTTTCTAGCAGGGGGTAAATAAGAGATGGTGGCAAGGTGACAAGGACACTTTTAGCTCCGGCTTATAAACGACGTCAATGTCTCTCAGCGAAGATGTTGTCTTAGAGTTTTAATTACAGAGTGTGTAAGGGAAATTCATCAAAAGGTGAAGGGAGGGAGGCACAGTATTCTGGATCAGTGAACTGCCCTTTCTGCAGTTCAGTGGATGTTCAACGGGCGTTTCAGTGAATTAAAATGTAAAGAGAGACAACATAAATAAGCTTTTAAGAGAGAGAGCTTTGTCTTGGAGCATTAACGTTCCATAAATCTGCCCTCTACTTGAACATCTGTGAGTTCTGGTCATATGAAATATCCCTGGATGCATGTTGTAGGAGCAGCCATGGCTAACATGGCTGAAATGCACAGGAGCACTAACGAGCTGCACTGAGCGATCGGAGGAAGCAGGTGAGAAACGCCGACTGTTCCATTAAGACCATAGCAACAGATGGATGGAGGGATCTTGGCAGTAAGGCATTAAAAGCATATTGCAGCTGGGAGGAGATAGTGTCCCTGTTTATGGTATGTCACGCAAAGTTAGGTGAGTACTTGGGCTTGGGTATCGGATCATGGTTTTTGTTTGTTTTTTTCTTCATGTTTTTGATCCTGAATATTGACCAATATCAGAATGGTACCAATCGAGCGATCCCTAATTAAAATGTCAGAGTACAGCTATACCTGATTCACCAAATTAAATTGAAATGGGAGGGGCAGGGGCCGGGCGGGGGGTAGTTTAGAAGTTAGTCCAAAAAAGCTGTTTAAGAAAAACTAGTAAAAAATGTGGGGGGAAAAAAAGAAAAAAAAAACTAAACTAAATAATGAACCTAGAAGAAAACTTTGGACTTTCTACATTTCTGTCCATGAAGTCAATCAATCACAGTTGTAACATTGTAGTAAAAGGGGAAAAAATTCAAACCATTACACTACAGGCATTCGTTTACTATTCATGCTTTTTATTTGTAAATTAATTTCTGTAGCTTTACACTCTAATCATAGGCTTATTTTGATTTAAAACAAATCTCTCATGACGAGTTAGCTGAACTCTGAATACCCCACCAATGTTATTTGACACCTGACATGTTTAAAAACACCATGTGCTACGCTGTGTTTAATATATATATATATTTTAAACCACCTTGAACAACTCAACAAAATGAAAAATGTAGAAGCTCTAATAATTACGCAGTGAGTCATCCTAAAAAAACGCCTGCGGCTAATCCTCTGAGTGATATGAGATCTGATTGTACAGCTCTCCTGTTTAAAACGGAATAAAAGAGGGCTGAGGAAAAGAAAATTAACACGATTAAACATCTCACTGAACCTGACATACCTAAAATTGCTTCTGGGATAACTACAGTGGAAATCATTCTGAAACATCTGGGGTTATTAATTTATTCTCTTATCGCCTGTTCTTTCATTTGGTAAAGGTTCAAAGGTAGAAGTGGAAACAATGCTGGTTAGAACCACTAAAACCCAAGCACATACTGCTTATACACATATATTTATGTATTATAGATGGGATTTTGCTTATGCGTGTGAACACTTACAGTATATTGCTATGCAGCTGCCCATTCTTAAGTCTAGTGAACAGTAAATCTAGTTCTAACATTTGGTGAGTAGAACCGATGTTGACTTTTTTCTAACAGATGTTATAGGGTCTGCTCTTCTTACAGCCTATTTCTTTTTTTTCTTTTTTGGGTATTTTTTATGTGTATTTTTGATAGATTGATAAAAGATAAATGAAGTTGAATGCCACCAATGATACATGGCATGATAAAGTGGTGTTGTGACCACTTTAAAAAATGTTTCACTTTATCCAAGTTAATGTCGCAGGAAAACCCCCATAAATAATTAGAAATAACACTTTTCTGACATCCTCTACCTACAGTGCTCCGTATTTATGTCGTTACATCCCATAGATTTATTAAGAATGTCTTGTTCCATCATTCTGCTGTATGGCGTTAAAACTCGGAAGACTTCGGAAGACGGCTTACCATAGCTACACCATACATCGGGTTGCCCTAATTGTGGTTGTACTGATTGTTGTTTTGCCCTTCATTGTGGCTCTCAACTGTAAGTCAGACTACCCTGAGTTTTCATGTCCTAGACCAGGGGAATATGGAGAGCTACTTGTCTGATACAGACTTCCTGAACCATGTAATAATAATTAGTTCTGGGACATACATCTTCTTATCATCGTCATTGCACCCATTGAAATATCATTGCAGGTGGAACTGATTCAGAAAGCACAGTAACAGTACAATTTATGACCCTCTTGTTGACTAGTTTTATTATGATAACACCCTGCAGGCCCCTCAGGTAGTGCAGGGGTGGAGGGGTGAACCAGGTTGGGCTGCATATGGAGTGAATACCTGTCCACAGTGGGTCACTTAGACTAATTTGTCTGTACATTCACAGATAACAAGTATGTTTTCTGCTTGCTTGTGTACGTGGTGTGTACTTTTGTTTCCTCGTCTGTCAACTGACTTCAAAAGAATAGGTTAGTGACAAACTCTTCATTATAATTATTACGTTCAGGCTGAATATGCTCAGCCAGTGGGACTGTTTGTTTAGCCTGCTTTGCATCTTAATTGTGTAGAGGTGGAGAATTAAATGTTTGTTAATGTCACAATAGAATTCATTATTAACCGCTGCATGAGTTGGCCTGTGAACTGATGTGCCAGGTATGTCAAATCTGTTGTGGCGTTATGTTGCATTGTAGTAACTGGTGTGATTTGTTTTGGTCTTTTCTCAAACCCTGACTTTCTGTGAACACCAATTAATTAATCTAGCTCAAAATGAGGCAGAATATTACCCCCTGAGCCTGACGCAGCATAGAAGTACCTCCTGTTTACTTCCTATGAAACCCAGATACACACACATGCACACACACACACACCGCTCACCTAAGTTGCTCCCGCCTATGCAGTTGAAAGCTGTCACATATAAAATCGTTAAACCTGCTAATTGTCTCTCTTTGTCACTGAACAACTGTGATGCTAATAAAGCACGCTGTTTCAGCCAAGCTTTTTTTTTGTTTTTGGCATGAACAAAATCTTTTTACCCGCAGCAATCAATATCAAAAATGCATACCTGATTTGAATATAAATATTACCGCAATGCTGGGAGAGCTAATTAAATATGCAGCAAATGAATCTGTTGAAAAGAGAGAGGGAGAGGGAGAGAGAGAGAGGAAAAGGAACGTGCAATAATACGTCTTTACTATCACACAGACCACTCACCAAAATTCTGACACAACACCACGGTGTTTTGGTTGCACTTCACAGGGAGGTGAAGCGAGAGAGCTTTATTTTTGGTCACTTTCTAAAACTATTTTCAGTGACAAGTTTATTCCTGTCTCTATTCTGAGACACCGTACGTCAGATCGCGATCGCCGACACGCCGACTGTAGCTGTGAGAATGACACGTGAAGCCGTGCTCACTAAAGCCTCACTTGACCTTTTAGGAGTCATCAACGTTAGCCTGTGCTGTGCTCTACCTGCATCAGTCCTGCTGAGCAGCAGTGGTGTGCTCACACACACAGACGGAGGCTCTTATGGACACAGCCTCAACAAAGACACACATTCATCTGTTTCTCAGTGAGTGGTCAGGCAACAGCACACCATCCTCGCTGGGTTCCATTTGCATGGCTTTGAAGCCGACATGATGCCTCTGGTGAGGAGATGTGTTTTCTTTTTTCCTCATTAACGATCAGGAACAGGCTTGATGCAAACACATAAAACGCAAATCACACGCTCACACTCACACTCACGATTCTCACGCTGTTGAAAGTTGTAATTTAACAGCCTGTTGGCTTCAACTGTTATTACTGAGCAGAGTGTTTCCAACTAAAATAACATGTTTATGTTTAGGAGACAGTCTTTAACCGTGGCCAGGGGCGCTGCCAGGAACTCTGGGGCCCGTGGAAGGATACGACAATGGGCCCCTATGTGACACACACACACACACACAGGAACAGGATTCATATAAAGGCACATCTACCTAACAAACTCACGATCGGACTCAGTTTTTCCGACTCCTTCAAAATAAAAGTCCCGTATAAAACATCCAAAACAACAGGACAAATGGTAACCCATAATGAATAAATAAACATAAAGACGGATCAATGGAAATATGAAAGGGCGTCCACAGAGTCCCTTGGCCTGTGTACAGATTATAATCCTTACCATTATATTTTAATGTTATGCTCCCTAAATCTTTTCACCCATATGGTCTGTGTCATAAAAAGGTGAGCCCCATCCACTCCACCGTTGTAAAACATAAAGACTTTACTTTATGCACTGGAAGGAAGCCATTACTGAGTTAGAGTGGAGGCTGATGGTGATAAACCAAAGGCAGGTTACAGACGGTGACCGTCTACAGACAGTTGATCTAAAAACATATGGCAGTGCCATGGCTTTGGCTTCACGCGTCATGTTGCTGAGTGGCTGTACTACTCTGTATGAAAAGTGCAGCGTTTAATGAATTGATTAAATTAATGCTGTGGCTGATGGGCGCCGTTTGTCTGTTTATATCTTTCTTTATTTCATGACTCCTTCAGTTCAGACAATAGTAAACAATAGCTATTGTCAAAAACACAGCAGGGAAGAGTGTTGTTGAAAACCCCATGAATCCACAGACACAGGCCACAGACTGAACTGATGGATCGAAGGACAAAGTCAATTGAATCAAACAGTTGCTGCAACAGTTGAAACTCTGTTGATTCAACAGTCGCTGCGAATCTGTCACCTGTCTCCAAACCAAACTGGAGGGAATGTTTACTCCAGACACAACACACGTGTTTTCATTCTGGAAGGAGGTTAAACATATCCAGCAACACACGGCCGGCTTCATGTCAGCAACATGTGAAATTATATGTTCATCACCGTCAGCAATTATACACCAACGTTACTGATGTGTTGTGAGCTGGATCTGAAGATGAACTCAGCCACTCAAATGTGACTTTGTTTCTACATAACATTAAATTTGGCTCTGGATTT
>NC_024307.1:19426707-19428957 GCF_000523025.1 Cynoglossus semilaevis
AGGTCATGCGGTAGATGAGAAGAGCCATCAGCTGAAGTGACAAAGCAGATGTCGTTGATGCTGAAGAATTACCACTTTGCCCCTGCACGTGTTTGCAATTAAAAGATGCTGAAAGATTTAAAAAGTTAAAAAGATCTTCTCATAATCCAATCATCATTTTCATTTAACACCTCACGGCTGTCACCAAGATCACATTTATTTTAAAGTCATTAAAGTGAAGAGAGAACATGTCACTGTGTCATATGCGGGAAAGGTTACATAATAATAACATAATTAATTAATGATTTCAGAATAGAATCATAAGAATCAGACAAAAAAAAAAAAAACAAGTGCAGATGCATCACTAGGTATAGGTCAAGAAAATATTATTTGAAACATTTTATTATCATACTGTAATTGTGGGCTTTTTTTAACGATGTACACGCTTTACTGATGAATCTAAATATTCAAATGTTTTTGTTTTACCATCAAGCATTGGTCTTTGTCGACTGATGATTGATCTTTACATCGACCCTAAACACTCTATATATTATGCATGGGTCTGTGTCCCAGAACAATAAGGCAAAGGAAGTTATACAGTACATTATCACTTGCTCACTTGGCAGTGTTCAGTCTCAAGGGAGTTTTTCTCTCTGTGTGTGTGTGTGTGTGTGCATGTGCGTGCGTGCGCTGCATACATTCATTTATGTGAGCCTAAGCATGCCCTGCCTCTGTTAGAGATCAATTAAACCTGTGCCGACGAGCGGCGGAAAATTTTAATTATGCCTGCAGATGTGGTGGCAGAGCACCAAGGCTGACGGCTGGCTGAGAGAGCTGCAGAGGCACGTTCTGTATTTAAAGAGCTTCACCGGGTCCATGACACATCAGCCATTATAGGCTGTGCAACGTCAAGCAGAAGAGAGAGAAAGAGAGGGCACAGAGGGAGAGAGAGAGGGAGGGAGGCTGAGACTGCAGTGGCACAGGAGGCTAGGAGATTTCATATGAATCACACTCATCTGGGCGACTGTAGCTAAGGAAACACACAAAGTTATGCAGAAAGTTACATCCTTATAGTATTGACCGCTCAGGCTTTTAATAAAAGAACCCTCATTAACTATTCATTAGTTGCCCATTTACATAAGTAACTCGCTAGAATATTACCTTAACTCCCGTTGGACAACGTAGGTTTTCATTAATTAGCATTGCTCTTCCTCTTTGTTTGTGTGTGTAGGAGGGAAGTTTATTCCGTTTATACTTTCCCAGTTGTGATGAAGTCAAAGTGTTGCACTACCTGCAATACTCGTCCCACAGTGGGGAAATTCCCTCTGTGAGTTTTTGTAACCCACACAGGCTACCACGGGTAAGGAGGTGGTTCCTCTGGACCTCGACCCCAGGACCTTCTGTGTGTAAGGCGTGCATGATAACCGCTACACTATGCAACCACCAGACTTACCAGGTCTGGAATTTAACCTACAATCCTTGAGCTACAGCCACAATATTGGCATTTAATTTAGCATTTTGCTACCGTAATATTTAGAATAGATGCAAGACAAAGCACTTTTCTGACCTTTTAGTACAAATAAACTGTAGTAACGCAACAACATGTGAAGGTTTTACTCCGTTTTCTTTAAGCAAATTAGATCATTCGTTCATGACAGTTAGCCGCAGATAGTACTGGGGAAAGAAGAGCTGTCTATTTTCATGTGCTGCTTTATCTCTATGACAGCCAGTTAGTGTGAAATTAATATTAACAGCAGTGTTACCTGGTGGTGGATGGTGTTTGAAGTTGTTTCGGTCAAACAGGCACTGATTTGGCGATGTGTTTTGGCGATCAGGTGCAAAAAAAAAAAAAAAAAAAATCCAGTAGTAGAATCCAAACTTAAGTACATCCAATCACAGGATCAAACTAGCAGGAACAACGTGCGATGACAAAGACTGAAGGAGGGAGGAGTTTAGACCCAGGGCACCAGGTGAGACGAGGGGGACTAACGAGCAGGTAATCACAGGTGAGTGTGATGACACTGATTATCCAGGAGAGACACAGGGACGGCACATAAAACTTATTTGAACCAAAGCTAGTACTCTACATTCACAGAACCGTCAACATCTTTGTTTACTGTTTGACAGATGCTAAGAAAGCCCCGGCACAGTCACATATGCCTCACAGTTATATTCAGTGAGTGTGTCAACTGCATGTCGGTCAGGCACAGAAGTGTGTCTGCGCCTGTCCAGTTGTGTTTATTTATTCATAACATACGTACACATAGAATT
>NC_024307.1:19428989-19436082 GCF_000523025.1 Cynoglossus semilaevis
AGAATTTGTTGGTCAGCAGTCGCCTCTTCAGAACTGTTCTACACAAGCTGATGTCAAAGATGTATTTTTCCCCTGACATACAGTGCCTCTGTAAAACCAAACATTAAACCTGAAAGTCAATGAGTCAATCAACTGGTTTATTTCACACCAATCACTATTATGGCATTCAGTCTTTTGGTCGTGATTCATCAGTGGCTCAAAAGCTGAAAACAAAACCAAGTGGTTTTCAAACCTTTTTCTGTAGTGCCCTGCTTTTGTCCATAGAACAGTTGTCACCCCCCAACCCCGCTCCCCAACGCCAACGCAGTCACAGCTATGGTTTCAAAACTCCTCTGCACAATAATTCATACCACACTGCTATTCTCAAAGAGCAAAAATAATTACATAACTACAAATTGGTGCTATTTTTTTCAAGAAAAAGGTTAAAATCCCTGAAAGTTGAAACTTTTAATGACTGATGCAGGTATTCAGTCACACAAAGCTCAAACCATGAGATGAGAAACGTGCAATAAATGACATTGGATTTTTCCCTTGATGATGAAAAGTTAATTAGTCTATTATTAAATAGACCTAATACCAACATGTAGTACAGTCAGATGTGGGCATCTCTGAGTAGACCTAATACCAACATGTAGTACAGTCACATGTGGGCATCAAACCCATCATCTTAAAGCACGTGTCAAACTCAAGGCCTGCAGCCCAAATGTGGCCCGTCACATCATTTTATGTGGTCCACCAGAGCTTACCTATTTATCTTATAGTCTATACCATCTATGATTTATGGATGGGTAAAACGCAGTGGTAGACCGTTTAATAAATGGTAAATATGATTGAGTATGACACCCTAGCCTTAAAGTGTCCATAGAAAAAGGACATGCAGCTTTATATTAGGACACATAACTGCATCATAACCCCCTCCTCAGCTGACACCGTCTGACCCCACTTCATTTTTATAGAGAATTGAAACGTACTAACGTCAGCACAGAAGGCACAAACAGGGCACATGGTGATTTCAGATGTAAAGAGACTCATTTACCAAATGTCAACAGAGCAACCACATAGAAAACCACCAGCTCCACAGACTGCCCTCTGCTCCCATGTCTGAGAGCTGAATTCTCTCCTTCAATGCATTCACTTAAACAGTTCCCAGTAAGAAATGCACAGGTGACTGTCATCAAACTAATTAGGGCTGGACCGCTTGCCGCTTCCTCGCTTGGCTGTAATGAGCACAGCGTTGTTAGTTTAGTCAGAACACCTGTGCTTCTCAGTCTGGAGCGTATCCAAAAAAAAACAAAAAAATAAACAGTCCACTGTGAGGGATTTTCTGTTTGAATTACGACCTGTGTGTTGCCTAATGACTCCAAATAAACACATAGCTATATTTTTACTACATCGACCTCTGAGCAGTTTGTTATAAATACAGATCCACCCCACCGCTGTAATGTCTTTGCACGTAGCGATAAGCACCACTAATGTGCATGTAAACCACGTCAATTATCGCACAAACCAGTGGATTTATACGAAAATGTAACGACTTTTAGTTGCAGAAATGCTGCAGATGAAATAGCTATTCATCCCAGAGAGACGAGTAACTGTGCCCCATGGAAGGCAACGCATTAATCACTGTGTGTTTGGGTCAAACCAGAAACCAGTTTCACATAGTATTACGTAGCTGTATTACAGTATGTCAACTATTAAATGTTGTGACTCACATATCATAAAACCACATATCATTTCTTTTACCTTGTCACATTGGTCCCTTTGACACTGTACGAGGTTTAAAATGAAAGCCTCTGTTCTCATTAGCAGGCGTCAAACACTTAACATTTTTTACCGTGCCGTTCTCTTCTGACATGAATAATGGACCATCATGTTGGTTGCCGAACTCTTTGAACTCCCTTTTCCTCCACTTCATGTGCAGGCATGGCAGTGATATCAGCGGAAGAGGAGCCAGAGGACATGCTTAACGGCCCCCTCCAGTGAATTTATGACCTTTTAGTGATACGAGGCTCGTCTTAGTGCCCCGCAAATTTACGACTGTGAAGGAAAACTGCTTTCTCATGTTACCTGTTCCCCACATTGGTATGTAAGTGGAGGGAGTATCAGATACATGCTTCTATTTCACACCTGTCAAAGCTGTAGGATGGGAGATGAAAATTAATTACCATGTTTGGACCAGATGGCAAACATCTAGGTGAGCAAGGTCTGGCAACGGAAGAGCAGCTAACTTGTGTAAACAGTCACAACAACGAAATTCATCACCGAGTGTGAAATTTATGAATGTAGGTTTCAGCCGCTGTTGGTCTTAAATGTGATTATTAAGTAATCTGGGTTTTCAGGTCAGTTCTTGGATTACAAGTAGAAATACTGAATACACATCAGCAGAATAATAGCGACAACCAATTAACATTAACTGATGAATTAAAAAGATCAGTGAATATGGCACACAGGCCACTCAGTTTCCATGGTTCTCTGCAATCAATACATGATGCCAAAGAGTTGATGGAGTTGCAGGTCAAGTCTGATAATCAGCCTATCAGTGGTGCCTCCTGTGGCAGCATGTGTGTATTGTGAATACTAATTTCCTCACTGTGGGACAGATAAGTGACTTCTAGTTTATGTCTTGTTTTTCCCAGACCACAATCACAAAATAACTGATGTCCAACATCAGTCTATGAAAATCCAAATACCTCCCTCCCCCGCCCCCACCTCCCCTTTTTAATGTTAAGGAGGAGAAGCATTCTTAAACGATTTAATCTGGTCCCACAACATTTGCGCCTCACCATAAGTGCTCCGATGACCCCCGGGGGAGGTGCGCCTCACATTTTGGAAATTACCACTGTAGTGTTAGCCTATAATATAAGAGCAGGTTTATTGGAGGGAAATTGTTCTTGTTTTTTTGTTTTATTCCCCTATTTGGTGTGTTTAGGGGGGTTAGCTGTGCCTGAGCTGTTATCAATAAAAACAAACAAAAAACACAAACACATATTCTCTGTTTTTATATGAAGCACAGTCCTAAGTTTTGGAAGAATTCACCTGACATTAACAGACCTTTAAGAACTGAATACTCACACATCTAGAAGAAGTCATGTCTACTGTGTCATGTAGGAATAGAAAATGTGAGGTCTTGTTGACCTGGCAAAAACTATCAACTGTAGTGAGAAGTATTAAAAAGTATGATTTCTATCTTTTTTCTTTCTCTGTATGGGTACATTTTACACATTACTACTGCTGTAGTATTTGCACTATAATAAATAAAAATGTCAGAGAAAAAGTTCACCCACAAACCCACAGGACTTGCAAACTTTAAATAAAACACACAGAGGGAACAGAGCAAAATGACTCTGTCGGAGCAAATATAAATTACTCTTCTTCAATTTCCCAAACCGCACCTTCTACAGCTACTGAACATCTCTAACCCTGTGTAAAGCTGGGCACAATGTGATATGAAACATGGACACATCCAGTAGTCATAGTAGCTCTGCTCTAAGTCTAAGTCTGATGGTTTGTAATTTATTCACACAGTTCTTAAAGAGAACACCGTGATTTGTTTTTTAATTTTCATTCAGTGCTGTTTTGCCTCTTAAATACAGGAGGTCCTCGCCCCATGTTGAACACCATTCCTAAAGTGCGTTGTAACTCCAGTTACGCCGTAAATTGGAACTCACGAGCTGTACATCAGTACCTCTGTCACTTACCTTCTCTAACACAGTGGTGACATCATAATCTGGGACATAAAAACATCAGGAGAGTCTGACTGACACCTGGGAGCCAGAATGAAGGGCAAAACGTTCCCAAAAAAACAACACAAATGAAAGAATGTGAATGTAGCACAATCCAATGTTGGCGTATTCGTACGCTCTGCTTGTCAACTACTTCCTGCGCCCACTTTGTTTTAACGCCATATGACGCAACAAGTCTTTCTTAATAAACGTATGGGAGATGGCGACGTAATTACGAAACACTGTAGGCCGAGGACGTCTTAAACTGAGGGCCGCCTGAATGTTGTATTTTGTAAGAACATTCAGGTTTTTTCGTTAACTGTTAATCTTTTTTTATTATTATTATTTCTGGGAAGTTGCAGCGTCGCTAACGTTCAGATTTTGACCATATGGTAATGGCCGCGGACTGGAGGCGTCTATCATCATTAATACACTTGGAAAAGACAAGTCTGAAGTTCCTCATCCATCACTTTTTAACTGTAATATTTACTACTCGGTTTTCAAGCAGTGCTTTGCAGCAACGCTTGTTTAGCTAATACAGCAAAATAAAATGTCAGGGGAAACTGGCTTCTTCTTTTAACTACATCACAGAAAAGCTGCTCTACTTACAGCACATTCTCTCTGCTCCAATGTCATTCCTCTAACTGCTCTGCCCTCCCGACTGGCCTGTTGTGAAAAGGTTAGGGCACTGACCACGTGAGTGCTGCCCTGAAACCATGTCAACATGGTCACACTACATAGAGCTGTGCCAGCAGTTTGAAGGCTCAGTCAACGGAGGTAAATCTTTATATCATCTGTCACCGCAGCAGTGAGACGGAGCCAGTGGCTCGCCTTGTTTTACAGCACGCCACTGGTATTTCAGCTCAAAGAAGAGGATTAAGGTTCTGTGAAGCATACTGCTTTCTACACAGCTAAAATATTTTGTGCTACCTTTATTGACACTTTGGAGCATGATCCATGTCACCATAAAGTCACAAAAACCTGGTCTAAACGATAAGAGAGAAGTGAAATGTTCAGTGTCCAAGTTCAGTTTAATACCATTTCATTATCTGTCTTATTGCCTGTTCTGTTTTTTGTCTGGCCAGACTATCGCCAGGTGCATTCAGCATCTCTCCTGAGATCTATCGCCAGGTGCATTCAGCATCTCTCTCGAGATAGCACTGTAGTCAAGCTTTTTTAAATAATAAAATGCCTGTAAGGTGACAGATAAGGTTCCTTTCACACTTGTCAGTCATCAGCTGTGCGCCATGAAAACTTGAAGTATGAATCCAGAGTACATGACAGTTTAGTCGCTCTCTTCCTTAGAATGACAGAAGGGGACAAAGATAGGTTTGTATGGTTCTTCGAGCGCTTGTGTCACCATAGTGATGTTAGATGTTGACCTATTTATTTAAGATGACACCCACTCAAGCATAGAATTGATGTAATATCAGAAGAAAAGTCTCATGCATTCATTTTGTTTTTTGCTTAGGCTCAGTTGACTGCTGGCCTGGCTATAGTACCACACACCTAATCACAACACAGCACAGGAAGGTGAATTTTGGACATTCAGCAGATCCTTGGTCAGTGACATTCTTGACGTACGGTGTTTTGAGGTTACGTCACCATCACCCATGAAATTTTTAAGAAAGTCCAGCATTCCAACATACAAATTTCGCACAGAATTTGGGAAACGGAGAGGACGTTGTCACATGGCAATACACGCATTACATTGGCTGGTTTGAAAACGTTTTGTCCTTGATTGTGGCACCTAAGTGTAAGTCTTGTCTGATATTTTTCTGTCCTAGATTATGATGTTACCACCGTAGGTGAGGGACACAGGTACTAAACTAGAGTTACATCACACTGAAGGAACGGAACTCTGACAGAAGTGGAGGACCCCCTGTGGTTGGACTGACAAACCACACAAGTTTAACTCCTGATTTACTATAATAGCCCTCTAATGAGCTTTCCTGTTGACACAGCTGTAAACCTTCAGTAATGTCCACCCACTATAACTGCTCGTGTAATTGAGAGTGGTTCCAACTTTAAGAAAGTTCCAGCTCAGCCAAAACTTTGCATTTCTAAAAAGTCAACCCAGCAGAGTTATTAACAGCATTAGTGTCTGGCGTGTGAATGACTCCCATCATTCAGCCTAACTGCTCCTGGCACTCACTTGTTTCCTCCAGTTCAACACACACTAAGAAAAACAACAGCTATGGTCAGACTGCAGTAGTAGGACACGGAGGAAAGGCTTTGAGGGAAGGGGATTTATGTAGAGAAGAACAGGCTCGGACCAGGGTTTTCATTTGATTTTATGGACTCAAGGTAACGAAGGTAAGGTCAGACTTTTTTGTTACCTGGAAGCACCTCAACGCCCCCTAGTGGACATCTACATGTAGACACAGACACACAACAGACAAAAACACAAAATCGCATGCACAAACAAACAAACACAAGTGTCAAAACAACACATGATTTTTCTCAATCGTACAGGGCCCAATGTGATGCCACCACACAAGCAGGCTGCTGCTGCTGTTGTGTGCTTTTATAGTTGTGCACAAACTCGAACAAAAACAAGACACATGATGTTTTTTTGATGAATCGTTCAAAAAAAAAACAGCAAAAAAACAAAAAACAAAACACTAGGTGCTTGACTGTGGTACGTTGGGTTGATACAGAAGGGAAATAAACATGAGGAAAACGTAGAATAGGAGTGAAGCTACAAGTACTGAGGATTTGTGAACATAGCTCTGATAAGATGCCAAGAGTCAAACTACTCTGCTACTGTAAGATGAAAAAAAAAAAAAAGGTGACGGATAAGTTAATAAGAGGGAGATTGGTGTGAAATTTGAGGCCAGAGTAGCTGTGTGGTCACATGTTGTTCTCAGTGAACGAAAACTAGGGCAGATGATTCAGAGGTCTACACCGGAAAGAAGATTTAAAGGTTGTAGACACAGCAACACACAACAGATCGAGTTAATACGACTTTTGGGGAAGTTAGGGGACAAAACTGTATAACAGATAGACACATCAGTCACTGTTTGATGGACGATTTGACACATAGCACTTCTTTAGACTAAAGGCAGAGCTAGTGGTGACAGTGATTCCATTTTCTTTAAAAGTGAAAAAGATTAGCAGAAGTAAAACGTTAGCATTAGATTAAAATGTGGAAAGCACTTTGAAGAGGAGGTTTCTTTGAGAAGGAACTGACAGAAAAGAAAGAAAAGAGAAGACCTCAGTAAAAACTAATGGGTGCAGTGATAAGGTCTAGACTCCAGTAATCTGGTAATACGAAGGACATAGAAGAGACTTGAATGTTATAGCTGCCAGAGCCTGTGTGGTCCCTGTACAAGCTAAGCCCCCACACCACCCAGCATCTATGGGGCCCC
>NC_024307.1:19436102-19441444 GCF_000523025.1 Cynoglossus semilaevis
TGAACCCTGCAACTGCATGTGACATACCCATTTTAGTGATACAGTGGTCGCAGCAGCACACAAATGCACTAAGACACATTGACACATAAACACACTTTAATGAGGATCACTATTATGAACAGATTGCTATAATACCAACAGTGGTACGTCAAAGTATATACTGAATTTAGGGTCATCGATGACAACCAACAATAATGTGAAATATATAGATCAGTCATCATCAACGGGCGACCCGTGGGCCAAATCTGGCCCGCCAAACTATCCAATCTGGCCCACAGCTGGAGTCCAAAATAAACATTAAATATAACTGTTAGACAAAAATGTGATTTTAATTCATTTTATTTGAGCGTCCAGTCCCTAATGTACGTGTTGAAAAAAAATCTGTCAGTCTGCCAAATATAGTTACTGACCACTGGTCATAGACAAAGACATACAAAGCAGCATTTATTTATTGCAAAACAGACACAGCGTTCAGTCTGTTTCCCTTTCCTGTCCCAGTATGAATTTCATAATCCTGTCAAAGGAACAATGAAAAAAACAGCTGAGCTAAGGATATTTGTTGAGCCCAGCCACAGGGCGTGTAGGAAGATAGGAAGAATAATAGGAAAAGCAGCAGTGTAGAGATTAGAGAAAACACTTTGAATGTAGCAACCATTGTTGTTCAAGGTAAAGAACTGGCAGACAGGATGAAGAGAGTTGAATGTCATTTAGAAGATAAAGGGGAATTCTAGATAAAGTAGTGGAAGGTGTCCCCAGAGGGGTGAGAGCAGCGATAGCGGCAGACTGCATTGGACACGTTGGTCACATGAACAGGGTTGAGATGCTGAGCAGGTTTGGTGGTAAAGACAGACAGGCAGATGGCTGTCGATTTCCGCTTATAGGAGGGAAATAGCTGTGGTTAATGATGGTACATTATTCTTCTAAATGTCACCTGGGAAAATGTCCAGGGCAGTGAGTGTTCAACAGCCAGGAAATGTTTGGTGTGACTTCAGGTCAGAGGACAGAGGACAAGGAAAGATATGTTGATGATAAAATATTAGCATGAGCCAATCAGACGTGAAGAGTGTGTTGGTACACTCACAGAAGAAAAAAAACCTTTGATATTTTGACTCTTCCTAAAGGAGATAAACTTGTTGCTTACACGTCAATGTATCAACAAATCAGGTTTTTCAGTCCATGCCCTGAGGTACACCATGTTATGGATAGTCAGGACAAAGTCGCAGTGACTGAAGAGAGTGTGTTAAAAAGAAGAACGTGGTACTTTGAAAAGGTACCTCACAAGGAAAACATCAGGGAGACGAGACAGAGAATAGAGGAGAGGACAGGAGGAAGGATATTGCATCAAAAAAAATGGGAACGCAGGAAATTGGGTACGGAGCAGGTACAGGCAGCTTTGAGGAGAAGGTTCGTTTGTTAGGATGTCATACCTGTAGAGTTCTGGCTCTGTGGAGTGGAGTTGTGGTAAATACAGATGTATAAACTGACAGTGAAGGCATGCTAAAAGACTCTGAAGCCAGACTAAAGTGAGAAGAACAGAGAAGGTTAAAGGCAGTTCACTTTGCTGACCATTAGGTTGATAATTGTGGTGAGAGTCTAGAGCAGACTGAAGAGAGTCTAAAGAGGTGGAGGTTTGGAGGAAGACAAGATATATCTGAGTCAATAAGAGAGATGCAGGTGGAAGATATGACTGGGAAGAATCGAGTGTAGTGAAGATTGATGAACTTCAGCAACTGTAGATAACCATCCAAAACAGTGGACAACACAGTAGGAGGGAGGAGACAAAGGGTGCAGACTGGGCAAAAAGGTGGAGGGATGTGGCAGGTGTTAAGTTTGAATGAGGAGCTTGCTGAACGTTTGATTGATTGAATGGGATGGTTTATACGACAATAGTGAGGTCTGCTATGATGTATTGTTTGGCGGCAGCGGTTAAGTCTAAATGACAGGAGGCTGAGCCTGAGCCTGAGATGGCAGATGAGGAGAAGAAGGTGAGGTTTTATTGGGTTGTGACAAGGACACAGAATTAGAAATCAACAGAGCAGAAGAAAAGCTAAGGTTGAACAGAATCAGGCAGAGTTGAGAGTGTTTGTTCATTTCATGGAGAGTTTCTGGGTATATTTGACAAAGGAAATTGAAGATGGAGCCGCCAGGCAGAGGAAAAAGGAAAAAGGAAACCCTGAAGGAGTGTGATGAAGGAGATTGATTTGGTTAAAGTGAGAAGCAAAAATCAGAAGGGCTACAAACATTGTTATTTTCACTCACTCAGACTATAGATTACCTCCAATGGTCTTTGGTTGGAAACTGAGATAAGAACTCGCTTGACATAAAACATAAAGGACCAAAATCGTTCAAATACAAATGACTCTTGAAGTCAGAGAGAATACATAAACCTTAGCTCTAAAAACAAAATACTAAAATGTATTGTCTAATACAGTGATCTCAAACTCTCGGCCCGGGGGCCACTTCTGGCACACGAATGCATCATATGCGGTCTGTGATTAGATGTCAATAATAATTTATTTTCAATGTAAATGATTATCAATTAATAAAATGCTTTTGATTACTTATTTAAGAATGAAAAAAATATTTATATGGGTTTGCACTACAGAATCACACTGTGTTTTTCAAAAAAAAGAATTCCTAAAAATATCTGGGATTTCTGGAATTGAAAAATCAAACACTGGTGTTTCCTGCAGCGTTGGGCCTCTGTTTATTTGAGTTTGAGATCCCTGGTCTACTACAGTCATCCACAGGAGGGTAACCAACACCACTGCAGGGTGTTTCAGTATCGTGGGGACTTAGAGATCAGAAGCACAAACAACTACTCAGTTAATCAATGAGGAGAAGAAGAACGCCACCTTCTCCCCATGTGAACCAGACAATGACAACTAGTGATGTGGAGAAAGTAACAAATCCCACAGTCACTGATGAGCGCTGACAGGAGACGGAGATCATGGAGAAAATCCACCAAATCACACATTGGAAGGAAAGCAGAGACGTCTCTCACACAGTAATGTAGAACGGACAAGTCCAGAGGTCGGTTCCTCTGGGCTATATACAACACAGACACAAGGGTGTGGGAATCAAGACTTTGGACAAGGTAATGGAGTGGACTGCTAAGAAGGAGCTGGCAGGTGAATTGGACCAAATGTTCTTGTACGGCTGGGAGGAAAAAACCCCAAGCAGTTATGGAATAAAAAATGTCTCGACATTCTCAGAAGTCAAGCAAAGTGAAGTACATTTTATTTTTAAAGTCCAAAGTTACTGGTTTGTGTCATCCATAGAAGCTGGAACAGCTGGGCTATTTTTTTATATTGTACAGTTTTAAGGCACTAAGCATGTCTTCAATCCTGCTTTCACAAGCCACAAACTCGTGACACTGCTTCACAAACCTCACCCTATATATACACACACCCACACTGACACTTTTTGCCAGGGAAACGCTGCGGTGATACCGGTACGAATCAGCCTGTGCTTGTGGAAACAGTAGAGAACGGGTTGTACAGGTTGATGGGAAATTGGGTTCAGTGAACTGCTCATCTTCACCCTTTCATTGTGAAATGTATCCTATTAAGTGGGTTTTGTCCTGAGATGAGGATGCTGCTGGCACTCCTCCACAACCCTACTGCAGATCATAATGGCGGCGGGGGATGTGACCTAAGAGCACTTAGTGTGCGCTGAAAAGGCTGCCGGGCTTAGTGTGTACGGCAAATGTTGCCCATCTGTTAACAGTATTTTAACTCAAGGTGAACATCGGGAGTTCTTCTACCTTCTGTGTTACCATCTGATTCTTTGTGCTCCAGGAGTTAGCTTCACAAAGACCAGGACAACTTGGTCAAATGTGCATTTGATCTTGGATATAAGAAAACTGAGGACAGTCTGACCAAAAAGAATTATAAACATTAATGCATTTGTACAATAGAAACCCATTGTTAGCTAACCTTAACAATTTTCTTTTTTAAATCAGCCCACTTATTTTGTTTGGTGGACTTTTAGTACATTCGAAAATTGTACCAATATATGAATCGTTTTACCATTAACTCTGATATACAAAGCATTTGTAAATCCGCTATAGTTAATAATTCCACTTGTCTGAACTGTAAAGTGTATGATAATGGAAAACCAACATAATAATGGTTGAACATCAGCAAAAGAGGACTATGATTGGCTGCCAGTGTGATGTTAGGAAGCAGACACCATGTTGACATTCTAAGTTAAACTTAAAACCTTTAAAAGTTATCTATATGTAGCGATGGCTAAGTTTAACCTGTGGCATTCCTTAGTTACGCTGCTGTATGCCTAGACTGCTAGGGGGAACTCCCATGGTGCACTGAGCACTTTCTCTCCCCCACTCTTCCTAAGAGTACATACACATTAATTAGTGTCATGACAGCACATCTGTGTCCTCTTCCTCTTCCTTATCTCTCCTTCTCACCGTCTTCTCCTCACTGCTTCCTGCACCTTCAGAACAGCAGCACCTAATTCAGACCTGACACTGACGTCGTTAATCAGAATGTGATTCATAACTAATAAAAGACTCAGCTTTTACATCTAACACTACTGGTGCTATTACTGCCATACATGCTGCCATGCACGCAAAAGGTCCGGGGTTCGAGACCTAGAGAAACCAAACACTTAATGCAAGTGAGAACTTCCCCACTGTGAGACCATTTTTTTTAATTCCCAGTTTTTAGGAGCAAATTCATGATTGTAACTTAATAAAATAATTATATGAAGCAACATTTTGTGAACTACACAAATAAAATGGATGACTTACATACAATTTATGCAAATAAAAATTAGCAATCAAATTCACAGTCACTTTTGAACATCAAACATAAGGTTTGGCCACACAGAGAAGCGACTGACCTTCTTGCTGTAATGCCTTTGGGCTACACACTTTGTCACCATGGGTGGCACAATCATTTCACTTGAGTAATAACAGCAATTTTGTGTTCACATGTCATGGTTGGTTGATGACAGTTTTTCTGGAAAGGCCTTTTTTTCCCACACAGTAAATGGTTATCGAGACATCAAAAACACCTTCTCATTCACAGAGAAATGTTGTTGTTCCATGAAGCAGAGCTTCTCCCAGAAGATTCAAGGCTTCGATGGTCCATTTCTAGACAACTTTACTTGCATCACACATCCATGTTTACCATCTACAGTACGTATGTTTAACATGGACAACTTTTCGTCAAAGGAGCTCCTCTACAACCTTCTTTTCTAAGAGAAAATCTAAACTAAGAATGAAGTTATATGGGGTTTAATGATGACGGAATTATTGAAACAGTCAAAATCTGGGAGGGAAGAAGTTCACACTGAATTGTCAAAAAATCAGCAGG
>NC_024307.1:19441450-19461157 GCF_000523025.1 Cynoglossus semilaevis
ACTGGAAGGCAGGAAATGCAGGCAGATTAATTCAAGTGGGATTAAGATTAAGTTTCAATTTAATCGAAAGATAATAATCGTTGGTCAAAATTAACGCTGCTGTGGAGCACATGTTTAAAGCTGTTCTCACATGCATTAGTGTATTTGGAAGTGACAGATTTGTCCTTGTTCTTCATTGACAAAAAAAAAACATTCTGGTATTGTGACATTTGAACTGGGACAAAAATAAACACCAACACACGGCAACTTGGAGAAAAGTATGACCACTGACTTTTACACATCATTTTCTTCTCTCATTATGGAAGTGGAGCATCTCAGAAGGAGAGCGTGAGCCTCACACTCGGCTTGTGCACAGGTTGCATTCATCTCCGCAGCTAGCTCTAATCTTAACTCCTGTGCTGTGGCTTTATGTAAGCGTTGCCATTAATCAAACGGGCAGCTCGCAGTTTTTGAAAGAACAAGCAAGTGGCATAAATAACCAAAACATCAAGGGAAAGTGGGAACAAAGGACAGAGCTGAATAAGTAGTGAAAAGAAAAATCGTACACAAAGTCACCTTGAGTCTTGTAATTTGCAAGAAGGGACACGTGCATTAACCGCAATAAGAGTGATAAATATCATAAAGAGCATTAGCTGCTGCTTACAATGTCAGTGTATTTACACGTCACTTTTACCTTGGCAAGCTTCATGTTTTCACATTTCTGTATGGCCGTCCACTGAATGCTAACAGCTTGTCTTTGTGGGTAATTGTTGCAATCCCAGAGCTCTTGAGATGGAGCCAGATAATGTCAGAGCTGGGAAACATGCCAGATATTTCAGTGGAGCGGTGTTCAAATGAAAAGGTTCTTCGATTTATCTATGTCCAGGAATAGACAACCGGGTTTGATCGAACAGATGATTTTTTTTGTGTGCAGGCACCGGGAATGTTTGCCTCCATATTACCCAGAGGCTATGCCTTTATCAAAGGAAATCACGAATACAACAATGTATTCACTTTGGGCAGATCTTTTAATTCTACCAAATAAAGTCTCTCTTAGATAAGGATGCATCGGATGAACATCGGTATCGACCGAAATCATGGAAATTGAGGCTGATAATTCACCAGCGGTATAATATAAATATATTAGCATCTAACCCAGGGTGTGTCAAACTCATTTTGGTTCAGGGACCACATACAGCCTGATCAGAAGTGGGTTGGACCAGTGCACTCACAACATAATCACCTATAAATAACAATCAAGTCCATGTTTTTCCCCCTTCGTTTTCCTGCAAAAAAACACAAGTATATTATTATTGATATTTAATGAAATATAATTCAAAAAGCATCAGGAACATGAACGTTTCGGCCCGCCACCTATATTTGACACCCCTGATCTAACTGTCATGTAGTACAGAATGATGGCACTGCAAAGTGCTTTAGACTTGAGGTTTAATCAACCAAGGGTACACTGGCTACTGTGGGCTATTGACAACTCCAACAACAAAATAAATATTATTCACCGGGATCACTCTGACCTCTCTCTCTTTCTTTCCCTTCGACTCCACACACCACTCACATGTTCACCCGCCCACCTTCCTCCAACCGAAACACTGACAGGATTCTCAGCCACTTAATGTCAACACATACACTGGCAAAAAAAAAAACTGGGAAAACACAGCACTGTTACATTTGATTTATTTTCCAATTGTCTCTAGACTTACTCTTGATGTATTTTTATTTTCCAAAAAAATATTTTTTATTGGACGATGTAGGTAGTGAAGAAAATCTCAGTGAGGAGGTTTTCGTTTATCAGGCTAAAACCAGTCAAATAACTTTGTTGGTCAACGTAGGTAGGAAAAGAAATTCTTCTCATCGAGGAGTCAGCAGTCTTAGATGGCTCTTGAAAGTTTTTTTTTTTTATCTGGTTTGAATTTAAAAGCTGAAAGACTTCAGTAATGTTTCCGTAAATAACAA
The DNA here is from genome assembly GCF_000523025.1 of Cynoglossus semilaevis. NCBI lineage: Eukaryota > Metazoa > Chordata > Actinopteri > Pleuronectiformes > Cynoglossidae > Cynoglossus > Cynoglossus semilaevis. Next base: position 19,443,404 of record NC_024307.1, read on the forward strand.
AAAAAGAGAAAACATCAGCATTGGCCAAATAGTTATTTATAATATTGGCATCAGCCCAGAATTTAAAAATCGGTGCATCCCTACTCTCAGCTATTCATTTTATTGCTGTTGGTCACATGGGTTGTCAGCGTAGTGATTTGGAACAGCTTTTAGTCTGGATGCCGTCCCACAGGGAAACCTCCCTAGTGGGGTGAGAAGGAAGTGTAAAAGTGGATTGAGACCAAAAAAATAACTGCAAGCGCGGACGTGTGCCAGTGGATTGCCATGAATTAGTTAATGAAGCTGCTTAATTATGTAATAACAGTGACACCCCAGACTTTCAAAGCTAATTGCTGGATCCCATTAATTGTGGGAATGTAACGTTTTGAGAACTGCTTCACACCAACAACACACACAGCAGGGAAGAAAGGGAAAATGATTTGCAGTGTAGTAACGTAATCAGCCATTCGTTCTGATTCAGTTTTTGGCTGAGCTCTGTCATCATAACAGATCTCTGATCAGCTGAAATGTTGCCGTGACCATAGACGTTCATCAGCTTGGCTGGGCCTCACAGGCTGAGGGGGACATCACAGCAAAACAGGGGAATTGATCATGGAAATGTATAAATAATAAAGTAACATGGCTCTTTGACTTCTATTGATTTTGTCATTAGCAGCTGATTGATACAAGCTTTAAATGTCAGGGGCCATAATGACTGACAGAAGTCCATGTGCTTGCAAGGTAAAGTCGCCTCATCAGCCTTAATTAAAGGTCAGCAGGGTCACAATGTCATTTGGCAATGTTTAGGCTGCAGTCACATCCAGTGTCTCACATATTTTAAATCAGTTCAATCATTTTTTTTACACATATTTTAAATCAGTTCAATCATTTGATCAATCATCAGTTCCCAAACTTGCATTTTTACCATTGGTCAATTTACCGTTTCCTGTAAATCTGCATGTTTCTGGACTGTAGGGGAGACGACTGCAGAGATGATCACACAGACACGGCAAGGACATGAAAGTTACATAAAAGAAGACTATCAGTGAGAGTCGGAGTTGGAGCCACTGATCTTATTGCTGTAGGACAGAAGCCATTTCCACTCCATACAACACAGTCACAGTAGTGATGATGGAGAGGTCAATTCCTTTGTATCAATTAAAAAATTAATATCAATCAAACGTAAAAAGCTCATGTGTCATCTCCACATATTTTAAGGTAACTTACTACATACATTTGTGCAGAAACACCCCCCCGATCCAAGCATGTCACGTGACCACTGACCAGAAGAGGGCAGAGTCCATGTGATCCACTAGACCTCTTTGTCTTGTCTTATTTGTTATGAAAATGACATATTGAAGTTGTTAAATGACCAGTACTTGTCAATTTTTTTTACTGGGTTAACAATTCACACCAAGTATCAATATGGTATGACTCTGGTATCGCCCATCACTATATTGTGAAATCTGCTCTGAATTACTGACAAGTAAAATATGCACTGAAGAAGACATCACATGTGAGCACCGCTGTCCTCTGTATTCTGCCTGGTCATCAAGGTGCTTCACAGAGCTCTGTCTACACCTGTAGAATCCAGCTGCACAGACAGTCGGAAAACAGTCGTGTAGAAAAGAAGCTCTGTGCGTAGGTTAATATTATTTTCTATAACAAAAAAGAGCAAACATCAATAAAACCGCCTACACAAATAATGATTACCTCCAAGCTAACTCTACACCTGCTGCAAAAACACTAAGGTCTGGAAGAAAAGAAAAAGAAATTTAAAACAACTCATCTCTAGTAAAGAAACATCCCACAGCCCACATGAGGCTATTTCCTTTCATTTACTTGTGACCTTTTACATCATTTCAAAATCAACTGCAATTCTTGCCTAAGGTCAAACACTCCAACTTTTCCCCACACACGGTGCATGCGTGGACAGCTACTGTGCTTTTGAACGATGCATCACTTCCCTTTCATTAGCACAGCTTAATCACACCACCATATCTATTTGAGCCTAACCCTAAACTTAACCCAAGTAAAAGTCACCTCTCCGTCCTCACCTTAAGCACAGCTCTAAAACTAAGGTTCGGCCTCATTAAGCCCAGATTTTAGTCTCCATCAGAGTTAATGGCCCTGAAATATAAGTAACATAATGAGATTTCTGCCGACTATTTATGGCACATAACAGAGGTTAATAAAGTGGAGGTCAACTCTTTATTGCACCTGCCCAGTGTTGTTTCCTCTTTAGCTCATAAAAAGATTTCTCATTAATGAACTCCCATATATGGCCCATAGCGGGAGTCTGTGGAAATGTACTGTGCAATGTTAAATGCCCTGAATCCCAAAGGCATGCTTGATTGATTGTGAAATTATTCAGGGTGAAATGGCTGGTATTTAGTTCATGCCAACAGCCAGCATCTCACCAGAGGCCAAAAACACGAGTGCAGCGTGTATGTTACACAGAGAAATGTCAAACAATGGCCAATCAGGGCTGTACAAATAACGAGAGAGCAAAACAATGCACAGGCAGCAGAGTGTGAATACAGGAGGAAAAAATGAACAAATGACAGGTGTGTGTGTATGGGGGGGGGGTCTTCCTATCAGAAGATTGCAAATACACTTGGTACATTGTTGTTCTACATTCATTTTCGTTGGTTTGTGTAGATGTTTTTGGGGAACTTTTTGCCCTTCGTTATGGCTCCCAGGTGTCAGTCAGACTCTTCTGACGTGTTTGGTCCAAGAATATGATGTCACCATTGTGTTAGCGTAGGTCGTAGGTCAGTGACATACTGTACATACTTGTGTACAGTATGTAAGTTCCGTCTGCCAGTATCGAGTAACGTCAGCCTCAGTAACGTCTACATAGAGACTCATGTACAGTATGTAACGTCTGACTTCTGACTTACAGCAAAAATCCAGTCACAGCGTACTGTAGGAACGCAATTCTGGCACAGGTGGAGGACCTCAGGTACCTGCTTATTGGTTGAAAGGTCAAGACTGATTCAAATACAGCCATTGACTTGCAACTATTCCACTATTCACTTCAAGTGAATAATAACTCATTAGTATGAAGAGTATAAAATGTATATTATATGCACCATGTAACACACATTATGATGACTAGAGAATCCAAGTATAAAAAAAATCATAGTCCATTTATGGTATGTTATGTATATCACATTTATATATTTATCCATAAATATATAAATATATAATATATCCAAGTAATCACCTTCAACATCCAGCATCATGGAGCATTTCTCTTCTCCCCAGGAGATATTTTCCTAAGAAGAGTACAACACTGTTGTGACCCTGATTTACTTTGTTTGTATCACTTCTCTGCTTTTGCTGAGGTAAGCTGCACTTCCAAAAGTGAGTCACAGTGGCGTTCAGTCTGTACCACTTATATATGGGTTCTCTATAGGATCCTTGTGTTTCCTGTAAGACCTTCTCCCAGCAAACATCTGCTTCATTTGGTGACAGAAAACCCTCACAGATGGTCAAGGTCACAATCAGTTAAAATGGAACTCAGGCTTTAAATGTTTTTTTGTTTTTTTTGTAAACTACCAGGTGAGCGCTCAGGCTTTAAATGTTTTTTTGTTTTTGTTTTTTGCAAACTACCAGGTGAGCAATTAATTTCAGCCTCAGAAATGATTATGAAACCACAGCCTCAGCTCATTAAAAACTTGACCTCCGGTCTGACAGGTGTAGAATCCACATTTAGATCTACACTGATATTTAGGTTCGCATGTCAAACCAGACATGGTTTTTTGCCCCTTGTAGATTAAGAAATATGAAGGAAAACCAGTGAAATGTTTTGTCTGTGTAGATAAAGACTGGACCAGGTAAGAAAACTGTGCAACATTTAATGATGCAATAAACAATGGATGGCAGCCCGGTAATTCAGTTGACTTACTGTCTATCCTCTTCCTCACCTGGCCCACTCGTTAGGACAGTGTGTGTTAATGGACGGGCTGAAATAATATTTGTTTAGGATGATACAATTTTTGGCAGGAGTGTTTCTCCAAACACTCTTATGATAAATTCCTGTCCGGTAAATGCAGGGGTCACAACGCAGGTGCAGAATAAGGAGAACTTTTTTCAAAAAACAAGTGGGTGCTGGGCGATCTCGGAAAAGTCACTTTGTTGTTACGTTCGATTTAATTTAGCTTAACGTTCCCAGTCATCACGGCTAGGTTTCATCCAAGAGGTTTCTTGGAAGCAGGCACTGAATGTGGACGTTTTCCAACAAGACAGTCTAACAAGGGGAGAAGGTCACGAGGGAGTGAGGGAGATGGACACCCCTGACAGGCGGAGTGGAGAGAGATAACAGACGACAAGGTGAACAGAGAAAAAACATTTTTTCATTAACCAGTTTCGGACACTACTTCAGAGCACAGTTAATTATGTCATTACTGTCACACAATTAAAAACTGACGGACAGATGGTGCTCCTCTCTTTGCCATGTCGTCATGACTGCAAAGCATGATGGGAAACGCTGCTTGGGTAGTGACCATTGGTTTTACACTAGATTTAGCAGTGAATTGTGGGATACATTGAGAGGACCCCTACTCACTAAACATTTAGGGAGATTTTTTTTCTTCTATTAATGCGTGTGTTCTGACTGTATGTAATCATGTTTAAGATGATTCTAGAACCTGAACCAAAACTGGATCACAAAGCACTCATTTCACAGATACGTGTGATTCATTATTTCGTTACACATCCTGGTCCCAAAGGCATTTTATGAGCGATTCCAATAAGATACCAGTAACATATTTATTCTCAAGTGAAAATATCTATCTCTATATAATGCGATTCCAATAAGATACCAGTAACATACTAACCTTTATATCTTTGGGACAAGTTTAAGCTGAATAATGGTAACACCTTTAAAAAAAGACTTTTCTTCAACACATTCTACTTGTTTCACTACGTGTGAGAGTGCAGTGCTACAGAGGAGGAGGATAAAAACACTACAGTACACTAATGGCACGTTTACAGATAAATCAGTTCAGCTAAGACAAGTCAAGCCACCACTTTGCAGTTGAACCCTTGATGTCAAGCCCTTGCGTGGAGCATTTCAGCTGTTCCCAGGATGGTGCGATACTGAAAAACCTTTTTTAACTTCTGAGCTTCCAACAACGTTAACCAAACAGACAGTTTTATATGACTACGGCAGTGGTTCCAAAGCTTTTTTTGGCTTGTGACCCCGCTATGATGTCACAAAGTTCTGACGACTCCAGAGACATTTTAGTAGCTGGCTCCTGCGCAGTCACATGATCAAAGCTGTCAATCAAGCTCAGCTGTTTTTATATGCTGCATATTACTTGAACTTGAACTACAGTTGTTTAAGATTGATTGCAGTGTTTCAATCATACTTTAAAAAATTTATTTTTATCAGTGTTTTTTTAAACCAATTTGTAGACATTTAAGGTGACCCTATTTGAAATCCAGGTGACACCATGTCGGGTCCCGACCCCGAGGTTGAAAAACACTGAACTATTCTGTATGTCTGAATGTGAAAAAAATGCCATTAAGCAGCGTCACATCATTAAGAAAGTTTCCAAAAACTAAACCTAAAATGGCAGATTGTTGTGTTGTGTTGCAGTCAATGGATGCACTCAGCCCTTATATTTGTGCATTTGAATAGGTTCAAATCTGCACACGGAGAGGACACTACCTTTGACATGGAATTTAATTTCTGTTTTTCTGGACCACGATTGCTTATTGCAGAGATGACTAAAATTACACTAATTGCACATAATCACAGGAGTGGTGATGGGACCCTTCAATGTTACATCTTCAACTGAGAAATGAATTCTGCCTCAGCAGAGACTCCATTAAAGCAACAGGCCGTGTGAAAAAACAGTAGAAGAAATCTCACAGGACACACCACAGCTGCTCGCCTTGGGACTCTTCTATTCTATTTATTTCTACAGCCCAGCCAGAAACTAATGTCTTACACCAGTGGTTCCCAAACACTTTCTGCAGAGCACCACTTTTCTACATAGAACTATTGTCCAGTCCAACCTGGCGGCACATTCACAGCTATGGCAACTAAAAAGCTGTTGAACTTTATTCAAAACTGCTATTCTCACCAACAAAGGAAATAAAATCACAAGTCAGTGCAATTCCCCGGCTGTGTGGAAGTAAAGGAAATATTCTAATTGATTTGCAAAACTGTCCTACTCTCCATGCATACAACAAACAACCAGTTCTCACCATGGCCTTAACTTTGGTACAAGTCTTGATTCTATGTTTTTACCACAGAAGTTCTATCTTATAAAAACTATGTCTAACTTTTAGTAGGAATTAAAAGATAAGGGACAAAAAACTCAGTACCTGAATATGAAAAACTTCAAATGCAACCCCCTGCACACAATGACAAAAAAGATTAAAAGAAATAAATATATTGTTCACACATTTTTACCCGCCTGGTTTCACCAGAAAATCCAGGGTCCACTTTTATGCACTCTGAAGGCAACACTGAAATGTAATCAGAGCAGAAACCTCATTTTCTTTGCCTCTAGGACCAGTGAGGACGCACCTCCATGTTATGTCTTTGTACGAGGACACATTTTATTCAATAATCCTCACAAGGACGTTTTGGACGGCCATCATAATTCCCTTGGTAATTCAAAAAAAAGGGAGGGGGGTGGTGGGTGCTGCTGTATTAGGTGAAGGTTGGTAGTTGGAGGAGTGGGTTTTTATCTATTGGTGTTTTCATGACATTGAGTCTGTGTGTCCGTATAACATGAACAGAAGTAAAGAATAAAGTGGTGTGGTGTGATGTGGGGGGGGTTGGACTCACCCTGGGAAGATATCTGCAGGAACAGCCGGGGGTCTGCCGCCCGTATGGCTGCGGCGTACCGATCCCCGATCCCAGGCTCCTGTGCCTTTTTCTCGGGCATCAGCCGGAACCTGAGCCGGCTGCCCCCAGAACCGAGCCACCACTCAAGTATAGACGTGAGGTCCATTTCCAGAGTGACCGTCGGATCATCCTCCTGCACAGACAGCCCCCCGCATCCCGCCCTGACCATATCCTCTCCGATTTCCACTACGACTTGGCTCGACTCTCTGAAGCCCAGTTTCAGCACTTTGGACAGCGGCCGCTTGTAGAAGACAGGGAGCTGTCCATCTGAGGACATGTTCCTCTGCGCTGACTCCGACGGAGACTTAGAGTCCACGAAAGTCGAAATGATTTTCTGCAAAGGCATACAGTGCATTTTCAAGTTGGCACGCACTGTGTAACATTTGCTGTAAGTCTGGCAGTCGCCGTTCAGGGGTCTCTTCACGAACTCCGCCAGGAAATAGCGCAACAGAGAAGGGACAACAAAATCCACGGCCACCTTTCTCCTCTTCAGTCTCGAGTCTATCGTTTGGTTCTGGTCTTTTTTGCCTCCACTTTCGCCACTAGAACCACCGATCACCCCATTGCTGCTGATGTTGCTGAAGCCGGCGGTGGGGATATCCATCGCCCCCGTAGATCCTGGCGAGGCGCACTGCAGCCCAGAGAAAAATGCCGCAGAACTAACGAACAGAAACAGCAGCGCAGCTTCCATTGTCAAATAAATACAGGTGTTTGTCCGGGGAAACCTCTTAATCCTGGCGATGACCGCCTTCTCACTGCTTTTGACACGTACGCAGCGCAAATCACAAAGCGCGAAATCGATGATGATGCGGATCCAGCGCCTCCAGCGCCTCTTGGTTGGTGCGCACTCAGATCCAGAGGATGGCAAGTCGCTTCTCACATCGGTCCGCTGCTGCCTGACACTGCCCTTTAGTCGCGCACGAAAAGTGCCGTGTTGCTCCTCTGTGGTGCCCTGTCATGTGCACGCCTGCGGACGAACGCGTACGGGGGCTGGAGGACGAAGCCCCGCGTAAACATTGCCAACCCAGAGCGGCGCTCCCCGGGACACTGATTGATATGCCGGTCGGGTCCGCTCGGGTCGCTTTCAAAGACTCCCGGTCGGTTGGCACAGTTGTGCTGGCGGCACAAATGTTCTCTTGTCAGCAGTGGGTTGCCGCGTCGCTCTTCTCCGACTCCTCTACACGAGGAAAATGACCGTTTCACAAGCGGTTCGGACGAACCTTTCACTCATTAAACTTCCAAATGCAACCACCACTCAGAGTTTTGGCGGAGCCTGGATTACAGGTTGGTCTTCTGTTGACGCCATCGGTGCTGCATCCTCGTCTGGACAGACCAGCGCTCCCTCCTATGGTTCCAGCACACGCGTAAAGTCGCTCAACCATCTGACGTCAATATAAGCAGTTGTTCTGCCAACACCAGGGAGCCTCGGCCGCCGCCGCCGTTTATCGGTGAAAGAGGAAGCAGGAGGAGAGTGTGTGTGTGTGTGTGTGCGCGCGTGTGTGTGTGTCAGCAGCGCTCAGTTTGACTCTGGCTTTGAGAGAAAAAAAATAAATGTGTATATATATATATATATATACATATATATAATAAAATAATATATGTGTGTGTGTGTGTGTGCGCGCGTGTGTGGGTGTCAGCAGCGCTCAGTTTGTCTCTGGCTTTGAGAGAAAAAAAAAATATATAATATATATATATATATAGATATAGATATATTTATAGTCAGTGAATCACAAGTACTTTGCTTTTGGAAGAGAGACTGGGTTAGTTGCACTCTGCTGGATCTGCTCAAGGCAGATTTTGAGGGAGGCCATTTGGGTTAAATCTCATTTAGCCGTGTTATATCTGCGGCCAATATGTTTTCAAACACCGGGGGGTTTTCTTGGCATTTGTCTGTTTAATGACGGTCGACTCGGAAACGTTTCTCTGGGAATGTAAATGAAAGGCCCTCTCTCTCTCTCTCTCTCTCTCTCTCTCCCTGACTCTATTTGAAACTTAGTCATGGCGAGACACCCACTAGATGGCGTCAGCAGATGTTGGTAATTCACACGATTTCTTTTAAATGTTGCAATTAGTCCAGAGTTTTTTTTTTTGTTTTGTTTTGTTTTGTTTTGTTTTGAATCTCACCTGTGGTAATGGGTGACGCAGTGAAGGCCAGGGTGGAAATCCAAGTATACGAACCACACAATCTAAGAGAAGAAGAAAAAAACACGGAGGTAGTGGTTTTAATTCATTTAAAATAATTCTCAGAACATTTCAAATGTCTGACATTTCATGGGTCCAACCAATCAGGGTTTTATATGATATTATTATTATCTGTAAAAATGATTGTTGGTTTTATGTTTAACTGGTAATATATGTTATTTGTGGTTGACAGTATTTCAAAAGAGCATTTTTCCCAACAATAAATAAAGGACATTTAACTCATTCGCCAAAAGTCGCCCCAGGATTCTTTGAGTTTTTAGACCACTGTTTCTGCCTCTTCTAATCACAGGGGAACTGCCTACATCTCATGTCATAATAAAGGCATCAAAGCAACCAGCACCAGGTATTTATGGATTTTTAGAAAAACATCCACTGCTACATCCACATAAAAATGAATTAAATAAACATGAAGAACATCACGTCTGTCTTTATTTGTATTTATTAAGAATTTTATTTATCGTCTAAATATTTTTCTACAGTAGACTGTTAACATCAAAAAACTATTATTGGGAATAACAGCTTCACAAATGACAATACTAATGAGTCAAGTGTCAATGTGACATTACAGAGAAGTTGTAATACGTTTTTTTTAAAGGTTTTCTTTTTTAAATAATTGTTTCACAAGAGATACATTTGACAAATCCAGTTTGAAATGAAAGAAAAACATTTTTTTTAGTGAGAACTAAGTAGTCAATGCTTGATAATGTTTTCATCACTCAACATTGTTCTGTAATTTTAAATAATACATACATAACACATACATCTACCACTATGTCACATCTGCTTCCTTCTATGGTCAATTCTTTGGAGACAACAACTGTTGCACTTTCGGAGTTGTAGAATCACTCATTCTTGAGGTTTAAATATTGCTTCCTATTTTGTGCTTAGTGTTTTTAGATGTTCCCTTCTGTTATGTGTAAGACTTTCTCTATCGGTGCCAGATCTGGACTGTCATATTTGTTTCCCCTAACAATAAATAGACACGTGGAGTAATCTGACAGAAGAGATCTGTTGCACAGAACTTGAACAGGATTGATGTGCAGCTCTATAGATGCTGACATGCGGCCTCTGGGAACTGGTTTGTACTAAGTTGCAATGATTGGACTGTAAAGTCAAAGACATTAGTAGTTGTTTTGATCCCTAAGTCTCAGAGCTTCACTTCGCTGTGTTGAGAATCTTTGTTTGTCAGATACATAAAAACAAAACATCTTTCTATTCTATTCATTTAAAAAAATGATTGTCTCTAACAAAGAAATTGAACTTAACCCAGTGGTTTCCAAACCTTTTTTTGGCTGATGACCCTATTTTGACGTCCTTAATTTCTGGTAACCCCTGAGACATTTTAAACAGCTCTCACGTGATCACCGTCAATCAATGTGTCAGCTCAGGTATTTCTATATTAATATCAATTAGTAAACATTTCAGGCAAGCTCATGGGAATTCAAAGTGACCTCACGTGGGGTCGCGACCCCAAGGTGGAAGAACACTTTCTTAGACTAACTTAAAGGTGGTGACAGTGTGTGGAGTAAAAAAACCGCAGCTGGTAGGCAGTGTTGTGATGGAAACAACAAGGCTGTTACATCTACGTTACTTGATTGCTATATTTATTTTTAGCCATGACAAAATGTATGAAGGCTGTTACATCTACGTTACTTGATTTATATATTTATTTTTAGCCATGACAAACAATAGTATGTGTACATTGTAAATATAAAAGAAAAACAAAGAAAACAATAAGCAGAAGGATGAAGTACAACATGTTAAATTCCAGGCAGCAATGTTACACCTAATGAAAATGAAATCATGAAATTACGGTTGGTTGCATCTGAAAGGAAAACCGGTATAAATTGTGCCAAAATAATCATACAAATCAATGATCCAACACAGAGCGCCTCTGTGTTGTTGGTCAAATTTAATTTTCCAATCATCAATTTTACACACACATATATGTATATATTTATAAACACGTTTATATATATACATATACATAAACACATGTATGCATATGTATATATATGTACACACATATGCACCTATGTATATGTATAAATACATATATGTGCAGTTCAGTATTATGGGTGTTACATCATGTCCTGCTCAGCACAGACACAGACCCCTGACCCTCATGAGTTTTCAAGGCACAGGGCTGACTCATAAATCAGAGGCCAAGTTTCACTGACTAGCAACATTTTTCAGCCGGCATCATCATACTTCATGGCCTGGTCTGTCCCTTCTGTGCATGTGCCATCCATCTTCAAAAGTTTATCACTTCAAAAGCTAAGACAGACAGATCATAGGAATAAAAAATCTCAGCAAAGTCCTCTAGACTTGTCAATCCTACACTCGCTTGTTTCCCCATTTTTATTCTCGGTCTGTTTTTGTTTTGTGAATGTGGAAAACTTATCTGCAATGATTGAAGAAAGCCAAGAGTCCCGCACACCTAAACCATACATTTTACAACCGACAGGTCCACTTCCTTTAACATTCCCACCGCATTTTGCCACAGTTCCATAAATCAAACAACCACACCTGCTGAAATGAAGCGAGGAAAATAGGGATTTTTAGGAAAGTGGATAAAAAGCTCTTTGAAGTAAGGGTGTCGGAGATCTAGAAAGTTTCCTGGTGACAGCTGTAATAAAATTTCTGCGGAGGTCCATTCTGGAGTCACCAGCACAGATCTGCCTCCATATCAACCTGTCACTCCGCTCTTTTACTGTTACAACAATCATCCTACTCCTTTAATTTACAGTAAATATGAAGGGAAGAAAGTGAAAGTGAATCCTTGTCACTGTGACACAGCTCACCACTGCACACAACCAAATGTGACCTCTGTTTTTCAGTGGGCAGCTTTAAGAACCGGGGAGCAGTGAGTGGGGACGGTGCCATGCTCAGAGCACTGGTGGACTTGAACCTGAAACCTTCTGGACCTAGGTCTGCTTCCTTAACTCTGAAGCTACCACTGCCCCAATAGTAGTTGCAGCAAATAGTTGCAGGACCCAGAATTTATTTTTCTGGGTACTTCTAGAACTTTCTTTGGATGATTATCATCTCATCTTTGTTCTTTAATAAACTCTTTATGACACTTTTTCTAACAACATTATCAAAAACATTATCACTCTTTGGTCATTCAAAATACACACTCTACATTAACTCTGAGCACTGATGAGGATGTTTGCACCTCTGTTTTAGATAAAGGCGACCCCCTGTCTTTCTATCTAGCTCTGTGTCTGGGTTAACCAACCAAAACAAACCCAGTACAACTTTTTTTTCCTCACATACAACTTATCCAAAGCTGTCTACTCTGACTCTGCAACTTTTGTTTTGGGGAATATTTTTTTTATAGCTTCGGCGTTCTCCTGTATCCTTCCTTTATTTCTGTCTCCTTCCATTCTCTCCTATACTTCATTATCCCACCACAAACTGTCCTTGTCCCTTTCCTTCCTACATGCAGTCAGACCAAACACCCTTCTGCCAGTTTACCTTGCTGCTTTGGTCAGGGTTCCCAGTCTGACGGTAACTCCTCACTCCCTCCAAGCTCTTCTCTATATTTTCCTCTGCCACTGTGTCCTTTTTTAGTTTCTACCATCTCATCTCACTCTGTTTTTGCCATCGTCCTACAATTCCCTACCATTCCTTTGGATCACTTCTTCAAATACAGTTTTACAGCGGTTTACGTTATCCTTGACCCACAGTGTTTCACCGTTCCATCGCCATCTCCCATAAATTCATTAACACAGTCTTGTTCCATCATTCTGATGCACGCCGTTAAAACAAATTTGCATGGAAACTAAGTGGCCAACGCAGCAGATGACTATGTCATCATACATCAAGCAATATGTTGACTTACCCTGGAGACATTGTAAATCTTTAGATTATGTCCACACTCAGACGGCAGATTTGCCATTTAAATTAAAATCCACTAGTCTGTGTGACGAGTGTTCTGTGGAACACTCCTTGGGCCTCTCCCAGTAACCCTAACCCTTTCTGCTGAAATACAAAGGAGGTTCCTTGAGGTCCCTCATGGTACATGTGAGCAGTACTTAGTTCAGCTCAGATACCTCCACCACTTGTCATGACAAAAAACACACTTTAACAACACGTAACATCACTTACACACCGGTTCACTCTCCACTGCCACAACCACAACAGGGTGTTAAATTGCCATACTCTGTCTTTGGACTTCCTATGGCAGGTCTGAAAATTGGAAGGGGAAGATGATGTATAAGCCACAGACAAAAGCCCTGCCATTACCATGATGGTGGATCTGCCCAGAAAACATGTTGGTTGAAACACTGACAAGTCTGTGCTGAGAGAGTGAAAAAAAATAGAGGCACTAGTAAGTGCTTCTTTTTTAAATAACCGTGGTTTTAGCCTTGTGGCCTTGTCTGTGTAACATAGATTTTGTTAGACAAGTGTCCTCGACTTACGTCGGAGTTCTGTTGTTACCACACAGAGGTAAAATCATAATCTAGAACATAAAAACATCAGAAGAGTCTGACTTACACTTGGGAGCCACAATAAGGAGCAAAATTCATTTCCCAAGAAAACAACACAACCCAAAGAAGTAACGATTCATTTCCCAAGAAAACAACACAACCTAAAGAAGTAATAGCACCGCGTGACGACCTTTTCGTCCACTCTGCTGGCCAACAGAGTTTAGACACCGTACGTCTGAATAATGGAACAACACTCTTAATAACTTTATGTGGCCATGTAAGCACCAAATGCCGAAGGTCGAGGACGTCATAAACCAAGAACCCGCTGTACTAACTTTATGGCCCTGCACTGAAGTCAAGTCAATTTAATACAATTCTCCTTTAAAAAAACTATTCAAGGAGGAAATAGAAAAATGTCAAGATTCAGACTCAATGATCAGCCATCTGCCTTAGCAAAGAGAGAAAGAAGAAAATGGGGGAGAAAAGAGAGGCTACGGTAGAGAGATCAGAATTAGACGTACAACTCTATAATCGAAGTACAGTCACATAAGTTATTCACACCCAACAGTACAGTTGTAGGAAGAACTTTACGGGGTAGGGTTAGATGTTGAAGTTCTTCCACAGAGTTAAAGTTTATAAATTAAAAATAACAATATTAATAATGACAGCAGTGTCAGGATCAGGTCCTGCAACTCTGGAGTCACAGACACCTGGGAGGTGAAGAAAGTGATAAAGGAGAGAAAAGAAGGGCATGAATCATGAATCACCATCGGTGTTTCTTTTTGGCATCTAGAGGCCCTTCATTGGTGGATGTTATTGACCTCTCCGTGGTGATTTATTCTGGACTGTTGGTCTGATTCTCGAGATCAGATCACCTGAATTCCGCTCCAGCTCAGCTCCGAGTGTTCCCACGCAAGAGCGGAACTCAAAGCTGTGGCCACTGCTATCAGCCTGATCTCATGGCTCTGTTTCTGCCTGAATTTCCTGTTAGCTGCTGGCTTGTCTGTTGGTGGCTAAAAGGTAGGTAGAAAGGGAAATTTGTGATGTATGTCCTGTCAAAGAGCTGGCCTCTTGAATCCTGCTGGATAACAGGTCTCCAGCTGCAGCCGGTAAACAGTTAGGTGTTAGCTGCTGGATAACAGGTCTCCAGCTGCAGCTGGTAAACAGTTAGGTGTTAGCTAAATAAAATTAAAATGTTAAAGGGACAGTGTGCAAAAGAGGTGAAAAAAGTCAGAGTGGAATGGATGAAGACGAGCGTCAGGAGTGATCTGTGACAGAAGAAGAGCAGCAATGTTAAATGGGATGATCTGTACGACAGCAGTGAGACCTGCTATGATGTCTGGTTTTTGCTTGGGTCAGAGCTAGGAAACCTCAGACACAGGCAGATGGCCTGTAAAGACTTATTTTCATTATTAAAATAAAACCAGCTTCTCACTCAGAGCATGGAAGCTTCTTGTATCAGCAACAATTTTGCCATTAGTTGATTATGGTGATGGGTTATACATGACTGCCTCAGCTAAATGTCTTCAGTCCCTGGATACTATCTATCACTGTGCACTGAGGACTGTAACTGGCTGTATCCGCCTCAGCCATCACAGTGACCTGTGTATAAAAATCTGACTTGCCTTCTCTGGGTGTACGAAGGCAGACACACCGGCTGCTTTTAATTTATGAAGCACTTCTTGGCTCAATTCCGACTGCACATTTCTACAGAGAACAAATATCCGCTATGACCTACGTTGCAGCAATTTTGTTCATCTATCTGTTCCTTGTGTTAGAACTGAACTGCAGAAAAATCATTTAGCTTAGCTGCCCTGTCAGTGTGGGACACATCACAAACTGAATTACAGTGCAACTGCAGGAACTGATTTTATTAGGAGGTTTTTGTTCTTTCTACTATTGGCAGCTGGTTCCAAAGGTGAGGAGCCTGGTACCTGAAAACTCTCATCCTATTATACTGTAGGTCTGTGGTCTGGGAGCAAAGTGATCTATTTGATTGGTAGTGTCTTATTAGAGATATACAGGAGGGCACAGGACTGGAGTTGGAGTTCCATTCCTATGGAGCAAAGTGACTTAATTTCTGCAGTCGGAACTGATACTGTACATAGGTACCTGTGTCACTCACCTAAGCTAACACAGTGGTAACATCATAAGAGTCCGACTTACAGTTAGGGAGGGCAAAAAAGGAAAAAGTGAATGTAGAACAATATAATGTATAGCATACAACCAGCAAATATAAACAAAGCCATCCTCTGCATATATCACTACATGATAACGTATTGGTCAGCTCACAAATGAGTTTTCACAGGACCTAGTTGGCGAGTTTTAACAGAGTATGTCGACATTATGGAATTAAGAACCCCCCGTGTTACATTAGAGTTCCTGAATTGATTAAAACGTGAGATTTTAAGGTGTTAACCAAGGAGATAATTTGATAGTGAGTGATACTGTGTTTAGAGTATCTTCAGCTGAAGCACGTCATGTGTGCTCCACCGCAGCTCTTCCCCCACCCGTAAAGTGTGTTGTGTCTGTGTGAGTGTCTGTGTGAGTGTGATAAGGTGAGGGGTGACAGGGACCACCATTAACTCCCACATATACACAGATCTCTATGGTCTTACAACCTCTGCTCATTTAAAACTTCAAATAGTCAGCATTCTTTCATTAGATCAGAGGCTGAGCTCTAGTTCATAACAAAACAATGGTCCACACCTCTTCCCATCAGATTAACTAGACAATACAGAATTCATTTTTTGACCGTGTTTGTTATACTGTGTTGAAAACACAGAGTAGTCAGATTAGTTCACTGAGTGACATTGTATTTTCCTTGTTCACATGTAAAGTTAGAGCAGCTTGTCTGGACAAGGCAGAAAATGAATACTGTACCGACCAAACAATCTCTCACACAATGAATTAAGAAGAAATACTTATATACATATATTTCTATAGTTTATTTTTATATTGATTTATTCTATATGAATTAATAAATATACAATTAAACATACTTATATATTTTAACATATACAGTATGTATTATATATTTTATATTTATTTTATTGAGGCAACCCCAAGGTTGAAAAACACTGGGTTAAATATATTTTAATATAATTATACATATTATATATATTTTTTTTTTTTCATGGAAGAAAAAGTATTGATGACTATTCATCCATACTAAGAAATTGTAGTATACTTTTAAAAGGAAAAAATATGCAAATATATAATAAAAATAAACAAATAATCATGTTTATTACTGTGTTTATTACTGTTCACTGCATTTCTGTAATAAAAACAGTTTACTAAACTCTAATTTTATCTTCTAAATTAAGATGGATTCAAATTAATGAAACAAGTGGATGCAGATGGCAAACTTTCTTTTATATCATCACCCTTTCTTCACTAAAAACATTTATTTCATCTCAGAAAAAGGGTCAGAGGCTCAAATGATGATAAGAATTATTTGCTGTTATTTGTTCAGCTTCTTAGGGTTTTACTAGGTTAATCTTTCCTAGAATATAACCTTTCACAGCGTGTCCACCTAAACAATGAAAAGGTTGATTGTTGAATTAAGAAGAAACTCAGACATAAATTCATCCCCCGTCCCTCACTATCTCCCCCTCACACACAAGTATACCAACCATATTTCTAATGCTAATTAGCATGCATTGGATAGATCTCTCCAGTTCAATAAGCTTTTCATGATTCCTTATACAGCATTCTTTCATGCCTACAAATCAATTTATCTAGAAATATGATTTTTAAAGGCTCGTTATAACACAGTTAGGGCCATGTCTCTGTGATGCAAATAACATTTAGCTTAAGTAGAGTAGAGTAGAGTAGGGCTTTATTCATCCCCCTTGGGGGAAACATACTAGTGCAGTAGCAAGTGGCAGCGCAGAAAAAGAGAGAAAAGGAGTTAACAAAATAAAAAGAGTAAAAGAACTAAAAAGCAAAAAGCACTCTAAAATTAAAGTAAACTTTAGAGAATATACATAATGAACAAAAAATATACATATTGAACAATAAAGTGGCAGTGAAGGGTGCAGGTAGTTAGTGCAAAGATCAAATTATTACATTAAAGATTAAAAAAAAAAAAAAAATCTACACCATACGTTAGGCGTTGGGTTTTTTTTTCTTCCAAAAAAAAATCTACACCATACGTTAGGCATTGGGGTTTTTTTTCTTCCCTTTTTTCATTATGTATTAAATGGTAGGATAGAAATACTAACCAGTCCCTCTGAAATTGATTCACCATCAACTTACCAAAGC
>NC_024307.1:19461715-19466859 GCF_000523025.1 Cynoglossus semilaevis
CCACTGTTCACTGTGGTGATGGGTTAAAAACAGAGGTCACATTTGGTTGTGTGCAGTGGTGAGCTGTGTCACAGTGACGAGGAGTTCACTTCAATATTATGCAGTAATGTAGTATAACATTTCCCAGATAACTCAATAATGTCATTACTAAAGCAACAAACCTGCAAAGCACAATACAGCCACAGCTGTGACATGATGTACATTAAAAACATTATTAATAATACTATACCATTACTAGATGGTTGGACAGACAGATAGACAGATAGGAGTTCCCTTTGGGAAATTAAGGAATTGAAAGTCCAGTCTGTCCTGGCGTATTTATGGCAAGTTTGAATCGGCTTCGAGCCGAGAATGTCCGCAGAGAAAACTAGATGCTAGATTTGAGATATTGTTTGACCATCCAATCAAATCACTCCAATCACCAAAGTAACTGTACATCTGCTAGAAGGCCTTGGTGTTGCCAACGCAAAATCCGATTGTTTGAGAAACAATCTCACTGCTATTCATTTTAGGCTCCAGACGCCCACACTGGTTCTGAAGACCTAAAGACAGAGTTCCTTCACCTTGGCAGCAGATGATAGCCGAAATATGATTTAAAAAAAAAAGATAAAAAATTCAACTATACATAAGTGGGCACAGCACAACCAAGAGAAATACTTATTTCTTTAAAAAAAAAAAAAATCAAAAATACCATCAATAGAAATTTTAAACCAACACAGCTGTCTTCTCTGTAACATAATATTCGGTTGGTTACTTTGTAAATTATTTTATAAAGAAATTAATCTTATTCAATTCTATTTTACTAAAGTATGATTTTGTCCCCTTTTGTTTTCTTTACTGTTATTGGTCACAGAGACACACTTCATTTCAAGGTCCAGTGATCATCCTTATCACAAGGTAAGAGATCTGAAGTAAAGAAGGAATATTTACACTTTAAATTCACAGGAGAACGTAGAAACCATCTGCGTTGCCATTTTCCCAATTTATGTCCCCGGCGGACATCTGCCATCTATTCAAAATTAAACTGCCTGTGCATTTATGTGTAAAGTAAAGTGCTGTAAACCAGTCACGTGTCCATAGCAAGTGGTCCATAGATTATCATCAGAGAATAAACAGTGGCAGACAAGCTGGGAGGCCCAGCTGCAGAAAATCTAATGGAAAGCCATTTAAATTTAATTCTACCTGAATTCTGGACAAGAGATTGTTCCGATAGGGAAAACCTTTTTCACAAATTTGCCGGAAGCTGCCCACCTGGTCGGCATTTACTATCAAATACCTCTTTCTAGATATTTCACAAGGACAGACACACATATACACAGCCACACGAATACCAACAGATATCATACTTCGACAGTTACTGGAGGTTAATTCAGGGGTTCCCAAGGCCACGACCCCCCAAACAGCATTAGCTGCTGACTGGGGACCCCCTTTGCAAGCCCCAAGACAATGCTACAAATATATAAAGAAATATCAACTTTTAGAATGTATTTTCTTATATCTACTTGTTATTCAATAATTACTACATTTGTTTAGCATAAGAAATTATCAACAAACATGTTTTCAGCACTGAATATTCCCACAGAATAAGAAACTTGTCAAAAAGCGGTTGACAGATGAGAGTACAACAAAATAAATCGAACCTCTCTTTTGTGTCTCTGTTGGTCTGCTCCTTCAGTTTATTTCTTGTCAAAAACAGGTCCTTTTTGCGCTAGCACACGTTAGCTTGAGGAGCAGAGAAGCTCGATTAACGTGGCAAACTGCCAGGGCTACACAGGTCTTCCTACATTATAAGGAAGTTGCGGCTGTTAGACTGGGTGCGTTTAGGTACCATCGGAAAATGACAAGATATTGTTGACTTTTAGGATCTTCTTTGGTTATAATGTCCGCCTGTCCCTAGGTTACCACCCTCAGGCACTGAAGCTTTACCCCTTTACAATGTCTGTGGTGTATAACAGGTCTCCATCCATCCAAATTATCGTTACCAGGTCGCGGGGGCAGCAGTCTCCATGACCACCACCCAAATCACACTGCACCGTACCAACCCCCCCTGAACCTTCCTGTGGGTGGTGAGTCCACTGGAAGGTACCAACCACCCTAACAGGGATTCGATCTTGCCCAGGAGGTGAACCCTGGGGTTCCACACCAATGACAGAGACACTGACTCTGGGCCAAAGCGCCCCATAACAAATCTCTAAATTATATTAAGAAATAAAACAAATCGACCTGTTTTTAATATTTCCTCGTATAACAGAGTAAAATAGGTAACATAAGAGAGTAAAATACACCCTCCATAAAGGAGTAAATCTCCTTGTTTGATTCAGACAAGGAGATCCTGGAAACAATCCTGGAAAGCAGCTGGTAATAATAAAGTGAGTGATTTTATAATTTATGGTTGTTTTCAACAAGCTACTGTATAAAACTTTTCAACAGGTACTAACTCATCTTTGATTGCAGTTGTAAGCCTCTTCATTATCCATTTGTCTGAGGAGCAGGTTTTTGAGAATCCTTTTTAATTACTCCACATCTCATTTTTCTTCCACTTAATGTTTTTGGTTTTTTTTTGCCCACCACTAGAAATTGAGGTAAATATTCCCAATAATACTACATGAATTATTACTACATTCTGCAGTATTTCTGATGGTAGATGAGGTCCAGTTTTTGTAAAGCTGAATATATAAATTTACAATGCAATGTTCTTGTGTAGAACACAAAAAGTGACCAACTCTAATAGAGTTTTTTCTAGAATGTGGTGATGTTATTATTTAGTCATGTTTCCACTCTCCTCTGTAAACTGACTGGAGAGAATTGTGCAGTCATCTAACCTTGTCTTTCATCCTAACAGAAAATATGAAGAATCCCTGCCAACGTGCCCTTCAGCAATGTGTTGCTGTATAACTGGCACCAAATTATTTATACAAATATAAAGTAGGTCAGACTGTGCCTGTGTGTTTTGTAAAATGTTTGTTTTTTTATTTTGCGTTTCTTTACAGAATACCCGAGGATTCAATTTAAATTGCGGTGAAATATGAGTTGCTTACTAACAAGTACTAAGTACTTCCAACTCTTGCACACAAGGTCATATACAGGTCACTTACATCAATTTTGTACCTACAGCATGACGTCGCTCAATTTACATAGTAAGTCCGAACTCACATAGGACATAAAAACATCAGAAGAGTCTGATTAAGCCTGGGAGTCATAGTGAAGGGCAAAAAGTTCATAAAAAAAACCCAACACGATCCAAAAAAAGTGAATGAACCGTACAACCGGCGAATGTAAACAAAGCTCGTGATGATGTGTTTGTCCACTCGGTAACTAAGACTTTTTCAATGAATTTACGGGAGATTACGATGTAGCCACAATGCCTTGGGACGAACACATCGTAAACCGAAGACCTCCTGTATTTGTCAAACTTACATAGAAAAATAAATTTAGAAAAAAACAACTGAAAATGCAACATCATTTGTAGCACAAATCAGTAACATAAGCAGACTGGTCTTCTGTTCTGTACATGAAGCAACACCAACTTAGATGAACGAAATAGCTGTCTGTCTTATAAATTGTGCAACTGGTAGAGCAACAGAGTCAATCTTTTTTAGTTACTTAAAAATATTGTGAAATAACATTTTTACCACTATATTTATTTGTAAACCTATGCACCGCGTTCTGTGCTTCACCACCGTTCTTCTCGTTCTTTGGGTGTCAATACGTTGACCCATCTGTCAGTCAGGCTGGCCTGCAGCCTTCAAGGGAAAAAGAACAGCAAACAATATGTAGCTGTTGACTGAAGCCTTGTAAATTACAGAGCCACTTGTAGTTCTTAGCAGAGTTGCACACTTTGGCTTTTCAAATGTAAATGCTCAGGTCAATGGTCAAATGGATCACAACTGCCTGTTATGAAGGTTAAGACACCTGCGAGGTAAGGACCGTGAGAGAGGAAGGTGGTAAGGACAAAGTTGTTCTTGTGAAATTATTCAAACTGTTAAACATGTATACAGAATGAGGTACAGAGATAGCTCAGTGTGCCACGGGAGTTCTCCCAGCAGTGCAGGCCTGCAGTACAAAACGACGAGACAGTAACTCAGGTATCACCCTCATCAACCCCACAGAGAAGCCACATTAACGAGTCTAACTTTAACGTAGAGAGGTGCCTGCTTCTTGAACCTAAACTGGATGGTTTTACTGATGGTCAATACCAGACTCTCTGATTCAATACTGTCGTGACTACTGTTTTGGCAATTTTTGCAATAGCGATATCAATACTTTGAGTGATTTCTTTAACCCAGTAAAACACATGAAAAACTAACCATTTAACAACATTAGTTACAAATAATAATAATAACATTACTGCATTGCATCTACTTTCCTCATAACTTATCATCTTCTAAAATACATTTTGACTCTATTGCTATTTGCATGCAACCCTTTCTCCCGCTGTCATCATTTACACTCATTATTAGATAAAAGCCATGTATGTCCCACTCTGTCACAACGGCTCGTTATAAAGTGCAATGCCGCACTGGAGGCCGCAAACTACTGAGCGACTGTCATTTATCAAGCTAAAATATGGAGAAACCTGGGGAACATTTTCACAGTAAATGTTCCTCTCACTAAATGGTTGCTGAATATTTTCAAAGGAAACATTGAGTTGCCTAGTGAAAAAGCAAAATGAGTGTAGATTGTGTTGGGATTTAATTGAGACAAATGTGTTTGTATGTAACAGTTAATGATTGTAAATTAACGTACGCACAGTATTTGATAGGGCTGCTATTTTGAGGAGTTTAAATACTACAAATTCACAGTACTTCCCTGGTTCCACAGCTAAGCAGTTGCCTGTCTATTGTGAATAGTTGCAATATTTTGGTAATGGTATTTTATATTAACCATAATGTACCACTTTTCTAATCCTTGTCACAGATAATTTTACAGTTTAAAGTAGCTGACATACAATAAAACATACAGGACATAACCAACAACCGATATTGTCTCTGCTATTCATCACAAATCCAGAGTAGGAATGGTGATGGAAAGATTATATATATAATCAAATAAATATAACCAGTGAGTTTCACTGAAGACTTAAAATGCAAATAAAAGTAGCAGAAAATGCTGAGTATTCTCCAAATCATAATCAAAGACATTGT
>NC_024307.1:19466923-19469585 GCF_000523025.1 Cynoglossus semilaevis
TTTAGTCATAGAGAAAATCATAATACTGTCTAGACTACATTTAACACTTTCTCTGTCCTTTGTCTGTCACTGAATAGGCTACTTTCCAGAGAAGTTCTGGTTTTACATTAGCTTAGTCAATGGAAACTGACATTAGCAGTGTTATCATCACACAGTAAAGTCTAACAGCAGACGGACAAATCAGACTGGATGCAGTTGTTCCTGCAGCAGACTTCAAATCAGTCTCACAGGAGGGTTCTATAAAACCCTGTGTTCCATCAAGCAAACATTTGAGTCGGAGTCAACACCTGCAGACACGACATGGCAGCAGTGCTGACCTACTCTACTCTCTCAGAATGTAAGGGATTCAAAAGACGGACCAGTGACATGTTTGTTTGACCAAACAGTTTTAACGTTTCTCTGAAATGCCTCTGTCTATCCTCACTAGGTCCTTGGCAAAGGGAATTATGGAAGCCTAATATAACATGTTTGCTTAATTTGCTTAATAAAACTAACAGAGAACATGTCTATTTCTTGTCCTGTAAAGCAGGGATGGCATGCATTCTTTACTAAACCATGCAGCAGCTATCCAAAGCGGGTCAACTTCACGTTGATAACCAGGGGGTTAGAATTCAGTTACATCATTTTTTATAGTAAGTCAGAAGAAACATACATGTCACTCACCTAACCTAACACAGTGGTAACACCATAATCTAGGACATAAAAATATGAGAGAAATCGGAATCGTGGTTTGGAGCCATACTATAAGGCAACCCCCCCCCCCAAAAAAAAATACAGCAAAGGTAGCACAATCCAATGTATGGTGTACAGCAAGCCTGAGGACTTAGGCTTAACTAAAATGAGAGAACGTTGCATTTTCTAATACAATTTCACTTGATCTTGCAATTCAAAGCTGTGGCAAAATATTAGAGGACTACTTTAGAACTGGGTTCCCAGCATGTCATCCATAATCGATTGGTCACTCGCAACAAAAGTGTTTTAAATTAAGCTAGTACATGAAACTAGAGACTGACATTCAGCTGATGTACAGCTCCCACATACGGTTTTAGAACTTACTCAAAGTGGAGAAGTACCCACACATCAGGAAATGTGCAACACAAATATGTTTAGTATTTTTAGTGTAGGTAGATTTCTGGTTTGATCATTTTGTAGGTTGCTTGCAAGTCAATAAAAAGTGTGGGCAGAATTTTGTTGAAGAATACCTCATCAAGATTTCCCATAAAAGTTAGATTACAGAACTAAACCACTACTCTATGCCATCGGGTGTGGTACTGAATTTAATGAGCACTTGAGTTCATCAATAACTGTCACTCCGTACATTTCATTTTCTCTCTCTGCTCTGTCATGCTTAAAATGTAAATGTCAAAACAGAGGGAAAATGGTTTGTCTCTGCTTCTGTCCAGCTCTAATTCTGTTATGACAAAATGGAAATAAACCACTCTGTCCTGTGAACACAGTTTGTGTTTTAGAGTTAGCCTTTTTTTTTTTTACAAGTATGTCAGTTTGCTTAGCCTCCTTTCAAACAAAAATAATAAAATAAAAAAAATATTTAAAGTACATTTCTGTCAAAATAAGGCAGATTTAGTGCGTCAGTGTTGACATTTTTAATTATACATCCATGCTTAAGTTTTTTTTTTTTTTTAGGAAAAAAAAAAAGAACATATTTGATATTTAGACTTTTCTGTTCCTTTTGTTTTGTATTGAAATCAGTGCGAAGCAGGACTATTGTCTGAATTCCTGTCAAG
The DNA here is from genome assembly GCF_000523025.1 of Cynoglossus semilaevis. Classification (NCBI taxonomy): domain Eukaryota; kingdom Metazoa; phylum Chordata; class Actinopteri; order Pleuronectiformes; family Cynoglossidae; genus Cynoglossus; species Cynoglossus semilaevis. The sequence continues at coordinate 19,468,669 of NC_024307.1, forward strand.
CACGGAACGCAGTACAGGGGTTTCTTGACTTACATTGTTGTTTAACATTGTATGTTGGAACAATGGAACAAGACTTTCTTAATATATTTATGAAAGATAGCTATGTAACCACAAAATGCCGTAGGTCGAGGCTGTGGTAAACTGAGGAGCCCATGTACCTGACATTTACCATCATTCTAAGTACAAAACCGCACCATACTGCAAGTGAAAAACAGGCCTCTGACGAAGGAAAACCAAAGCAACGCGCTCCATTACACTGAGCTGCAAAAACAGAGTTTTGCACATCTAATTATATTTACCAGACTTATGGCTGTAAAATGGCCTCCTAGTTCTTCATCTTTTGCTTTTTGTAATTAGCTCCTGTGTTGACTCTAAACATCATCTGTTTTTGCTGTGCCCCAACTTTCAACATTGCCATTGGGAGAAGTGACTGTAATCTAACCAAAGATTTGCAGCTATGCTGTGTTCATTAGTTCCTTAATTATTTTCCATTCACAGCAATGGTGTTGTTTGACAGCAATCAAGGCAATTATAGCAGAGTATTAACATGGCAGTGAGTCAAAGTGGAAAAGTTTTGTTCCAAACAAAAATTTAATTTGGAAATATGGCAAATGCAGCATTAATGCATTTTCCAAAAATCTCATAATTTGGGGCAAAATATTTTTTAAACCAACCTGTAAGTTAAGGCTGTGTAAGACACTGTACATCACAGTCTAAAATGGAGTATGTGAGGAGAACATGATGCTTTCCATTTGTTGGTCTGTGCTGCCGGTCTCTCCACGGTGCTGTTTGTTCTGTATTTTCTCTCTAATCTAGCCTTTGCTGTCAGCTGTCACTCTCGCACTAAAGGCAAAAGTGGAGAAACTCAAACTCAATCACGGCAGATAATGTACTTTGGTCAGCCAGTGGCTGTTGAA
>NC_024307.1:19473664-19478663 GCF_000523025.1 Cynoglossus semilaevis
TGTTGTATTCAGTATATGTTGCCACTGTTTTATAAGTACCACAAGGTGTTGCCTCGGGACCTGAAGAAACAGGAAGTGTGTTCGCTACTTCCGGGCAGAGAAGAAGATAGCTACAGGTGCCGATGTCAGTTAGCTCCCAGGAAAAATATTGTATGTTGAAATTGTGGAATTGGATAAAAGTGCAAACTCGACATCTTGTGTCAGTGGTTCCACAGGAGAAGTGACTGTAATCTAACCAAAGATTTGCAGCTATGCTGTGTTCATTAGTTCCTTAATTATTTTCCATTCACAGCAATGGTGTTGTTTGACAGCAATCAAGGCAATTATAGCAGAGTATTAACATGGCAGTGAGTCAAAGTGGAAAAGTTTTGTTCCAAACAAAAATTTAATTTGGAAATATGGCAAATGCAGCATTAATGCATTTTCCAAAAATGTCATAATTTGGGGCAAAATATTTTTTAAACCAACCTGTAAGTTAAGGCTGTGTAAGACACTGTACATCACAGTCTAAAATGGAGTATGTGAGGAGAACATGATGCTTTCCATTTGTTGGTCTGTGCTGCCGGTCTCTCCACGGTGCTGTTTGTTCTGTATTTTCTCTCTAATCTAGCCTTTGCTGTCAGCTGTCACTCTCGCACTAAAGGCAAAAGTGGAGAAACTCAAACTCAATCACGGCAGATAATGTACTTTGGTCAGCCAGTGGCTGTTGAAGCCACGTGGGTTTAAACTCCCCCTTCAAAGACCCCTGATCTCCATCACTATTCCTGTCACTTTCACAATCAACCAGAGGAGAAAAGAATCCAGTAAATGTTGTTGTTAGAGCTGTCGTGTACTCAAGGGCACAATAATACATTTACTGTATTCATGAATAATGACTAATTGTTTAAAAAAATGCCATTCTTTGAGCATTTGCACATTGTACATAGAGAGAAAAAGTAGAATAACTGTTATGAGTATGAATAGAAATTAAGGGCGGCTCGACATACGACATACGTAGGATAGAAATTAAGGGCGGCTCGACATACGTAGGATCGGTATTGGTGCAATACTGGTCAAAATTTCAGGATTGAATATTAACATTTATATATATATACATATATATATACATATATATACATACAGATATACACATATACACACATATATACATACATATATACACACTGTATGTATGTGTACATATATACACATATATATACACACACATATATATATACATACATACACATATATATACATACACACACACACATACTATATATATGTATATATGAGCAAAAGCAACTATAGCCCGTCCAATCTGATACCTAAGCCCAATTGCTGAACTTAACTTTGCATGTCATAAACAGGACATTGCTACAGCTTGGTAGAGGAAAAAAGCAGGTATTGGATTGATATGGGTATCAGCAGATACTCCAAGTTACAGTATGGGTATCAAACATGAAAAACTTGTATTGCAACATCCCTAATAGAAATGAGCATATACAGTTTACTGTTATTACTATGATCAATGTCATGTTGTCTGATTCTTACACTGGTCACAGCATCAATCTGCACCAGTCTGTGTCAGAAATGTTTTGTTTGTTTTTTTTACCATAAATGTGATGTATTTTGATTTGATTTTCTACTCAACAACAGTATATACAACTCACCCTATGTTAACTGCCTTTTATTAGAACTTAATATATGGAGAACATCTTGAGTACAACAAAAAAAATCGTTATGTTACAACACTAGCAGTTGTACCATGGATTGTGCCCATTAATTCATTTTCAATTAAATAACAAACCGTAGATGTAGAAGTCAAAAAATAAATAATAATGATTTAGAGTGAATTAGAAAGATCAAATCCAATATAGAGTTTGGTTAAAACAGTTTAACTGAGAACTCATATTTGACAAGTGTAAATAGATACAGTAGACAAGACTGAACGTTGCAGAGCACCGGTGCACGCTGCATGCAAAAGCATGAGAAATATAATTCAGTTTGGTAAATGTTCTCCTTCACCGGATTGCAAAAATGATATGGTTTTCGTTATTGATCTGAATGTATTAGAGCCATACTAATGAGCACGATTTAATGAGGTGTAAAACAGAAACATATTTTAAACATGCACATAGTTATGCGCTCATTAACAACGAGGTTTCAAAACTTTTCTGTAGGAAGTTTCGGGCTACACAATCTTATCTAAAACCGTGCTTCAGGCTATCCAGCTTCATAGTTTGATATGGTTTTATCAAAAAGTATCATCTGCATTACAAGGAAAATGTATTTTATGGGTTTTGGGAAGCACATGAATGATTAAAAAGAATGAATCTCTGCATACATCTTTGTGGACTCATCAATGATCCGTACAAAGTGAGAAGTGATGATGAATGCAGAACTAAGGTGTAATAAGAACAGTACAGAGACTGGGACATTTTTAGAAACATCATGAGTCACTTGTTCTCTCTTTCCTCTATAAATACATTAAAGTAATTTTTACTTATTCTTCAAAATCCTCTCCTACTTTCTGCACTAAATGGCTGTCCATCAAACAGGCATGAGACAGCAATCGATTACGAAACGCTAACAGGTCATAGCCATGATTTTGGGATGAAGTCTGTCTTGTAACTTTGGATGAAAGTGTCTGCTAAATGTAAATGTGTCCTGGCAGTTACACAGCTAGCTAAGCTGATTTCACACCAAATTTGTGGGCACACTACAAAGAAATGCAAAATGGCTCTTCAACTAATGCGCATTACCTAATCCACTTTGAGATGTGGATTTAATCACACGACAAGTGTCTGTGTAGGAATTAAAAGACCATCGATCCCCTTCAGAATGTGAAAAAAAAAAACAGGTTGTGAGTCAGTGTGAACAGAATCGCTGTATTTGAACTAATATTAGATCCAATACCTTATTAACTAATACGATGATTATCTATTGAGCGAGAAAACTATGTTAGTCTGCATCTTGATTCAGTTCTTAAACCAGCTGTGGAATCAAATCCCACCTGCCAAACCATTTTAGCCCATTAGCATGTTTACTGACAGGGACAAGAAAAACACACCTGCACTCTGCCTCCCTTTAGCTCCAAGTTAACTAAGGAATTTGTTTCAAAATCATCCCCGCCTGCTGAGCATTAAATGGTTAAGCACGACTACATGTGAGACTGAATGGCTTTGCACTGTCCGGAGGGGGTGCAAACAACAAGCCTCTCTCTGATGAAATCAAATCCCTTTTCTGAGTGAAGGGCACACACACTTGACATTTAGGAGTAGAAGATGAAATTTCTTTCTCTTAATAAAACTTATAGATAGTCTGACACGTTAAGCTTCTGTCCTTTCCCCTCCTTTTTGTTCTTCCTTTCCTCATTTCCCTGCTCTCTGCACCTGTGCCTTCTGTTCTTATACCCCCCCCCCTTTCCGACACCCTGCTCTTCTCTTTCTCCTCACTCCTCCTTTCCCTCCCATTCCGTTCACCTCTCACTGGAGAAAAGAGCGCTGGGAGTTTAGGTGTATGAGTGTGTGAGGTGCATAGTAAGTAGTGGTAAAAATTGTTGAGGGTAATCTGGATTCTCCGGACTACTTACTCTGACTTTTTCTACTTCAGGTTGGAAACAGGTTGTCGTGCATGCATGACGGGTGATTGTAGGTTTTTATCATTAGCCAGGGTCTAGTCTGCCGCACCTTACTGCCATAGGCTTAGTGGTCAGGGAAGCGGACACGGGTCCAGAAGATTTCAGGTTGGAGTCCACCAGCTGCCAAGTTCCCACTGAGGTGCTCTGTCATGGCTCCGTCTCCACTCACTGCTCCCTGGTTCTTAAAGCTGCCCACTGTTCACTTTGGTGATGGGTTAAAAACAGAGGTCACATTTGGTTGTGTGCAGTGGTGAGCTGTGTCACAGTGACGAGGAGTTCACTTTCCCTTCCAATCAGAGACAGGTGTAGAACGCTGACTAATCCACAATACTGAGTTGAACAGGTTTCCCTGGGAGTAGAAAAACAATAAGGTCATTAGAACTTGACCAATGATGTTGCACTGCTTGGTTCCTATGCTAATGGCAGCTCAACCCAAGTGATGGTTTTTCTCCTGGTTGTTCTTGCCTTTCACTCTCGTTACTGTGGAGTGTACACACGTTTTCTTCTGAGCAACTCATTGAGTAACAACGTGAGTTGGTATAAACAATTGGTGAATTGAAGTAGAACAGTTTTTCTTGCTTGTAACAAAGTCTAAATAAAGCTGCATCAGGCATAAAGGCTCGAAACAAGAAGATGGAAAGACGTTGAGCTCAGATGTTACCTGAAAGTGTTGCATCTGACATTGTCGTGCTCCCACTTTAGCGCCACACAGCACACTACATATACAGTAGCTGAATCAACTGTGGGAGCAATTCATAAACATAATATTCTAAAAAATCTGAGGTGATAGACAGAAAGTACCTACAATCTGCTCAATTCTGTACACTATAATAAAGGAAAGCAGAAGGTAGTGGGAGCCTAGCCAGAATTTAGACAGCACTCGTAGACACATAACAAATGTAAAATAAAAAACACTATAATCCCTGTAGGGTTTGTCAGATATGACCTCCTATACTAATAATGATACATTTGTGGGAGATGGTGACGTACCCAGAAGGAAATTTAATTCAACTAACATAACACACAAAAAAAAAACTATTATCCATTATAAGGGAATGACTGCTGAGATACACAACAGTCATTGTCATTTTCCATGTGGCTCTTCTAATTGCAAGATGATCTTGTACTTTAAATAACTGAAGCAGCTCTGAATAACTATCTTTTAAACATCGAATACAAAAATGACAAAACAATTATGGAAAAAAATTAGCTACTGTAATAAAGGATATATTTCAATTTAAAAAGGGTTTTATGCAAATATTTTTCAAATTGTTCATTTGTTACGACTGAACTGGAAAGATGGTTTAAGACTAAAGTTAACTATATATATATATATATTTATTTATATATATATTTATATATATATATATATATGTA
>NC_024307.1:19478789-19489532 GCF_000523025.1 Cynoglossus semilaevis
GTTGTGGTGGTGGTTGGTGAAGATGAGGGTGATGGTGTTGGTGAGGTTGTGGGTGGGGGGTTGAGCTCAGAGCTTTGTGAATGATTTAAGGAGAGTCAGGTGTTTATAGATTACAGCTTTGCAGTTTAGAGTCAGGGCAACTGTGTTTATTTTAGCAGTCACCCCTGTGAGAGAGTAGGGCCAGAAACCAACCAATATGTTTGATTTGTTGTTTGTAAAAAACAGTGTTCAAAATGAGGGCTTTAAGCCACTCACAGTATCACAGTGCCATTGGCTCCCTGATATATGGAAACAAACACAATTATAGAGATGGTTTTATGTCTTTATTCAACTCCTCATTGGGTAGTCCTTTCCCATGCCAGCAAATTGAAATTGGAAGCAACGACACAGGACTTCTCTTCTTTTTTTAACCGCTAGCAGTAACAGCATAACATCACAAATCCGTCTTTGTGTTTGAGAAGGTCCACAGCAACGCGGGACGTGTCATTGCATTTTTGTATGAAACCAACACATGGTGGTAACAGAGACAGTGGTGTCCTTGCCTGGAGCGAGCAGCTCCAGACTCAATTTAACATAAACACTGTCTTTGAATCAGTGATGTACTGCTGTTTCTGCTCAGCTATTTCTACCTAGACTGAAGCAATTACATCACAAGTCATACATGGTGTTTGTGGGGCAGAATGATTTGCGTGTTACTCTGTAAGAAACCTTAAAATCGTTTGAGATAACCTTGCGTGTTTTAAAGGGGGAATCTTGGTCTACTTTTATGAAAATATAAATGGTTCTAAATGTAAAGTGACTAACATACTTTGGTCATAAAAAGACCCAGCTGGGTTCTTTCTTGGTGTTTAACTCACGTGGCTGTTCCATTCCTACGGTGCAGCGTAATTTGATTTTCATCGTAAATCGGAACTCTACCTAGGCTAGCACAGTAGTAACACCATAATGTAGGACATCGCAGGCGTCTGACTTCTTCTCGGGAACCATAATGAAGGGCAAAAAGTTACCAAAAAACCTTAAATCGTTTGAGGTAACCTGTCAAAGGTTTTACGGAGACATCCATGTCTCATTTCAGAAGGAAAAGAAATTCACTTAGCATCTTGAAGTCTTTCTATCTTCTTCTGCTGTATTTCAGTGTCTCTTTATTATACAAATGAATTTGAACACAAGACAATGTCAGCAGACCACAAAACAGGGAGACAGAGAAATTATTATATTTCTTTAACTTCTCTAACTTTCTTTAAACTCATTACTATACAATTCAGTTAACTACTTTACTCACTATGACATCTGTTCCTGTTTAGTTGAACACAACACTTGTTGATTTCTTGCGGCAATCTAATGTGCTGTGGCACAGCGTTTGGGAATCACAGATGGATTCACACGTGGGTTATATTTCACTAGCACTGAACAGGAGTATTGATTGTATGTTTATTCAGTGGACTATTTTTAAAATCGGACCTTTAGGAAAGTTAATTACCTTATCATCCTAATATCACCATTGAAATGATTGGCCAGAATCTTTAAGGTTAAAATCTACTTTTGTTTCTTAATCTACAATTGACATGCCACTGAGCATTTTCAAACAAAGAAATGTTTTGTTTTGTACAATCAGTGTATTTTTCATCTTATTAAAATAACCATTGTCTCTTAATAAAATGAGTAATTCTATTGGATCATTGTCTTTATTTTCCTAATCAAAAGTTGTAAGTTAAATACAACGGGTAGAGAAGAGTAGGATGAACAGAATGAAAGTCTCTGGGCGGATGTTGGTTTTGGCATCATTCAGAGAATTGAGGACAGCTGCCAGAGGAGTACGCTGGTCCTCTGACGTTCCTATCATTACTCTAAGCAGCAGTTGAGTTCTAACACAGCGGACCACTAGAGTATTTAAATGTAGCAGCTAATGTACTTCATTGTTGTGGCTACCCTTCTACGCCGTCTTTAGATCTAAATTAACTGCTTTTCTATATAGGTCAAGGAGCTCTTGGGATCTTTGTGTTACCAGTTCCAAAAGCACTGTGACATTTTCTCTGTCGCAAGGGATCTCTAGTGACGAGAGAAGGCCTAATCTTCAACACAGTGGCACTCTGTGAGGAAACATTAGAATTTTCAACAAAGACCATCAGGAGATCAATGAATTATCCCGGTTTATTTCCTCTGCCCATAAGACATGACCCAAAGGCTTCATTAGGAGCTTATACACTTCTACACGAGAGATGCTTCATACAGAGTTTCTCATGGAAGTGTTTAGGGAAGTTAGATATAGGTTATCTATTCCAAGCCTTGCATATCACTTCACATCATAAAATAAAAAGAATTTTTCTTTTACAGAGTGGTGGGTCAGGGTTTATGTTTATGATGTGATGTATGAAATAACTTTTATACCTGCTGTAAATGTCTACATCAGATTAGGTGAGAGTAGGCGGTAAATCAATAGTGCGTTTTTGAATCATGCTATAGAAAAACTAAGGTAGTCTGAATTATTGCTTTAACTGAGATAGTAAACCATTTTATTCAATTATCTCACTGTCCATCCTTTTCTGTTGCCCTAATGAACAGCTGATACATGTTGTCTTTTACACACACACACTCCAGGAAAAGTTTTGGGCCAATGGTGGAGAATTCTTTTTTGAACTCATGGATAAAGAATAATGAACACCGTTCAAACAAATGCCTAGCTGATCAACAACAGCCAAACATGATGAAACTATTTGTCTAGGAAACCACCAGTCAACAACCAAAGGAAGCGTGTGTATGAACTGTAGTGTAAACAATAACATAGTTATATAAATAAAAATCAAACCTTGGAAATCTCCGAAATTCCAACATTCCTGTAAAACTTGAATGCACACAAACATGTCACAAAAGGAACATTACTCCTTAGTTTTACTGGCAATGTTTGTTGCCAAGTTGGTTGTCCTCTGTAACAACACAGAGATAGACAGTGGGTCCCTACAACTTTCATTAGTCTACAAAATATCCTCCTCAACCTGACACACCAGGGGGAAATTGACATGTTTGTAATGTTACGTGATGTCTGTCAAACACAGACTAGTGTAACAGCCACAGAAACATTCGAATCTCAGATAAAAGCTCATGTAACACATTTTCACTCACCAAAAATAGAAAGAAAAAAAAAAACAATGCTCAAAGGGAGAAACTGCACACAGAGATGTAAACCCTGAAACTGGACCAAGCTGCCCAGACCTTGATGTACACAAACAACCAGCAGGACTGCCAGAAGCAGAGATCGCACAGATTTCAAAACTGAAAGAAGAAAAATAAGACGCTCCAGGTTATGGTCCTCTGTGACTCTCAGACCACTATCATCTATGTAAGCTCCAAGTCTGAAAACCATTATGAGAAATTTGGTCTTATTTTTTTAATGTAGAGCCTCAAAATCATTAACCTTCCAAACAAAACTGCTTAGAGACCTGAGGGCGGCTTTTTCCCCTGTGAAAGAGAAGCGTGGACTCATTACCATTTAAAGATAAAAGCACAGAAACTGGCCATTCAAAACAAGGATGGATATCAGAACCCAGCTGGGTCTTTTTATGACCAAAGTATGTTAGTCACTTTACATTTAGAACCATTTATAGTTTCATAAAAGTAGACCAAGATTCCCCCTTTAAAACACGCAAGGAAGTCCAAATTAAGATGGTTAAAAAATGGCTAAAATAGCCATTCCCATTGAAAGACCTGCTGAAGCCTGTGCCATTCATCAACACTGAGGGCTTGAGTAGATGGTGATGGGAATATCAGTTCTGAGGTACTCACACAAGTATCATTTGAATATTAATTACTCTTATAAAGTACTGATAATAATTAATAAATTAAAAAAACCTCTTGCGTCACTTCCACATCTTTACAGGCTTTTGTGCTGCAAACCCCCTGCCCCCACCTCACCCGTCTCCCACCCTGGTAACATTCACGTGTGATTCATGTGAATCCACTAGACGTCTTTGGCCTTTAATGGTAGCAATACAAATTTTTAGTTGGTCAAAATGTATAAAAAAAAAAAAGATGTTATTTGTATTATGTTAAGTAAAATACATAATACATTTGTTAAATTGCCAGTATTTGTCAAAATGACACAAATATTGGTATCAGTTTTTAAAAAAATAAATTACACAAATATTGGTATCAGTTTTTTTTTAAAAAAAAGGTGATTGGTAGCGTGTAATGCTCTGTTTTTGATCAGGAACAATACAAATATCTACTGTACAGTGGACAAAATAATGCAATGCGTGTTTCAATTCCATTCTTTTCAGTTTAAAAACCCTGTCCCTGGGGGGCAACTACAACCAAGCAGAGCTGTTATACATCTAACAGCGGCAGGGGAAGAACTTTCAAAAATGCAGTGGGGAAACAACCTTTATTGGAAAAATATATTTAGTACTCACAAGGAGAATATAAGCAACATTGTAAAACCCAATGACATCAACTGGTGGGCAATAGAAAAAGAAACATATCTTTTATATTCTTCCACATTTCCTACCACACAGCAATATGGTGGGAAACAGCTTTTATGTGGACAAGAAGAGGCTCAAGTCTATCCATCAATGTGTGTGTGTGTGTGTGTGTGAGTGATAGGACGAGTTGGGGGAAAGGTGGGCAGAGTTAGCATAACATATGCAGTACAGTTCTTTCTTGGTGTTTAACTCACAAGGATGTTCCATTCCTACGGAGCAGCGTAATTTGATTTTCATCGTAAATCGGAACTCTACCTAGGCTAGCACAGTAGTAACACCATAATGTAGGACATAAAAACATCACAGGCATTTGACTTCTTCTCGGGAACCATAATGAAGGGCAAATAGTTCCCAAAAAACAAGACAAAAAAAAGAAAGCGCCCAAAAAACAAGACAAACAAAAGAAAGCAAATGTATCACAATCCAATGTATGACATAAAACTGGAAAATGGAAACAGCGTACAGCGCCCCCTGATGACGTATTTATCCACTCCACTCTAATTTTGTCCACTCCATAAGTCAGAATGATGGTTCAATATTTTCTTGTCAAATTTATGGGAGATAGCGATGTAACCAACGAACAGTAGGTTGAGGATATCGTAAACCAAGGAGCTACGGTAATGTTATTTTAATTAAAAAAAAGAAGCAAAAAATAAAAACAGATCACAGAGCAACAGGGACAGCTAGTCGTGATTTATGACCAATCGTGACTCTCAGTAAATATTAGCAATGGCTCGAAAAAAAAAAAGCACCTAATGGCCATCCGATGTGATACCTATGTCCGAATGCAGCTACTTATCTGTGCGCGACATGCCGTAAACAGAAACACTATCGCCTCAGCAACAGCAGCTCCTCCTACTGGAGGAGAAAAGGAGGTATCAGCTTGGTATCTATATTAGCAAATACTCTAAGTTGCAGTATCGGTATCGTACATGAAAAGTACTAAAACTAAAACTACTTTAGAATAGAATTGAAAAGAGATTCACTGCCATTCAGACTACCCTGTTTATTAATCAAATTCTGTTGTTATGGCCCAAACTGCAATAGATATGTTAGTACACAATTAGCTACACCTACTTGATTTTACATTTGTTTCATTCAAGAATCGAAGATAAAATATCGCCTCGTTAAAACTGAGCAATCACTGAAAAGAACTGCCAAAAGTGGAAATATTTGACTTTTAAGCTGAAAAACTTTGAAAAAGAATTACAAGTTTACAACTAAGATTGAGTGTTATTAACTGAAGAGAGAAATAACACATGGTCTGTGATATGTCACTACAGTTCCGTGGAGATGTGCTCCCTGTGGACAGCGGCTGTCCTCCCTGTGATGTCACTTCATCAGTCCATGCATTTAAAGCCTGGAGATTTGTCTACACTTTGACTACAAAGAGAAGGGATTTAATTTCCCCAGACCGGTACAGTCTTGAGGACAACATGTTGAGGACAAATAGGACCCGTGGTGTCATTTACAGTCTCTGCCTTGTTGTGACTCACATTTTCCTATATGAAGCTGGTGAGTTCACTGAATTTATAAAAAGTAAAATACAAATAGTTTAGTGTAAATTCGAATCACGATTGTGGGGTTCAATACCAACTGACTCTCCTTGGTTTATTTGTTTTCCACTGTGCGAACTGAATCTACTTTATGTTTCGTTCAGGGAGCTTTTCTCTAAAGACCAAATGATTGCTTTTAAGCCAAAAAGAAGAGTAGAAGCAGTTTTACAAATAACCATGGCTTTAAAAATGTGGTTTTCATTATTTGCTGTCAGTTCCTTCCTAAACGTGAAAGCCAATATCTGCATAAAACCTGACAAAAATGGAACCAGGCCACCATTTAACATAATCACCTAGGTTAGCACAGCTGCACTAAAATCTCCCGTCACTGACTAACTCTGGAGTTAGAAAAACACCAAGTGACTGCACCTGTTGATTTTGTTGGTGAAAACTAGCAAAAGGTTTTAGAAGCTACAGGACCACGTCTGTTCTGTTAAAGAGCATTACAGATGATGATCTGTTTTGTGACAAATAAAACACCTGTTTTATTTGTGACCAATCAAATGATGGAATTACAGGGGGTCCTCGGTACGACGTCCTCAGCCTGAGGCGTTTCGTGGTTACGTCGCCATCTTCCATAAATTCAGTAGAGTCTTGTTCTATCATTTCTATGTACAGCATTAAAACTAATTTCACACTGGAACTAGTTGGTGTGTAAAGCGGACGCGGTCACGCCGAAGACGGCTTTGTTTACATTTGGTATTTGCACGCCATAATTTAAAACTCATTTTCTTACAGTACCAATGCCAATACAAATAATAGATCCACATTATCCTACAGTACAACAATTTACCATAATACATGTACAACAATGATTTTACTAGGGATTATATAAAATTCACGGTACAATATTTCCGTCATACAAAAACTGCACCATGACGTACCGTATGTTGCTGGTTTGTTTTTGGTTTTAGAATAATACTTAATACATAAAATCACACTAAGCTGTGGCTTCATTTCCATGAAATACAGTAAAAGAAGGCACCTGCCCTCTAATTTTATAATGTGCTTATCAGCTGTTATTCTGCGTTATTGCTGATTACATCCAGGATTAGTAGTAAGTGTTCTATAATGGCAAAGAAAGTGTTACTTATGTCAGTTTGGAGCCACTTGTTGCATAACAAGGTGAGCAGTTAGCAAATAAAGCTTTATAAGGACATGTCAAGTCTTCTTTTATCTGTATAGTTAAAATTCACAAAACACATTTAGCCTAAATGGACTTTAGAGTTTTAAAATTAAAATTAAGGCTCCCCCCTAAAAAACCCATATACCTTTAGAGTTTTAAAATTAAAATTAAGGCAGCCCCCTAAAAAACCCATATAACAAGAACAAAAATAGAGGAATGTAAAAAAAGGCAATATTATATTGAAAGAAAATCAGTATAACTTCTACAAATGTTATTGAAAATTAAATCACACACTGAGCATCGTTTGCCAACGACTTGAAAGAAAAACCTCAATTTTATAAAGAGAAGATTACAAACAATTCCAGACCGTTCGGCCGTCTGCCTCAGTAAATAAAAATAAAAAAACACATTTAAATAGGACTGGATCCAAACATTAGCCTAAAGCCAACAAACAACATATTCTTCACTCAAAGTGTGTGTTTAATTGACTCTGTTTCTTTGACTGCAGAAAATGATCTCACCCAGTGGTTTTTCAAAGTAGGGCCACCAGGAGGTGGGACTCAAAATTGAGGGAATTTAAGAAAGAAAAAAAAAAATCTAATTATTTATTGTATTTATTATTTGTCAGGTTTCTGTTTCAGACGGTACCTGAACACACCTTGTGTGACACCTGCAACTTTGGCATTATTTGTTCAGTGTTTTTAGTTTAAAACTCATTTTGCCAATTAGAGTTGAAGGAGGCCTAACCCTCAGTTGGACACACCGTGTGCTAAGCTCTTCTCTGTCCATCAAAGATGGCCAGAGGTCAACACTATTATGTTAAACACGGTGAATTTTCAGCAACTCCAACAGCGTTCCATCTGCTTTGTACACTCAGTGTGCTCTCTGTTCTCAGACTGTTCTCGCAGCCTCATGCATCACATTAACTCTAATTACATCACTGCAGGCCTCAGCTATGAGACTCAGTGGTGAATCCAATACAACTCTAATGATGCTGTTGTTGTGCTTCCAAAAGTGAGAGTTTTCTAGTGTCATCCAAAGCAAATAACAAATGATCAAGCTAATGAATGTAAGATGTAATAATTAGAGATTAACATTTTTATTTAACTGGATCTTCATCAAACATTTTTCAATAAAAATCTGGTTCGATTAAGATGAGTGTCGAGCTGTAGTAAACTTAATCCTCAAAATGAACAGCTTTAAATTCAGAAGAAAAAAAACCCATCATTAGCCTTTAAGCAGAGACACCCTTTGCAAACCCAATAGGCAATAATATAAAATATACAAAATATGTAAAGAAACATAGACCTTTAGAATGTTTACATTTGTTTAACCTAAGAAAAATATTTTTAAAATAACATGTGAAATCAGAATAAAAAACGTTTCTTAGGTGTGTGTCTGTTGTTCTTACTGCTAGCTAGCTACACACAGGTTGATAACAGGTGCAAACAACCAGGTCTGGTTATAATAAAAATACAATTTAATATACAATCTTTGTATTTTTTCACCTTATTTTCCTTCAAATGTTCTGTGCCCACCTGGCGACACCTGATGGTCCCCACTTTGAAAACAACACTCTTAGTAAATATATATAAATAAATATCTGTGCTGAGAATTTATCCACAAGGACTTGAGGACTGAAGGCTTCTGGTAAAAAAAAACACCTTTATTCACTGATAAAAAGGTCTCAGAAAAATCTGTTGCACACATCCATCTAACCATTATATGTAATGTAGGTACAGCATTGAACTGCAGTAACAGCATGACACGGTCCTACATATACTGTGGTATTTCTATGCCTAAACCGAGATCCATTTGGGGTTTTTTTCTCTTCATTGTTTTTTAGTTATTAAAACCTCACTCACATGATTTAAGTGTGCACTTATGTGCAATGTTGGTGTCTGTAAGTGGTGTTTATCTAACACGTGTTGCTACACCAGGGTCCAGCTCACGATGACTCATCCTTTATTCACCAATGTAGTCATTCCTCCATTTGTTACATCTGTCCTGGTGAAGGTCACAGCAGTGAGTCCAAGCTCACGCTGGGTGACGCACAGAACACACCCTGCCATTGGAGGAGCTTAACTGGGCTTAAACTGCCTACCGTTAACGCTAGGCTATAATGTGCAGAATGAGCCGCATCTACCGGCCAATCAAATCACTTAGCGGCTGATCTGTATCCTGAGTGGAAGCAGCAACGTTTGTCATTCTTCTCCGCTCATTATTTTTGCTGCCGTACGGCTTAGAGAGTGGCATGGCGCACTTCCTCTTTTGTTCAACACAACTCACAAATGTGACTGCTTCTAAATTCCATTATTCATGAACGCCACTCTGTCCTACTTTCTTTCCACTACGTGGAAAAGAAAAATTGAATTATGTCAAACCAGGAGGCTGGTGTCTTCATGCAACTCATTCATTAAATGATTTCCCACTTCTGTGAAGTGAAAGTAACTCTCCTCAGAGGTAATTTTGTTGAACTAATGAGCATCGAGAGGAGTCGACTCCTTGCTTGCTCGTAAGCGCCTTTGAAGGATGAATGATGTCCCAGTGGCCCGTGATGTCATTAACTTGAAACCACATAGAAGTAAAGTCTTAAGAGTAAATGGATAATTGATTTACCTCAGCTTTTACTCGGAGCACCATAGTTTGCCCCATGCGGTGATGCACAGTGAAACCTGCCAGCTTGTGCTTCCCGTCAACGCTCATCCAGAGGGACTCACTGTCATTATATCACGCCGCATTACTATTAATGTGATCTAAAAGACAGTCACCAAAGCTGGAGTCTAATAAAATTGGGCGATGTTTCATTGGGACACGTTTGAAAAGTAAGCGCTCTAATCACATTTAAGAATGTGTTTCACAACTTTCCAACTTAAAAAAAGTGATAGATTTGATTATACGGCGCTGCGTCCAAAGACGGAGATAAATTTGTCATTTAATATAAATTAGATATAATATAACAATGAAACCATCAGCACACTCTGCTGCAGCATTGCTCCCTGTAGCAGATAATGGCCCCGAAGATTTATAAATGGAGCAGCTCAGCATTAAAAGTTGCTGTTAAATATGTTTAATGAACAGTGAGATCTCCTATTGCTACATGGCTAATGTTAGACTTAGGCAGCTGTTTACTTAACAATCTAACAAGCAACTTCAACACTACTGCTCCCATGTACAAAACAGGGGAAAATAAGTAAGGCCAAGCCTGACACACATGTATTTGAACACAGCTTTGAATGAATGCATCTTCACCTCTCCAAGTATTACAGGGGATTCTCTGTTCTAGTGATGGGCAATACTAGAATTTGTTTCAACATCGACACAGTTGTCAATACGTGAACGTATGATGATAATGATAATAATGATGTAATATCATGATTACTTCTCTGACAATAATCATACCAAGGAAATCTATAATCATGACATCTCTTGTTATGAATACGCGCAGCCTTGGGTTTTGATTGTGTTTCCATGGAGAATGCTTATCAAGACAAGTGTCATGGTGAGAAAGTGATCATTTGAGGAAATCTGCCTAATGTTTCACAGAAAATTTCTTGGACTATTTTTGCCGTTGTTTTCCACAAAG
>NC_024307.1:19489586-19543008 GCF_000523025.1 Cynoglossus semilaevis
GTGTTCAAAAGAATCTCCCTTTAAATTGGGCTGTTTGAAAAGCTTTCAGCAAACTTTCCACAATGTCAACTTTCACTTGAAGGTTTAAAATGTTTACAAACAGAAGCTTTTACTGTTTTATATCTATAATAATAACTCAAATTCTCCAACTTTTAGAATAAAAAAAAAATCACAGTAAGATTTGAATGGATTGACAGGACTGAGGAACAGTTGATGACAGAGCAGTCATCCAATAAATGTCTCTGGACATTGTGGGGTCAATGTATTCCACAATGTGGACATTGTGGGGTCAATGTATTCCACTTAGCAACAGGAAACTTAACATCACTTCAGTCTGTATCTCCATCCATCATTAACAGTGCTGGCCAGGCTGTAACCTTTACCTGGGCGTCTGGCACAAAACAACTCTGCCCTATAGACAGACAAACAATTTTGTCCAGGGCGGAAATTATGTCTGCCAGAACTGACATTTTTATAGTACTTGTATCTGTATATGTACAAAGACCAATAAGGCTAACAAAGTCGCTCATCTACACTTGACGACGGATTTCAGAGACAGGATGAATAAGTTCATGTGTGATAATTAACAAACAGGCAACACTAGTGGCATTGGACTGAGGAGCACTTTCAACAGTTGACAACGAAGGATTAGCAATTGTGCTAGAGCTAGCATCATCTAAATATATCAATTTATGAACTGCTATATTTGGCCAAGGAGATCAAGGTCTATTCGATTATTCAAAAATGTAGCTTGTTGCGCCAAATATTGACATGGGATTAAAACATAATTAATTGTGATTAATTAAAAAAGCCTGTGATTAATTTGATTACATTTTTAATCAAGCTCCACCATTAGAAGATACTGGTCTGAAACAGCTTTTAGTGTTATTTCCATACTTCATTTTATCAAAAACACGCAGATAACCCAGCCTTCATAATGAAATATATCTAAAAATGATATAAATGTAAATTTGAGCTCAGTAAACCCCGGAGTGATTAATTTACACTCACTTCAGACCTGTTAGACAGCAAGATGCCAGATCTAGATTTTAAACCATCCGATCTGCCCGCATCTTTGCTCCTTAATAAATTATACAAGGCCTTGTTAAGGTGTCATTTGTTTGTACATGCTGGGTCATCACTAATATGCAGATGTAGACGTGAGTCCCGCACAAGAAACCTGTCTCCCTATGGCATTTCTGTTTTTACCCTTATTATAAAACACTCACTACTGATATAGCAGACCTGTGTTTGTGCATTACATTAGAGGCAGACAAAATGGGTTCCCTTATTTAGCCAGCAAGCAGGTAGTTGCATAAATAGCTAACTAGCTGGTTTTAACCTGTGACAAAAATGAATTACAATGCTTCAAGACAAGGCACTTTGCACCAAAAAGTCTGGTACACATGCTCTCACATACTGTATGTATTTGTCTAAAGCTGCAATGAAGTCTTTGTATTCAAAACCAAACTACTGTAATTCAAAATTTAAAAAAAAAAAAAAAAGATTAACCATGGTTCAATGTTGGTTTAGAAAACGCATTTTCTGGTCACGTGTTCAAAAGAGTAATAGCATTAACAGTAGTTAAATTTAACAAATGATTAAAAAAATTAAATTATACAAAATGAATAAAATATGCTATTTGTATGCACAGGAGACGATATCAGAGTACGACTGTGTAAATTAATTGATTTTACTTTTTAAATTTAGCTGTGACTTTCTGTCAATCACCATCTCTGATTTGAACTTATGGCGAAGCTAAAATTTATTGTGACCTAAAGAATTTAAATCAAATTGAATCATGAGATTCCTTATGTATTACCCAGTGTTATTTCAAATGCGTGACAACCATCTTAAATATTCAGCACAGTCTAATATGTGATATCATCTAAGGAAACAAATACTAATGAACGGCCCAGATGTTCAGTCACTTCGGTCCTGTGCAATCATTTAAAACTCACAATTATTTCTCCATCGGTCTGACAATCCGATGGAAATTAATTCTTATTCATCTCAATTTGTATTTCAAAACTATGCCATCTGGTATTTACGCATAGATAATCACAATGTGAAAATTAAAAATACACCATCTTGTGTGAGCCAACTTTCTGCTGCATGATATTCTGGGTGGTTGATGGGGTGTTTGATGGCGGTGAGGTTGAATCGGACCTCTGCACCACTGCATAGCATGGAAAGACCCTACTGTTTGTGTGTGACACTATCAACTCAGCAAATTGTTGATAGAATCACCATCATGTACACAGTGTTAGGACAGTTTAGAGACTATCCTGATGAGGTGAAGCAGTAAAGAGTCATTTAGCTCTAGAATTAAATAAGATCTTCTCGAGTCATTTAGCTCTAGAATTAAATAAGTAAGAATTAAATTCTATTCATCTGTGTTATTAGTTGTTTGGTAATTACTTTCTTTTTCTTTCGATTCATTAAAAAAAAGGCTCAAACTCAGCTCATTATCACTAAACTCTCACTTCACCTTTTTTCTGCCCTCACACTTAAAGATCTCTTTAGCTGCGACAAAACAAACAAATGCACCAAGTCCTCAAAAGTGACATAAGTCTGGTTAAATTTCAAAAAATATATCGATATGATGTATCAATAGGAAGAAGTTTGATTGAAAAATTGAGAGCTATTACACCTAAGAAAATGATACAGGACTAGAACTGACGCAGCATGCCATCACATCCAGGCAGAAACACATCAAGACCAATCATAGTGCGACTGCCTTCTCTCTCAAAGTACATAATCTGTCACAGGACTGTTCACTTTTTCACAGAAAGAAAACACAGTGTCGCTGTGTGCTTTGTTGCTCATTTTTGTTAAACAGGCAGCTATTTAGGACCCATTCTGAAATGTTTAGTCTTTGTACGATATATATCTTACATTATACACATGCAATAACAGGCATAAAATAAGATAAATGTATAAGACCCGCTCTGAGCAATATGCAACATTGAGGTCATAAATCTAGGAGAATAAAGCGGTAATGCTACTACAGACAAAGTCGTACATTTTTGAGAATAAAGTAATATTAGTATAAATGTCCTGATATTTATAATGTGTGATCCAGCATTCTACTGTTTCATTTCCAATTATGATGCTGAAATTTGAAGTATCTGCCAATACTGATACCAATCTGATACCTCTATCTATCTTTTCTCCTCCAGCATGCCCTAGGCTGCCATTGCTGATGTGATAGTGTTCCTGTTTGTGACACGTTGAGCATGAATGAGCATGTTGTAAACCTTCTGCTAGACACCTGAGCTCTTGTAAGACTGTCCAGTCCTGGGACCTTCATCCTGAAGGTTACCTTAAGTCCCTTTCACTCCTTCATGCAGTCTTTGCCCTTTTGATCTTGTAGAATGACTTAAATAATAAAAAAAAAAGAAGAATAGATTTTACGTCCATGGCCATTAGGCTAAGTTTCTTCAGATTGTGCACCACTTCCTTCTCTTTGTATGTGGCTGATATAATAACCTAAGAGCTTTGGCGGTCAGTCATCTTTCTTTTGGAGGTAACGTGGACCAGATTGTTTTCATGCCACCCCTGGGTTTGAGGGAGTCTCTTCTCTCTCAGAAATTAAGCCAACAACGGTTGTATCATCGGCATATTTATTGATGGCATTTGACAGGAAGCAAGGAGTTCAGTCATGTGTGAAAAGAGTGAAGATTATCGGCCTGACAACATCGTTCCTGGGGGTTTCTGGTCCCTGGAGTGTTAGTGGAGGAGATGTTTTAATTCACACCGACCTGTTGTGGGCAACGGGTGAGAAAGTCCATGATCCATGAACACAGGGAGAAGCTTAGAAAAACCAGCAGAAGGCAGTTAATTCAAAATGTATGCAAAGTTCCCAGTTGCTGGACAAAGGTTTCTGCAGCAACCACAGCTTGTCAAGAGAATCAAGAGGACATTTGTTATTTTTCATCTGTTCAAGGGGATGACATTTCCAATGGGCAGTGGAAGCACATCTCATGGTGGCCTCTGCCCCTTTCATCTCCTGTGGTTTGCTCAGCTGAAATAGGACAAAGCTAGCACTGCTTATAGAAATTCACAGGGGAGCTCCAAGGAAGCCTCCATTCAGGGCTCGTCTGACAGAGGTGCCATTTTATGCCAGGTTTTCTATCCCCTGTGGGGATTGGTGAAGTACCTTGTTGTACATATATTTACACACCAAGTTGAAGCATGAAAATAATATTGGAAGCCAGTAGGTGAGTTAATACTGTTACATGTGTCGCCTGTGCTTGGACTGGAAAAAAAAACAAAACAAAAAAAAACATCTAGTTTTTCCAGCCTGCAGTGCTTTTGGTGAGTGTATGGACACATGCTTTGATAGAATGTATTCTAAAACAGGATTGGTTTGGCTATGTTTTCCAATAACAGGTGGAGTTTTTTTTTTTTTTTTAAATGATATTATTTTTGTAATATTATTTTCTTTTCCAATAACAGGTGGAGTTTTTTTTAAAAAAAAAAAAGATATTATTTTTGTAATATTATTTTTCTTTATAAACAAATTACTTTTTGCAGTTTACCCCAAGACTAGGACGCTAGTGTTTGCAGCAGCAGTGATTACAAAACTGGTTCAAGTCATCCTTGCTATAGTGTATATCTCCAGAAAGACAGTAGTCTTTCTTGTTCATATCCAATACAAACTGAAACGGCATTTCGGTAAAACATCCACCTTAAACTTGACATAAACAGTTCGTCCCAAGGCAGTCAAACTAAATCCCACTGTATTTAAAGGATATTGAAAGGCTGCTAGAAATACATTTTAAAGTTAAGGATATTGAAGCTCAACATATGAAACCTCCATTAGTCGTTGCCTAATCTTACAGCACACACCTTTAAATAAAGATCACGGTCACAAATGAAAGATTAAAACGGAGGCGGGCAGGAGGCATCTGAATGCAGATAAGATGAGACGTAATTTAAAAATGAATCAATTGATTTCTTTCATTTTTAAAATAATGCTATTTTAAACATCATAAAGCCTAAAGGGTAAACTTGTCTCTGCAAACAGGTACAATCCAAGCTCAACAAAATAAACAACTTGTATGTTCTGCTGAGGTCAATACTTTAACAGCGAACACGTTACCCAGCACCTAGTGCTGCCCTGTGTTGCAGTACTTAATGACTTCATTTTATCTATGAGGTCTAGGTGAGCCTCAGAAAATTGGAAGAAAGATGATTACTATTAAAGAATAAAAATTAAATCAATTCAATAGGAAAATAAATGTAAACTAATGAATATGCAAACACCAACACTTAAACAGACCCTAGTGTTTGACTGCCCCACCCACATGCACCACAACTGAAGAACTGATTTCTCACTACGAGTTCGCCAACCAGGTCCTCAGGTCAGTGAACATACCACAGCAAAGGCTGTACTTTTTTTTTCTCCACAGCAAGTCTTACAAGCTGTTCTCCGGCCACCTTTGCTGCAGTGATGATGATGGAAAGGAACACGACGGCTGCCTAACTTTTGTTAAAGAACTAAATGCTGCAGCTGGGCAGGAAACTATAAATGTCACTCATTATTCATGGACACTAACAAATGCATAATTAAACATGCAAAAGGTCCAATGCACAATTACGGCATCATGCATGCAGTGCAACAATGACGTTTTACATTACTGTTCATTAGTGGTTAGCTATCATTACTGGTGACTCAGGGTAACTAGTCACTAACAGTCATTAGGGGGAGGGAAGATTTCTAACTGAGGTTCAAGCACAGGCTGCAGTAATGACCTGACATCACCTCCCTTCATCATCCTCAATATGCTGCAGGAGGCAGTGTCAGTGTCATTTGATTGTGATCTTCCTGTTGGGGGTCTTTAATGAGAGACTATGGCAGCTTTCCCCCATCTTTGTCACCTCTGAGGGCACATCTAAAGACAAACAAATGAGAGTCTGGAGTTTGTAGCAGTTGGCAGCACTGAATAAAAGCGCTCTCCATCAAATTGAACCTCCCCGTACCCCTCAGACCCAAACTGTGTGACTGCAGACAACCAAGCTCTTACAGAAAGATGCAGGTGGAGACATTTGCCCAGTGAGCAGTGAGGGCAGTTAATAAAGCATCCATTTTGCCAGGTTTAGCATCAAAGCTGTGTCAAGGAAAAGTCTGAGAGGCAACGTGCACCTAAGAACCACGTCGTTGGAGAAAACCTGCTGGTGCAGTCTGAAGAGAACAGTGAGAAAAGTGTTTTACAGTTCAGGTAGGTGTGCGTTTGAAAAAAAAAAAGAAAGAAATAAAAGAGCTGCTGAATGGCAACATTTTGTTGATAATAAATGTTTAGTCTTTCTGATATATAAAGCATTTTAAATTCCCAACTACATATTCACAAAAATATACTTAATAATGGCTATTTGGTAAATTAGTTCTTGAAGGGTGTGTGTTCTTCACACAACACCAGCAAACTCCACGGCTAACTAGTGATGGGAGTATTGATTCCATGGTAATATTATATTGTACTCACATGAGTATGGATTACTATCAAAGTATCAATACATGTAATTAATAATAAAGCACCTGAACAGAAGATTTTCATTTAAATAAATTACAGCTGTACAAGAGAAGCCGAAGTGGCAACATTCTTTGTTTGTTTTTTTCTAATATAATGACTCAGACAGAAATTGTTCAAACTAATTAACATCCCAACTAGGCCGTATCCATGTCAGGCTAAGTCACCTTAGCAAGAACCTTCCTCCATCCTCCAATGATGCGACGTGAACAGTGAAATAAGGATTTCCAAAAATGTAGAAAGGACGATATATGAGGTAATAATACGAATCTGCCATTAGACAAAGTTAGACAAAAATGTTTACATTCTTTCATCACAGTCATTATAGAAAATATGGATTTGGTCTGAGAGATGAACGTAGGTTGAGTTGTTACAGGAATTAACTTATTAGACATTAATATTATAACGGGGGGAACTTGACTTATTTCAAACTGTACATCAGTACCTGTCACTCACCTACACTAACACAGTGGTAATATAATCTAGGACGTAAAAACAAAACAAAGGTCAGACTTTTACTTGGGAGCCATAATAATGGAGAAAGAGTTGTCAAAAAAAAAAAAAAACACAAACATAACAGACAGAAAGTTAATGTAGCACAGTCTAATGTATGGAGTACAACTGGAGAAGTCATCCCCTGTGTAGGGCATGGGGTTTAGCACCACATCACCACTGTCTTTTTGCACAGGAACTAGTTGGCGAGCTTTAACCCTGTACGAAGAAGAATGAGGGAACAAGACTTTCCTAATAAATGTTTAAGAGATAGCGCCCTTACCACAAAACAACGCAGGTGGACGAGGACATCGTAAATGCAGTACCCGCTGTATTATTGTCATTGTTAGTGACATAACTCCCAGGGGGAATGTCGGAAAAATATATAGCAGCAAATAAATAGTCAACTTGAATGTCTTTAGATTCTCCTGCTGTGAAGACATTTCTTGACATTCATTTGTTTTGTAGTATCCCAATGGAAAAATAAGATTTGCTCTGTTATCTGTTCACTTTAACTGTCAGTATCTGTCTTGCATCGGAGAATCCACCAAAATAGGTATTATTTCAGGCAGTTGTGCCACGGCAACTCAATAAGTCGGTGGATATACAATAACATGAAGTCAGAAAGGTGAAGCTGACTATAGACAGAAAACTGAGAGACAAATGAATACAGAGAGGCAGTGAGATCAGAGATGCAGAGGAGGAACAGAAGTAACTCAGGAGAAAGTCCCAAATGCTGGACCTGTCTTTCAAGGAAATTTAATTCCACCTGGGTGAGGATCAGGGAAATATCTGATTTTTTTTTTAAACTGGATAATACCTTTTTTTGTCTGTCAGCAAATAGAAAGGGGAGGAATGTGGATGATGCCTCATAATGAGTTCCCCAACAAGGAGACAGGGGAAGAAAAGCCATTGATCCTATAGGAGACCCATACGAGGCAGCAGATGTCGGAAGCGCTGACTACGTAAAAGTCAATATGTGGTTTGGAGATTCTGGCAGTGGCATGCTTTGCAGCTGCGTTGCTCGCAGCAGGGGCATGAATAATGGCGATGCAGGGAGATAGACAACTGAAAACTGTTGATGTTGAAGAAGAGAGGGACACAGGCTTTAATGGGATGGACACAAACAGTTTCCAAGAATACCTAATGGAGCACCTATAGGGCGCTTAACAGAGGTGCATGTGTTGGGAAACCGACGAAGAGAAGGAGCGGGTAATTATAGGCAAGAGGAGAACATGGGAGATAAAGCTAATGACAAGAAAGGAGCTGTCAGGAAGGCTGGGAGTTAAGCACCATACAAATATGAGTGAGTGTAAAACTATATGTAGGTCTGTCCATAATCACTATCAATATTATTGTCATTTTTACATAACAGTCCTGTGAGAGGGGGACAGACAAACATTTAACCTACTCCGTCATGGCTGCCTCCCACTCTACAGTAAGAAAGCAACACTTGAATTTAACACAACCACTAAGGTCAAACATCCTGGTTTTCATTCTCTGGCACCTTTTAAAGGGGTTCTTGATTTACTTCAGAGTTGGGACTCACATACTGTGCATGAGTACCTGTGTCATACACCTACACTAACACAGTGGTAACATCATAATCTAGGACATGAAAACATCAGAAGAGTCCAAAAAATAGTTACACCGAAAGCAACTGGACAATGTACTGTAATTTTTTGGATTATATGACCTGGATGACTGAGAACCTACACAGACATCAAAAGTCTCACTTACGCCTGGGAGTCATAATGAAGGGCAAAGAGTTCCCAACACAACAAAGAGAGCCAATGTAGCACAATCCAATGTATGGTGTACAACCTACGAATGTAAATGAAGTTGGCTTTTGTGTATAGCCAACCTGACTAGGTATTCGACCACTACACTCGCCAAACTAATTCCAGTGCAAACTACATATATATTTTTTGTCCGATATGACATTAGATAATTGGTATGCAGCTGAGATTTCCTGGTGGAATAACAAAAAAAAAAAAAAAAAAAACCCAACACCTTATGAATGCAGGATAGATAGTTGACCTCCGATTATACAAAATTACACAGAGCCAAGAAAGTACTTTACAGCACATTCAGTCGCTTCCATTTGTCTTGTCAGCTTAAATCAAAAACTATAATAGAACTCTACCTATTCAGATGTCATTAATTCCCTCCATTTTCTAAATTAAATTCAGATATTCCTTTATACATCACTGACAGTTGATATACTTGGCTAGAATTAAGTGAAGCCAAGAAAACTATGTTTGATTCATACAAAATGGTTTTACTTGTTTTAAATAGCTAAAAGATATCGTTTTTGCTACGTTATTACGTCTTTTATTTATTAAAGGTTAGATTAATACAGAAGGGTTTTACTTGTTCCCTTTCTCACAGAGAGAAGTTTACAAAGTGATTTGCATTAAACTAAATTGTATCCACTAATGTACTACTTTTTAAATTATACGGCCATAATGAACTCGCACAAGCATGTAAAAATGTACCTTAAAACAAATGTACTTTTACTGATTTATCCAGAGTATTCTCCAACCTCACCCTCTGACTGCTGGGATGCAAATGATTGAGATTGCAAACGGAAGAAAAAACATAAGGTACAAATGAATGGATTAAAAAGCATTAAATTAGAATAATTTGTAAAATACTATTTATGGTTACCCTTATGTGTAGAAAACAATTGAACTGATTTCTTGCAGAAACAAAAACTGTGACAACAGTTCTAATAACAACCAAAAAGGCACAAATGAAATGAAACTGCAGCTGTGATTTTGTGCATGTAATACCAATAACACAACATAAAACACATTACTAGAGGACTGCTCTGTACACAGGGCTGCTTTCTTTAGGATTAACGCCATGACCGGAGGCAGCTTTTGTATCTTCAATGGCCTGTTGTGTTTTCTGTGTTAATTGTCTGATAGTCTTAGAAAAATCCATACTTTTTAAAGGGTCTCTTTCAGCAAAGAAGATTTTTCATCATTAAGATGTGGACAGATGCTAGGGCTGTAACCGTACGTGTATTTGTTCTGAACTGGCCATATGTATGTGTACCATATGTACTGGACGGTCCACCTGTGTAACAATATGTTTTCAAAGCATGTCAAGAGGAACCTTGCTAATGACGAGCAGAAAATTATAATTAGCAGTTAACACAAACAAGCCTGGTATTGTGGATGGATGGAACGATGCAGCAGGAACATCAGGAGACGGTGAGAGAGACTTCATCAACGTCAATGCGCTTGTGTTCTTACACACAAATCAGGATCTATTAACTGACGAAGCAGGTCTGTCATTATGACTTCACCTATGTATATGGGAGATGAGGCGATATGTGTCTGTATATATATTTATAGACATATAAATATACATGTATATATCCATTAGGCGATTTGTTTTTGTTTAACAAGGCGGATGCAACTCGTCAAGTTAACAAGGTGCATCCCTACACCTCCCTCTCTGTCTACTCTGACTTTGTAATACTGATTATTACAACGCATTCTCTTCTGCTGTGATTTTCTCTTTTTAATATTAATGACTGAAAATATAAATGACGTCCTCAGCAACTAAATGACATCAACTTTCATTACATGAGAGTGGACATGAAGTCGGGCAGCCCCTTCTATATACAGTATATCTATTTAGAATTCTTTCAGTACTTTTTTTTTGCATCCACATCTCTTCTTGGACCCAAAGTGTACCAAACTGTGACTTTCATGTATCGTTACACACCTACGCTTTACTGATGTGGCCAACATTGACAACACCTTTGACACTGCTTTTGAAACACTGCACTATACACCGTGTCACCTTCTCTCCTTTTTTGGAGCTTTTTAGCACAGTCACAGACATAAAAGCACTGTGTTATCCTCTCTACGTGTCACAGCTTAGAGACATCAGTTCTCTGGATGTTTGACTTCTCATCGGTCTCCAGACAGGAGGGATCAGTGACAGAACATCACCTACTCTGACCTCATCAGCACCAGCTCTCCACAGGGCTGCAGCTCAGTCCTTACAATATAAAAGCGCAACACAGCCTGCAATATAACAGCAGTCTCCTTCTGGAACTTATTCCTTGAACTCAGGAACTCCTTACGTTCTCCTATTTTCAAGACAGTTCTTGACATCTGCTTATTTTTAGCAATGCAATGTATAAGAAACTCTTGTGTTCTGTTTAAATGTAAGAATCCTTGCGTCTCCTTTATTTCGTCAGGCATTTCTGCCGCAATCTCATGTCTTGTAATAGTATTTTAACTGCAATAAGTTTGTGGTTTCATTTCTGCTTGGAGTTCGCATATTTTTTTCCCCTGTGGGAAGGTGTCTTTTGTATCGTTTGTTTGTTTGTTTTCCCAGCACACCACTCCTGGGACAGACCAAAAAACATGCAGATTAGGGATTACATTAATTAAACCGGGGCTGCCAAATAAGTAGATCATGATTTACCAGTCAATGGCAAAGATACCAATTAAAATAAAAAACATACAGTATATATATATATTTCGATTTATACGGTGTAGTAGTGACATATACCATAAAAATTAAATCATTGTTCCATACATCTACAAGCATGTATCAGCCAACCTTAACATATAATGATTATATAAAGTATGTTGTTTATGTGAGCAAATGTATATCTAACATATTTCATTGTAGGTAGATGATTTCAGCGTAGTCATTTCAATAGTAGCTCCCAAGACAAAAGGTGTGGGCCTAGACATTGTGAATTGACAACATTGGAATTCATGGAAGAATAATCTGTTGAATAAAAATATCTGCTATGGATCATCAGATTACTCATTTGAGAAAGACATTTGAACATATAAAACCAGGGCAGACAGACAAAAAAAAAAAGTTTTTTTAGGGTCGCTCAAGAGATGGCCAGTAACCTAGTTTTGGCTCTTGATGGATGAGAAATTAGTGGAAAACATTTTTGCAAACATTAGATGTAATATCTGTCCAGGACTTTTCCTCTCTAAATAAGTCACCCAAACAGAACCTATTTAAAGGCACAAATCAAGGCTCCCAGTACCAACACTGGGATCTGTGAGAACAGGCTTCACCAGAGCTGAAATAAAAACAGAGAACAGGAAGGAAGGACTTAAATTTATGAGCACCACCATAGTGATGCAGAATAATGTAATACGTTCCTTCCTGTGAGCTGAGAGACAGCGGGGAACTAATGTAGACACCACTGAGCCTGTCTGTTCGTATGGCCTGGCAGTTTCAACCCAGCTGCCATGAAGCTGTTCATTAGAGTAACTTCAAGTATCTTAATACGCAGCTACCTATTAAATATATAGTATTATAACGTATACCTGTAGCGTATCTCGTATATCACTATGGAAACCATTAATATTATGCAGAAACGTAGGGGAACGACCCGTTACATCCTAGATAACTCACAATAACACCATTACAAGCAACAAACTTAGCAACAAACCCACGAAGTACAATTCAGCCACAGCTGCGATATGAAGTATTTCACTCACCAGAACTTCTGATTTACTCACCAAAGTCCATCCTCTCTGTCCTTAAGATGAGTTCAAATGCTCTGTGGTACAGAATTATCCGAGCGTGGCAGTTCTAACAACAAGTCCTTTTCGATCTCGTTCCAGTGTAACGCTGAAGGTCCAGTCTGCCATGTCGTATTTTGGCATAACTTTTAATTCACTCCAGGCCGAAAACATCCGCTCGACAGAAGCAGTGGACACAGAAGAAACCAATTTCGAGCGTTCAAGTTATCGCTAGATGAAGTTTGGTAGCTTCGAGACTGTGCGTTCCTTGACCATCCAATCAAATCACTCAAACCGCCAACGTGACTTGCGTTCCTTGGGTCAGCTCGAAGGCCCTAGGTGTGGCCAACTCAAAACCTGATTGGTTAAAGAAATAATCACCGCCCGCTCTCCTGATTGAGAAGTCTGGTAACACATGAAGCTGAAATGATTGGGAAACTAAAAACAA
This sequence comes from Cynoglossus semilaevis, assembly GCF_000523025.1. NCBI lineage: Eukaryota > Metazoa > Chordata > Actinopteri > Pleuronectiformes > Cynoglossidae > Cynoglossus > Cynoglossus semilaevis. The sequence goes on from NC_024307.1 coordinate 19,502,582, forward strand.
ACAAACTCGAGATAAGCGACTGGAAGCAGCGCTATCAAGAGAGAAGCTAACTTATTAAATGGTGAGAACAGACTGCTATGTATTATGGTATAAATATTGACGATAAATGTATTAAAAAACAAGTCGTTGATTTTGATTTAGGCCAACAGAGAATGTTAGGCCACTGAGTATGTATATACACATACAGTATATACATACATATATACACGAATATATATTTATATATGTGTATATAATTATATATATATATATATATGCTTGTATGTATACATTTATATATACACATAACTATCAATATGTGCTACTAATATTTAATGCTGCCACAATGACTCATGATTCTATAATAAAATACTGTATAATGTACACTTTTTGCCTCAGGGAAAGTGCATACATTACAATATATACACCCATATATTCAGTGTGAATATGATTTTTGTCTAACCAAAAAAAAAAAGGAACCAGAAAATGTTTTAATGATTTTTGTGGATTAAACTTTAACACAGCCTCATACGGTTATTTTATATATTTAATGTGATCTTTTTTCCTTTCCTATGAAATAATTAGTAAAGATGTGAATTCCCTAAAATTGGTTTGTTGCCTGAGAGCATAATGACACCAGAGGGCAAAAAGAAACATATTTATTGAGGCCCCTTTTTTTGTTGCGCAGAACACATGAATTGCAAGTATTTATAGCAACCAGAGCCTTGAACCCACCTTTAATTGACACCATCTTGCAGTTTTATACACTTCACAAACTATACAATGCATTTTGTATGCATATGTATTGTTGTACCATATAAGATGGCATGAGTTCAACCCAAAAGTTGATCAAAACTATCTGCAAGAGATTAATGTACTGTAAGGCGACGGCACATACATTATGTATATTTGCAGCACTTTCAATTGCAGACAGTGAAGTGTTCATATTTTCCCACATCAGAAACTGAACCCAAGGTAAAACACTTTCAATTTAACTTTTGAAATGGTTCCAATATGTATATACGAAAAAGAGACAGGAGAAAAGTTTCAGATCAGGAGACGATGTGGTTTTTTATTTTATTGCAAGGAACTCTGGGCGACAGGAGGCAGTAGAGGTTAGAGCTCATACAAACACTTCACTGTACATAAAGATTTACATTGTGTGAGACATAATATATATACTTGTCTGACAAACACACCTTCAAATCAAGCAGTTGTCTGTACAACAAAAAGCCAAAGTTCTGCATCTCAACTCCTCGTCGTACGGGTGTCTGCCCGACAACAGGTTCACGTCACGGTCTGTGTTGAGTTTAGAATAGACCAATGGCAGAGCGACTGCCATGTCACCTACTGGTAAGCTGCATGTACAATGTGCTCTAAACGTTTTCGTTGTATATGGGGAGTAAATTTGGAATGCAGACAGCGGTGTTGGCAAACCGGATCTTTTCAGTCTTTTTTTCAAAGCAACCTTGGGCTACAGTGGTTGTACACAGACTGACACAAAGAGAGGAGAGGCAGGAGAGCTGACATCTGTATCATTCTGAAGAATCTGCTTCTCGGCCCGAAGTGATGTCTCTGATCCTCGGATTGTAGGGAGTGGGGAGAAACGGAGTCAGGGCAGCCGCAACTGCCTGCATTTAACATTTAACCCTTGATTGCGTAAAAACCAACTTTTTGTTCTGATAATAAAATCATAAGGGTGAAAATAAAATGAAAGTTTATATAACTCTCTCAGGTCCATATTTTTTGTGTGGGAAGTTTCTCCTCGTTCACTCTTCTTCGCTCTCGTTCTCGTGCTCCATGTCTTCCTCTCCATTTGCTTTGGATTCTGTTCTCTCCGGATTCCTGTCGTCCTCGTCGTCTTGTTCCTCGTTCTCCTCCATCGCCTCATCCACGACCTCATCTTCTTCCCAGTTCTGAGGACCACACAGAGACAGATACACAATGACTTGCTGTGAGGACCTCCTACAATGCTGAGATACATTCCATCTTCAGTTTCATTTCGCAAAAAGGCTGTGTCAGAATGCACCGAAGAAGTCATGACATCACATATACAGTATGTAAATGAAGTTACAAAAACAAATAATGCAAATACTTTCAGTTCAGTAAAAAAAAAAAAAAACAATTTTCAACTTTACCAAATGTAAACGCAAATAGCACGTTATTTCCCTTTAATTTTCCCTGGGAGGAAGAACCGCACCTCTACAACACAGCTGAGTCAGTAACTGTATGTGGAAAAGTGTGGGGGGTTTTTTCCCCCACCAAAAAAGTTTTTCACTTTCTAGGTCTGACTAAAAAAGTCACAAAGTAATAAAAAAAATATATACACAGAGCCCACAGTGTGCAGTGTGTACTCCAGTTGCAATTCAGAAAATGTGAAGTTTAATGATCTGTGGGGACAAACTGAGTTTTGGCCCACATATACTTACCGAGTCATCGTCAAGAAGACCTTCATCACCAGAGGCGTCGTCCTCGTCAGATGATTCTATTAAAAAAAAAGAACAGGACAAGACGAGAATCCATTAGATGTTGCTGAAGAAAGCAGTTTCCATTGCACACACCCTCCTCTTTCACAGAGAAGGTAATGAGGAAAAGAAAGTAGACAAAGCGCTTTCACGCCTTTAGAAAATTTCATGCAGGGGGGGATTTGCAGGTATTTGCATTTCAATAGAGTGGCACGGTCCTTCAGTTATGACAACAGCAGTGGCGGCGTTGAAAAAGAAACGTTTAATATTATTTGCTCCAACTATGAGCACATTAGGGTTAGGTGATCCTCGTCACACCAGCAGGAAGACTGGACCGAGTGGTGTAAAATGTACATGATCAGTTCACTTACACACGATGGACATAATAGGATCTAGACTGAACAGCCGAGGACAAAAGGCAAAGCCGATGTAACGGGTGTGCAGATTACGATCACACCTCAATCACCTTTACCACATCCAGATACACATTTTCCACATGAGATTTTTTTTTGTTTCGACCGTGTCAACATATCCACTAAAAGGTAAATGGGTTCCCTACCCACCCACCCATTTACCTTTTAGTGGATAAGTGCATCTCTCTCGAGTGACTTGTTTTCTTCACACCTCATTAATACAAGCAAACTTAATCCCATTTCTGACAGATATTCTAAATCAGGTGTGCCCAATACGTAGATTGCAAGCTACAAGTGCACAGCAGACAGAGTGTTGGTAAATCATAAGCAATTACAAATAAAATTCAAAAACACTGATGTCATAAGCAATTACAAATAAAATTCAAAAACAAATAAATAATACACAGCTCCATGCATTGAATCAGAGTTACACAAAACATATTAAATGTAATGAAAGTTAAGAGTAATTATATTTAATATTATCACCGCAGGTGGCTAATTTAGCCTAGTCATTTTAAAAGTAACTCCAGACCCAAAACACTGTAGACAACCCTTGCTCTAAACCAGCGTTTTTTTTAAACGGGTAGCCACTAGAGGGTGCTAGGGTGGCCTAAGAAAACTAGAGGGAAGATAAAAAGGACAAATTTTGTATTTTTATGGCCATTTTTAATGTGAGCAGACAGAAATAGACCGAAGGAGCAGACAACTGTTTATTAAGTTTATTATTTAAAGAGAATGCACAGCGCTGGAAACATGTTTGTTAACATTTTTCTTATGCTAAACAAATGTAGTTACTGAATAATGAATAACGGTAAGAAAGTACAGTCTAACAGTTGATGTTTCTTCACATATTTTGTAGCATTGTCTGTGGGTTTGCAAAGAGGGTCCCTGTCCAGAAGTTAATACTGTTTCAGGGCCTTGGTCTGGAAAGGTTTGGGGAACCCCTGGTCTGAGCTAGGCTTTATTCATGGCTTTTCTTTGCTGAACCTGGTGGTGATAGTCACTAAATTTCAGAACACACCATGTTATGGTCAGTCTTTCTTGCCTAGCAAAGAGGGTCCCTGTCCAGAAGTTAAGAAGCACTTGTTTGCTACAAGTGCGCTCTTTGAATGCACACGATTGGCTTTTACCGCTAATTCAACTGAAGACAGACATTAGGTTCCCAGATGTTTAACACAATTTAAGATGTTCTGCTAACATCTAATGGCCACTGCCATCCTATGGTGACCTGAGGTCACTGCATTCTTTCTGTCAAACTTAAACACTGGATCCATTTGAAGTCAAGTGACAGCACTCTTACTTTCTTTTTCTGCATCAGCGCAGCCAAGTCTTGTAATTGTTAAAGTTATTCTTCATGACCCACGACAACTGAGGTGGCGCGAAACTTTAATGCTGAGCATTATTACTTCAAAGAGGCCGATTTTCTACACCATTCAATGAAACGTCTGTGCTATGTTATAAAATGAGAATAAACTGAGTGGGCCTTGTTGCTTTGCTGGAGCGGGAGGATCTAAGCAGTGCAAGTCAGGTTGCCAGGCAACAGGAGTCATAGTTGCGTGCTGTGCATCAACAAGAATGGCTGTGTGACGGCCGGTGTTCCCTTTTATAAAAGTCTAGTGATTGAAACTATTGGTTTTTTTTTAATCAGTTTCAAATAATTGTAGACATTCCTACAGGTTAAAATAAACCAAATGGAAACAATCAGGGGAAAAAACTGCAGCAGAAAGTCGCCGTAACCCAGCATACGCCAGGCTGCCTATGACTGGAGTTTTGGATTCCTATAAACTGCAGATCACACTGATATTCAGACCAACATGTCACCAGGACTCAGGTCTAGATCACGCCGCTCCGTGTTGTGACATGTGTCACAGAGGAAGAGAAATAAAGTCAATTACGCGGCGGCAGATTGATGACACAGCTCAGATGATGTGCAGTGTAAGGTTAGAAGACACAAACGACAAGACAAAAAAGCAGCACTCACCTTCCTCATACACCAGTTTGGCAGTTTGGTCAACCTCAGTCACTGCTTTACTGCTGCCACACGTCGCCACCTAGTGATCACAAATAGACACCACATCGCATTGAGTGTTTACTTCCCATATTTTATCTTTTTTTTTTTTTTAATTATTGTTTGAGACAACATTGTGTTTTCGGTGTTATAATTTTATGTTGCCATTTATCCAGTCTTGTGTTATAACTGTAAAATATTAAAATAAAATTACACTAACATTGTGCCACCATCAACTATTAACTGACAGATTTTATTTTTACAAACTGACAAAACATGAAACAAGGAATGAATCTAAACTGAAAATTAATTTGAACAATGAATTCATTTAAAAAACAAAGAAACTGCATTATTTACAAGAACAAATGAACTTTTTTTGTTTTTCTCATTGTATGTGCAGCGTTGTGAAATGGCGGAGCAGTTTTCATGTCACATTAATGTCACGTACTTAACAACACTGTTGTAAACATCTGCCGTCTGACTTATTCTCAAGGGCACAGGTATCAATGCTCCATTTCTCAGACTCATAATCATACTTGTCCTTGTAAAGTCTAAGGATGCATCCTAGTCTGAATTTATTGCAGAGCTGCTGTCAGGAACATTGCTTCACCGTGCCAGGGAGAAAAAAAAATATAAAAAAATCTTGAGTAGTTTCTTCAGGGATTCCACCACAAGATCACAAGTCTGAAGTTTGCTTTTTTCCCCCCCCCAACAAATTATCATCCGTGTAAGATTGATGTGCCTGAGGACAGGGCCTGAACTTAAAGCTCAAGGTTTAGAATAAGTAGTGAACTACCCTGACAAATTCATTGAAGTTTCCAACTGAATTTAAATAAAAACTCAAACCTCACATAACCTTGTGCAGTCACTCAAATCCAAACAGTTTACATTCGTTAATCTAAGTACGGAAGATACAGGAAAAATAAATAATTTATGGAATCAAGGTTAGTCTTCGAACAATCGTTTTATGCTAAGCTACTAGTGTGCGTTTGTCGGAATTTAAATTATGCATCAGAATGATCTGGCAACACTGAGCGGGAGACACTGAAAGTGAATAGAGTGACCTTAATACAAAGCACTGGAACGAGACAATTGTATTCTCAGGACTTTCTCGCAGTAAAAACTCAGGGAGACGCTACTGAAGGTTAGAAAGTGTATGAAATCAGATGGAGCAGCTGGAGGCACAAAACAAGTCTTTTGACAACATTAATCTATTCTGTATTGACATTGAGCTCAGCGGCCACGTCGCAGAAACGCACTGATTGATAAATTCTGGTGGATTGAAGGGAAAAATAAACAAACCAGTAAAAAAAAACCCAAGTATGTAGGTGACGGGGCTGGGTATCACCAGGTGTCTAGGGATAAGGTACTTTCACGATACGTCGATAATGTCACGATAGAATGATGCTACAATAATCTGTATGTTGCAATAAATTAAATTCATGCTAAGCGCCATCATGTGGAGGCTTTAAAATAGCAACGGAATCGGTTTGGAACAAGTGCATGTTTATTGCTTAAACATTGATCACTGGTGCCATTAGATCAATAATGTAGTGCAAGACTAAATATTGTGATATGTCGTAGTATCAAGATGTTCTGCACACCCCTGCTGTGTGCAGTGTATCCAATGTGTGGATTTGTGAATGTGTGTGTGTATGTAGTGACAGTGCCTGCTCAGTCTGTTAGTTCAGCTAATGGTCACAGCAGAACATCAACTAAATGAAAGTCCTTTTTTCCCCCTGAGCTGCAGTTAATGACACTGTAGTGATCAGTGTGCATCTTCTGGCTAATGTTCATTTAAAGTTAGTCATCGTCACAAAGTTTACATGACCCTGTGTCAACGCCGCTCAGCTCACTTATGCCGACTGGCTGCTTTCAGTGCTTCGCTGCATCACTGAATATACACTTCTGATATGCGGGCTGCACTGCAGCACCAATGGTTTTATTGGAAGCTGACGTGGTTCCACACTACGGACACTTTTGGCCTTTTTCTTGTAGCTGTTAATGGACTTTCCTCCACGATGACACTGAAGATGTTCCTCAGTAATGAGCATCTGTGTGAGACACTTGTGGAGTTGCAGTACTCAATTGTTTTTTTATAATCAGTAAATCTAATTGTTCAACTATTATCTCTACTCCACGTGAGGTTACTTTAAGTAATCCCAAAAGCACAGCTACCATTGCTGACTAACGAGTGCTGCACAAAATCTAATTGCAGTGTCACGCTGTGTAATCACATAACCACATAAAAGAAAGCTCGGCAGTGGAGATGTGTCTGAAGGACATGAGTAGGCTTTGATCATGTTTTTTCCCAGGATGGAATAACATAATTCAACACTAGCTATGGCTGGTCACATGCCTCCAGGAGGCAGGTGGGGGGACTGCAGCGTCTGCATTTTTTGTATAATCACTGTTTTTATTCTCCATGTTCTCCTTGATAATCCATTCAGTTGAACTGTGTCGTAGTTGATTTTAAATACTACTTATATATGATATTGTGATTGCAACCAAAATACAGTCCACTGCATTCGTCTTGTACATCTTTAATCAACTTGTGCACTCAACACCGACTTGACCCTGAACCTGTCAGCACTTCAGATGCCAAGGCGCTTGGCTTGGTCACATGACGTGTCCCGAATTGTAAAAGCCCATAATGGCAGAATGAGACAAAGTCAAATGTCTTCTTTAAAAAAAACTCCCTGGAGACAGAACTCCCAACATGCTTCAGTCATACTTAAAACTGTTATGACAAAAATATATTCTGTGCTATTATTCACTTGACTTGTACTGAAACTCATGTAGTCAGTGGAAAAACACTGAAACGACCAGACTGACAGTGTGTGTTACCCAGTGAGGGGAAATGCTACTCATCTATTCATCAAATTGTATGCACATACTGCCTGTTTCTGGTTAGGTCAGATAATCTCAGTTGGTCAACTTGCATTGTAACATGCACTAGTTTGCAAACGGGCACTATCGTACAGACAGGTGCTTATGTTGCTCTCTGTAAGACCTGCGCCGCGGAGCGTCATCAAAGCTCCGATAACAACTTTCAATAAATTCTTCAATAACCTCTTAAAAACAAACAACGTTGTTCATTTTCTGTTTTATGCTTTATTCCAAGGTGACTGCTGACAAAACTGCCAAAACAAAGATTAAAGGCAGGAGGAAATTCTCACACTCTGCATAAAATGTGGCAACCATCGAGTATGAGTTGTCATTTGATTTGCTTTCATGAGGATTTTTATTTGGTCGCGTTGACTGGCACAGAAGAACATGACGTCTTGTTGAGACCTCTGTTCTACACAACACACTCCAGTAAATACAGACTTTTCTGGTGTGTTTAGTGGTGAACCCAGTGTACTTCACATTACCACAGGAACAGAGTGCACAATACACAGAATCAGTGCAGGGTGAGACTCACCTGTGTTGACAGGAGATAGAGTTTTCCATGCAGTTTCGTGAGCTTGTGGAACATCTTCACTCTGCTCTCTATCATGTGATAAAGCACTCCCAACTGGGTCACCAGGTCTGGCAGCTGTTGAATACAAAGATGACAGCAGGTCATTATTTATTTTATAGGAATTTCTCAATACAACTCTTTCATCTCTGATACCAATACTGCCATTAGGAGTATCTGCCGACACCTTGTTTTCTCCTCCAGCATCACGCAGGCTGTTGAGCAAGTTGGGCGAAGGTATCGGATTGGGCGAGTTTATAGTTCTGATTAATTCTGATTATTGGATCTAGCCATTCCTAACTCTGACCACCACAAGCTTTTCTTTACACTAAAAGGAGCATTTTCATTGTTCCCATTAATTACTATGTCAGTCTCTTTATAATCACAGTTTATGCCCAGTGAGAAAAAAAAAGGAGTTTAATTTATACTATACATTAAAAGGTTGGTCAAAACAAACCATGCATTGAGAAGGATGAACCCGTATGATCAATCTGATTAAAACTAGCTGCAATCAAATTTGACTTTCTTAAATAGTATTAGGCTTATTGAAGTAAAGCCTGTAAGTTACAGAAACAAAAGGGTTAACAATTTGTTGTGCGTTTGACAGAAATGCAGTCCCACCTTAACCTGAACGCATGTGTGGCCTTGTAAAAATAAAGGAGTGAGGAAGCACAAACGGAGCCCATTTACCACAGTCTAATGGATTCTTTTGAGCAACGGACAGAAAACGCGATGTTGTGTGGTGAACTTACTGATGCCAGGTATGAAGAGTGTTGCATGATGACAGCCTTGAGCCATCGTACCATCAGGATAGCCCTGTAGAAAGGACACATTTATTTGACGTGCATGGAGGCGGTTCTTTTTCCCAGTAAACTATGTCAACCCAATTTAAAAAAATAATGTCAAACATCTCAGATGAGGACGTGAACTGCAGTGTGCGCTGAGGTAACACAAACTTTGGTTAGTGCAGACAAAAAATGTCTGGTTCCAAAATTCATACACAGGAAAATCTATGTCATTGTCAGCCATTAAACAACATGAATCAATTAATGGAGTTCACTTACGCAAAAGGGTGTCCTTGAAGTCTATTTGTGATCTGTAGAGGAGAAAATAAATTGTCATGTTAAAGGGGGATTTCGTAGTAATGTTTTTAACGTCTCTAAGTGTGTAACAAAATATTCATTTAAAATAAAATCAGTACTGTATTTTCCAGACTATAAGTCGCACTTTGTTTTATCCTTTGACTGGGTTTGCAACTTATACTCTGGTGCGACTGATACTAAAATATATAATTTCACGTTTGTTATTTTCACACTGACAGCCACCAAAGGGAACTCTAGGCTAGTGTACCAGTATCTGCTACTCCTGTTCCACTGAAAATGTACATGTTCATTCATTTCACACTGACTGCCACTAGAGGGCACTGGTGCGACTTACATACTTCAGCGATTTATGTTTTTTCCTTCATTATGCATTTTTTGGTTAGTGCAATTTAGTCTGGAAAATATGGCACTATGGTTAAAAAAGGGTAATATTATAAAACAGCATTTTTACAATAATCTGTACCGTAATAAATTTCATTAATGCAAAGTGCTATCAAAAAAACGTTTACCGTAGTTAGTATAGTACCATGGTTTAGTAACCATGTAGTTTAGGTTTAGTAACATGGATGCTAGTATATGTATCTGAACCAGCTAGTCATTCAAATAGTAGAACTCAAAAACCTGTTCCAATCAAGTTAGCTGATTAGCACAGGCTTTTAACCACAGCAGTCAGCCAGTGGTAAGTGTTTTCCCACTGGAGTTCAGTGTCTTCTTGCTGGGTAGTTCATTTAAGTAGGTCAACAGAGTCAGCAGTTCTGGAGGTATTTTATCATCAGAGACAAAGACAGGAGCAAGACTGTTCTATGACCTTTTTTAACAGGATCTCTCTCATGTCTCTTCTCAGTCTAATGGTGATTACAGCAAAGTGACAGAATCTCCAACTGCCAACCTTAGACTACAAGTTAATACGATCCCCAGGTTGGGTGAGGACCATTGGCAGAAAACTAATTTGAGAAAAGAAAGAAGACAGAACATGACTGTTCTCTTCTCAGTTAAACAGCACAGAGTGGATAGACGAGGTGTTCACACCTCAAGTCACTTTTTTTTTCTTCAGGTCCATTGCATTTCTTAAATACCAAAACTAAAGAGGTACTGGTGTGCTACTTGGTATTAGGTAGATATATTAAATACTTGTCATGTTTTGTAAAAAAAAATTGGAACTCTGTCTGGAGTCACGACACCATGTTCCAGCAGAGGGTAGTTTGGGTACAGTTCTACTTAAACCACTTGTAAAAAAAAATTGGAACTCTGTCTGAGGTACAGTTCTACTTAAACCATTCTCTTTCAGCATATGCAAAAAAGTCAGGAACTAGTTTTTTTGTTTTTTAACTCTCCATAAAAATTTAAGACATCTGAACCAACAGTCAAATAAAACAATGTTCCTGTGGACGAGGACCGTTCAAGAATGCAAGAACAACTTCAAAGCTGAGCATGTTGTGAAGGTTTTCTTTGAACAGGACGTCGCGAAGAACAACGGCCTTTAAAGCTCAAAGACAAACAACATATAGAGCCAGTTATGTCTCACCTCTTCCAGCAGTGGTAAAACAGCAGCCAGGGGTAACTGGGCAACAGTCTTCTTTATCACATTCTCTTTACGGGTCTGAAATACTTTCTGTAACAGAGAGCCAAATAATGCAAGCCGTTAATACACACAATTACTACATCCTCAGGTGCATGTGAATACTTTGGCTAACAAAAATGAAAGAAAGTCAACGTGTGATTCAGATGCACAACTGACGTTTAGTAAACTGGCATCCTTGCTCTCTAGACCCTGCACCAAGAGCACTGCAAAGTTGTCAGTCTGCAAAGAGGCTTTCCCTTTTGGAGCTCCCTTCTCTGTGGAGACTACAGACAGATCCATTTCACCCAGCCGCTCAGCAATGGATATCTGGGGGAAGAAAAGAGGAAAGAATGGGCCAACAGCATTCTACAGGTCTATTTATTACTCTGGTCACATAAAGGAGTTGTGGTGGATAGAAATGTGCTAAATCTTTCTATTTAGCAAGATGTAAGTTTAGTTGGTGACAAGTGTTATTGTCAAAAACATGAGCCTTGTTCTGCCATTATGACAAACCTTGCAGTTTTGTGTGTTTAAAAGTATAAAAGATACTGCAATGTTTAATTAAGTGACTCTGGGTAACCCAGGATATAAAGGCGAACATCAAACGTTTGTGAAAGACTGATGGACCTGGCCTTTGATGAAACCATCTCCTCCCAATTTTATGTGTTTGCTTATTGTGCGATGTATGGGGTTTTTATTTCTTTAATTAATGTTATGGTATCATTTAAATTGTTAATTTTTATAAAGTGTTCACAAATATTCTATCAGGATGTGTTTAATGAACTGCCTCCATAATAATCCATGTCCTACCTCTTTGCTGTCTTTTTTTCTCTTCTCCGACCCCTGGGAGGCTCCTCTAACTGGGGCTTGGTGACCAGGAAGCCCTGGAGCCAGGACACTGCTGCGACTTGTGACTGGTGTTTTCACCTTCATTAGACAAACAATTCAGTTAATTGGTTTTCCTGAAATCCACATCTGTAACCTTTGCAAAATGTAAATGCCAATAGAATCTAGATTAATACCTTGGAAACTGTGGATTCTATGGACAGTGACAGGCTGGTCTGAACGTCTCGGCTCAGACACACATGTCTCTCTGATGTGTTGATCTCCTGTGGAAAAGAGATTTTTGGATAAGAAAATTACTCAAATAAAATACTTTTTTAAACTCACTATTCATTTTTGAATACGAGTAATTTCAGTAAAAATCAACAAAAACTTTTTTTGGGGAAATAAACTTTGTAAAAATAAAAACTCATGGTTAACAGGGTGTGATATATAAAGCACTGTGTATGTTTTAGGCAAGTACATCAAAAACCAATAAAGAGAAATAAAAGGTCATATTTAACATCAAATTTAGCTTCAAACTGTTAAATTCCTCCATGTATTGTATGAACAAATTAATATTTGATATCTGTAACAGAAATTATTTTATTTTAGTGTAAATTAAATCAATGCCTGTTTAGCATTAAATGCTTTATTTTAAACAATGATTCTTTTAAATAAATGTGTTGCAAATCTTATGTTATTTGGTAAATGACAATAACAAGGACTGTTGACTCAAACTATTCCTTTGCTTCCCACAGAACTGCACCCACATAGATTATCCACAGCCACAGGCAGACGCAGTCATTTGTGCCTAATTGCACATCGTCTGATTAAAACCTCAAACTGAAATCCTCTGTACTCACAACTCTCTCCATTACAGGTTGTAGGTGGTTGCCGTATGCCAGAAGCACAGTTTGGATATTAGCTGCGAGGGCTGCAGTTAGCAGAGGGATGGGCGCCGGAGAGTCTTTTGTGTCTGACATCTGTACTGTACACGATGGAGACAAGGGCTTCTTACAGGGTCTGTGAGGACACAAAGTACATGACATGAGCACCAAACTTTGACTGGAACGTTCTGTGAGAACAAACTCAGTATGATGGGCTACTGAGAGGGGGACTTTTTATTCAACAAAAGCAAACACAAAATTGAATAGGAAAAATATGAAAATGACTGACTACACAGAACAGCACTTCAAGTAAATCATAAAAATCATCTGAACTACCTGCCTTAGAATTCAACCACTCCAGTAAAACTGAAGCCCATTTTGATTAAACTGAAATTCAAACTCAGTCAAGTGGACACTTTTTGGTAGTTAACTGGTTCACTGGTTAGGAGAATGTTCAAAGGGCTCACCCATTTAGAAAGTGCTCAAAAAGATGCAACTGTCCATCTTTACACACAACTGCCAGCCTCACTGCCTGTGGAAAAAATAAAAATAAATAAATATTAATAAATAAGTAATTTTACTCCACAACGTTGGTGTGGTTCTAATGACCAGTTGTCTTCTGACCTCTTCCTTGCTGTTGGATGGGACCAGATCAACGTGCCTGGGTTCATCAGTCAATGTAAAAGACACCACTGAGTTCTTGTCCTTTCCGTCTTGCCGAACTTGCCTGCGATGAAACAACAGTAGGTGAGACATGGTGCGACTGCAGAAGAATGTCTTGCTTGACAACAACGACGACGACTGAGGACAAACGCTCACCATACGCTGAGGAGTCGATCGTGAGCTGCCCCAGACAGGAAATAAAGGCTGTTGCTGTCGGGAGGTCGTGTGGTGGCAAAGCACAGTGTCGTCACAGCAGAGGAGTGGCCTGTGAATGTCTGTTCAGGGGGATTTACAATGAGTCAGTCATGTCCATCATGCTCTACAACAAAACCCCAGTCCAAAGGCCACTTTTGGACCGCAAACCACCCACATGCACCTATTGTCCCTGTTTATGACATGTTGCTCAAAGTTAAGTTGATCATTTGGGCCTAGGCAGCAGATCGGACAGGAAATTGTTTAGGCAGCAGATCGGACAGGAAATAGTTGGGTTTTTTTTCCCATGTTTGAAACTGAAATCCAGACAAATATCGGATCGATACTGATTCAGAGTTGCGGAACGAGCCCTTCCCACAAAATGCACAGATCAAAAATGACAACCAACTTTACTCACTCTGTAAACCTCCTTGGTTTCCAAGTCCCACATCTTGATCACGTGTGCAGCTGAGAGAAGCAGTTTCCCATCATGGCTCACACACAAACTGGTCACAGCCCCACGGTCAGCCTTCCATTTACTGTCACCAAGAGAAAAAGAATAGTTTTAATATAAAAAGTAAAGGTAATAAAAAAGTAAATAAAAGTAAAACTGTAATAGCAAGTTGTTGTATGAGCAAGTAGACACAAACAGAAGAAGCTGCACATCTGCTGAATCTGTTAGAAGACTATGAATTCATTAAACTGACAGATGATAGGCAAAAACACTGACCTTCAACATCATTTTTTACACTTATCTATACAAGAACAATGTTTGTGCCTCAACCGTTCAGTTTACTACTACCAATTTTTACATAATTTACATAACTCCCTGTAAGTAAAAATATTAACATAAACAGGAAGTTGGAGCACTGTATCAGGTCCATGCTCTGAGTGTAGGGCACTATAATTTCTCAATTACGCAATCGCAGAATTAGCCCATTCTGTTGGAATCTATTTTTTAACATGGATTTTGACATAATTTGCCTGAAATTCTTTTTTTGTGGAAGATGAATATATGTCTGGGGAAACCTGCACGGAGGTAAGTGGATCTGGAAAGCACAGCAGTACAGACTGAGGCCGTTCCCCTTCAAAACAATGACACGTGGTGAAGTGGCTGCTCACGACGCTGTGCAGTTCTGTGAAAAACCTTCAAAGGTTGATCTTGAAGAGAGTAGCTCACAAGGAGCAGCTGGTTCTTTGGATATAATAAGTTGTTGGTGGTTGTTCTTTGAAACGTCAACTAGAGTTTCAGGACTTGCTGCTTGTTTGTCAAGCACTTTTTGTACTTGTGCTTGTATGTTGTGTACATTTTAGTCATTTACAAGGGAAACACACATTTTACACACATTTTAGTCATTTACAAGGGAAACACACTGTTTTTGGTAGTAAAATAAGGTAAACAAAAACCCAAAACATCGAAATGCCCAACAATAAAACTGGGGGAAAAAAACTGTGCACTTTTTAAATACAGTAAATAGCAGTGTATACATCTGCTATTAAACAGAAAGATTAAAATGATAAAAATATAGCCAAGTGTTTCAGAACCAAACCTGATGCACACAATAATTTGCTTTGCTTTTGTGTGTAGAGAGCTCAGTGCAGCCAAGGCAGATATAACGTGTAGAGAGATGAAAAAAGCAAGCGCACAAAGTACAAACTGCTTGACAAACAAAGTGAAAATGTCCTTTTACATTAGGTTTTCCATTCAATATCTTTACAGCTTCCTAACTTATTTAAGGATAAAATGTTCCTAAAGATAGGGGTGCTTGATTTTTCTGAAATCCAAAGAAAACATTCAAGCCTTTTTTTCTGCATTATAAGTTTGTTAAAAAAATGTCACATTTGTTAGAATTTGAACAATTCAAGTACTGTTGGACTACTATACATTTGTTTTATATTGCTCTTTACATCAGTACTTGCATGATTCTCTTCTACTGCTGACTTCCCATCCTGTATCCATCACTATTTCTCTTTAATCTAAGACTGAAATGTCACTGCTCCAATTAGCTGCTTCACATCACCTGACAGCAGCAGGAAATGTAGAGAGAAATCATCACTCACTACCAAATGTCTGAGAGTCAGCCAAACTTGAAAGTATAGAAAAAGTACTAACGTACAGGGAACTTTGGCAGCTCCACAAACTGAATCACTGTATGTGGACTGTATCGAGAGTGAAGTCGTCAGATAAACCATTAATTAACCAACAAGGTCTTTTATCAAATCAACCCTCATTTAATTACAGTTCAGCCATCCTCAAAATGTGGGTCCTTGACATTAAAGTCAACATTATTCATAGCAAGTATAAAGGTGGTCCTGATGCTGACCCCTACTGGACACCATTTGCTACAATACCAGCTAACTGTGTGTCCAGTGGGAAACTAAAAAAACAGAACACCAGGAGACACAAATAATGTTTGGCATTTGTTGAAATATTACAAATCACACTTTGCCTCTAAATGTGTAAACAGAATGTTTAAACATAGGTAAGGAGTGTTATGATAATAAAAATCTATTTTCAGTATTGCCTGGAGTTACTATTAGCCTTTAAGAATCGAATTTAAAGGTGTCATTTTATTCCATCTCAAACAGGCCATTTTGTGTGACTCACTGAAGTGCGACTAAGTGACACAGATTTGTGCCGATTCCGATTGCCTTCAATTATATAATATATTCAGAAATTAAAGATTTCTTCAGTGCACAGTTTAATTTTCATAACAAGTAATTAAGAAATAAATGTCTTGGTGACTGCAGTGAGGTTATAAATTAAGTTAATATGCAGCCAACTTTCTGACAAAAAAAAATGATATATACAAAAAAAAAATAGTGCAATAAGTCTGAAAAAATGATATATTCCTGCAGGGTTTTTAGAAGTGAATTAAAAAGTAAAAATGAATGACTTCTCATTTTTCCTTAGCCTGAAATTGACTGACAAGTGCATACTGACCTTCTTGCCTTGCCAGTCTGCAAGTCCCATTCAATGATGTTTGTATCATGTGAGCCGCTGTATAATAAACTTTCTGTTGGGTGCCACTGGACACAATTGACCGCTCCGGTGTGTCCTTCATCCTGGTGGAGACAGAGGACAGGGTTGAATAAAAACAACAACCCCAATGTCAAACAACTGTACTATTTCACTTATATGAATATAAATGGGGTTCAAATTAAATGCAGCATACAAAAATATGAGCTGATGCATCATGATTGACAGCTGAGGTCACATGACTGCACCAGGGACAGGTACAAAAATGTCTGGAGACCCCAGAAATTTGTGATGTAAAATGGGGCTGAAAGCCAGAAAAATAAAATAAATATAAATATCTTCATTAAGACCAATTTAAAGTTAATATTCAAAACATAACTTGTCAGATTTGGGGGAAGTACAGCGTTTTAGTATATAATCAATTTGTGGTGCATGAAGAGGCTGTACACATTCAGATTATTTTCATGTCAACACTAAAGCTAGTGTAAAACTGAACTAAAATAACGGTTTGATTAGTGTACCTTAAAATTCAGTTGATGAAGCAAAACTGAACTAAAATAACGGTTTGATTGGTGTACCTTAAAATTCAGTTGATGAATGTTTAAATTTCTGTACCTAAGTATGCAACTTTCTAAATTCCTGTCCCAGCAGTAAACCTTTGAAAGATAACGATTGTACACAGAGTAAACCTTACCAAAGTACAGTGCAGTGCTCCCTTAGCTGCACTGTATATAAGCACAGTGCCTGCTGCTGTGCCCATTGCCAACAGATCGGATTTTTCCTCCACATGTCCTGCCTCTGATTTTCTCTTCTTCCTCGTTGGCCCTTCCTGAAAAGTGAAACATTTTTAACACCATGTACCACACATTTGTACCAGAGAGGGAACTGAACAGAGCAACACAGTTGATGAACACAACTTTCATAAAATAACGGCACTTCTGCTGAGCTCTTTGCTATAGACCACATGAGCCAACAAATGGAAAACTTTAAATCTAGCTCCAACATATATTAGGCACTTTATCTAATGGTTTATTATTAAAATTCGATGGTAGATCCTACACCCATCAGTGCTACACTTCCATCTAAAAGCATCCGCATCACATGCAACAGAAATTAAAAAGAAAAAAAGAAAGAGGAGCATCAATATTTTAGTGGAGATTAAATGATTAATAGAATTGTGTTGTTTGTCACGGAAAGTTTGCAGACGATAGCGTACATTTAGGGGCGTTCAACTAAAATGTAGTAAAATCTCGGCTTGGCAGTCAATCATCTGGTCGATTACTTTTAGACTTTTCACTGCATTTCCCTCTTTGTTGGACCCTGTGGTCGATTTAAACCAATGTGGACAAACTAGTAATCGAACAGTAGCCCAACTTGTTGAACCTATACTTTCAGGAGTGTCATGGTGGCAACACGCTTCTCATGCGTTACTGGGCTAAAGCTAACTTGTATTTTCAGCTTATTAATTTATGTTTAAAATATACTAAAGTAAACAACTCAACTATATTATACTATAAAGACAATACACCACTTTGTATGCACGAATCAGCCCCGTTTGAACAGTTTGGGATTTCTTGGGGCTACCATGTGGGACAAGCATGTGCGTCCTGTGCAGCTGTTGATAACCAGCTAACGTGCCTTAGCTTCATCTCGTAGTGTCAGCACACACACACAAAAAATCTATCATTAGACAATGTCACAAATATAGACTTAACGTGAACATCGCATTAAAGTCGCAGCCTCGTTTTGGGATTTATTGTGTACAAGAATAAAAACCTCAAACGCAAGTCTTGGGCCTTCGTAGCTCATGTGGCTAACAGCAAGCAACTATCAGCCTCACGTACCTTCACTGTTCGGCATGGTCCCCATGATATGCAGGTACAAGTGGCACTCAGGTGGGCTGAAGGCACGTATTCTTGATAAAGTGTTTTACTATCTGTGTTCCATATACGAAGTCTGCCATCCTGTGCGCACACCGCTAAGTATTGTTGTGATTTAGGTGAAAAAACGCAGGGTAGCAGCGGAGTACTGCCAGCGTCGGCCGCCATTTCTGCAGCGCTGATTGCGTCCGCGTAGCTGGTTTACACAAACCCCACGTGTTGGTGAGCTGCAGCGCACATGCGCGTTACTGCTTCATTTAGCACCTCCTTCCCATTGGCTGCTGAGGCTGCCAGACGAAAAGTCAGAAATTACGAGAAAGTTTCAAGACAAAATAATTTGCAGAGAACACAAAATACGTTGGCATAAGACATCAACTTTCAATTATCTAAAATGCTGTGCTGTGTTCCTCCTACAATACGTTGGCATAAGACATCAACTTTCAGTTATCTAAAATGCCCACAGTCAACTGTGCCCTACGAATACGCACCCAACAAACCTTTACTCAAGTGGTTCAAACGTCTTGTTCATCACGGAGGTCATTTGGTAACTGGCTGCATGGAAATAATAAAAATATTTTTAGTACATTTTGTTTAAAAATTTACCTTCCACTTTATGGTGTTTTGTTTTGAAAAACGGTCACTTCCGCTCGTTCCTAGACATAAACTACAATCTAAGAATGAAAATTGTGTACATTAAAGTCTTTAATTCCAATATTTGTTTTACTTCACATATGTAATAATTAAATTTTACTGGATGGGGCTGTGTTTTGTTATGGGTGTGTCCTTTCTTCACACAGATACACACCCACACCGCTGTTCCGTGGGAAATGCGTCTTGCAGAAAACCGATCCGTGGCGCACATGAAGTTGTACACCACTTAATTTCTTTAATCTTTAATAAACGAATTCCCTACTTGCTTAAAAGTACCCCATATGCCTTCCTCTGTTTGGATAAAAACACCCCTTTTTAAATTAACGCATATTATTAAAACTGATATATTAGAACAACAAGAACGCATATTATTAAAACTGATATATTATAACAACACCACGCACTGTATTAATTTAGAATTCTACTTTCAACAAAATATAAATATTATAAGTAAACTTTAAATAATAATAATATAGGGTTACATATATTCTTTTTTTTTTTTGTTGACCCCTTTCTCCGATGTATTAATTTGTTTGACATTTTCACTCCGTTTAATGTAATTTGAACCCAAGTAACGTCATAGATATCGACACCAAATCACGCCTACTACACGCTCAAGTACAACTACAACACTGACCTCTGCTGTTCGATGTGGATTCTTACAGGAGTCGCTTAGTTATGACGTCGATCACATGCGTATCCTTCAGCCAGGATAGTTTCATCTCTCTACAAGCAACTGGGAAATGCACGTTTTTACAGGAGTTTAACTGCAGTAAATAGAGTGAGGCGATGGGGAGTATCTTATATTTATTAATTCATATCCGATGACTGTACTAAATCTAATAACGTTATGGTTATTAGATTTACGTTACTGTAAAAAAATATATAATTTGTAAAAATGTTGAAAACGTCCATACGTACGTTGCTCTTGACTCATAGGGTTGTAAGAATTTGCACATCTTGTCAAATCCACGCATGGGAAACAAACATACTTTTTAAATTGACTGAAAGTCGTACTTTTTCAACTGGGTCGGTAAAATGCCACGATAACGAGGAAGAGTATTTAGACTCTTCACGCGTTAGCAGCACGCTGACAAGAGAAGACTCACTGGTGACCAGGGGGAGCAGGAAGAGACCACTGTCTCCTCTGGAGAGGGTCAGCCGTCTGCTGCCCCAGGATGCCCTGAGCCCGGAGGTGATGCAGCTGAGAGAGCAAGACCGACAAAGACCTGATGGAGACATCGAAATGTCAGTTGCGCACTTGGAACATGAAGCTGACCAACCTCTTCAGTCGCTGGTGGCTGAAGAGACACCCCCCGAAAATAGTGTCCATTTTAACCAACTAAGCTCCTCAGAGAGCGGGGCAGCAGTGGTTCTTCCAGGAGAGAACTTACTTGTATTTGGCGAAATCCTCATGGCCGAGTTGTACAAAAAGAACCAGGTGGAGTTCAGGAAAATGTTCACTCTGAAGGCAGGGGTTCTCCTGCAGAGCAGCTGGGGGGTGATCCTACATGATGACATTGTTGGAAAGCCGGCTGGTGTGGTTCTAAAGACCAACAGGGGTGTTCCAATATTTATACGACGGGTCAGTCTGGAGGATTATGTGTTGCACATGAGGAGAGGGCCTGCCATCACCTATCCAAAGGTACACGGTCACAGGTCCACTCTAGTCTTATCTTGTAGTTGTTCAACAGTTGTTTAAGTCTTTTTTCTTCCTCCCTTCTTTTGCTAGGATGCAGCAGTTATGCTCATGATGATGGATGTGAAAGAGGGCGACTGCGTACTAGAGTCAGGCTCTGGCTCAGGGGCCATGTCTCTGTTTCTGTCCAGAACAGGTCTGCGCCAAGTTTCCTCCCTTGATGATCAAAAGCCACCTTAAAGGAACAATCTTAGAAATGCTCTCAGTATCTCAGTTACAAGGGAAAGGCCCAGAACTGAATCCCTAGCTTTGAAAGTGACAGAGTGTTTACATAATTCTTTAAAAATTAGCACCTAGTAAGTACTTGATTCAGTTCCACATCTGTTTCTAGAAGGGTTTATAGAATGTATAAACCCTGTTTGGTGATTTATATGTTTATATGGTTTAATATATGTGTAGCTGACTCCAGTATGTTCCTTTTGTAGCACTGCATGGAAAATGGCTACCCAACTACATTTATACCCTTGGTGATAACTTGGAAAATAACAGTAGAAAATTTAAATATATATATGTATACATATATATATTATAACCATGAATACTTATGGAATTTAATCAATTTAAATTCATTTCAAACCTATATTTTACACAAAAAAAAGACATGGGAATATAGTAAAAAACAAAAAGTGAATTACTTGTCACTGTGACATTGTGACACAGCACATCCATCACCATAGTGAGCAGAGGGCAGCTTAAGCGCCCGGGGAGCAGTGTGTGCCATGCTCAGAGGACCTTCGTTGTAACTTGGCAGC
Organism: Cynoglossus semilaevis; assembly: GCF_000523025.1. NCBI lineage: Eukaryota > Metazoa > Chordata > Actinopteri > Pleuronectiformes > Cynoglossidae > Cynoglossus > Cynoglossus semilaevis. Next base: position 19,524,100 of record NC_024307.1, read on the forward strand.
TTGTGGTTTCAAACCTGAAACCTTCCAGACCCAAGTCTTCTTCTTTAACCACCAAGCCACCACTGCCTCAAACTGACACATTAAAATGAACAAGTTACCAAAATTGCCACTTGCAGTGCATTTCACAGCAGTTTAGAAATGTTCTGTCTGATTCTTGATCCACATCACACCCCTCCCTCATTCCCTCCCTTCTTCCCTTCCCCCGTCAGTTGGCTCCAAAGGCAGAGTGTTGAGCATAGATGTCAGAGAAGATCATCTAAAGAGGGCCACGAAAAACTGCAAACGTTGGAGGACATCCTGGAATCTCCAACATAGGGAGGAGTGGCCTGACAACATCCAGTTTCACCACGCCGACCTTTGCAAGGCTTCCTCTCTCCTCGCTGGTCACAGATTTAATGCGGTCAGTGTTTATAGGGAGCACAGTGAATTGATGAATAAAATCAAGGTGACATCAGTACAGACTGCATTTAATGACACTTTATCTTTTTTTATGTCCCAGATTGCTCTTGACCTGGTTAACCCTCACCTGGGTTTACCCACTGCACTTCAACATTTGCATCCTGGTTGTGTTTGTGCCGTCTACCTCGTCAAGTGAGTATATACAAAAGAGGAAAATAAATGATAAAGCATTGTTGTTTGGACCAGCAACACCTGTACAGTAATTAGAAGCTGGAACCATTCCAGTGAAAACTGACGACCGACTCCCCCACTTAAACCTAGTATAACACAGGTTGTTGACCTGCTGGAGGGCATTCGATGTTCAGCTCTTCCTTTGTTATGTGAACGCATTGTTGAGGTTCCAGTTCGACACTGGTGGGTCTCTCCAGCCATGAAGAAGACTGGTCAGTACTGTACCAGGAGAACTCCTGTCTTAGAAGACCACCTTGAAGAAGTGTTGAAGGAGACAGAAGATGAGACTGACAAAGGTGAGTTAAAATAAAAAAAACCCCACTAATTATCAATTAATATTCAGATTCGGACCTGATTGTCCTGTTTGTTGAAGATGAAACAGACACAGGTGAAGAGCTCAGTGCACAGGGACAGCCTGTGTTTGGGAGTGTTCCCTACATCGCTAGACCTCATCCTGAACAGTTGAGCCACACAGGTCAGCAGTGGCTACTGGTCCTGTGTCAGTCGTTTCATACATCACGTGAACAAGTAAATGAATGCTAATTATGTGGTTTTTCCTTCTTTCATTTTCAGCATTCCTTGTGAAACTAAGGAAGTATGTTCAGTAGCAGCTCCGCTCCAAAGAAGTTCATTTCAACAATCTTTGGAAAATTGTTACTACATTGTGAACTTAAACCTTAAACCTATTTTATTGGGATGTTATGTGATGAACCAAAACAAAACCAAAGATAAATGTGAAGTGGTAAGAAAATTATGTACTGTTTTTTTTCAAATAAAATTCTGAAAAGCATGTATTTTGCCCCTTGTACCTTGATTCAGGATTCATGGTCTGTATTTGTCACATGAGGACGTACAGGTACACCCACAGTGAAATGAAATTGCAAAAAGCGCCTGTGCAAACTTCACATCCAACTCACTGTTATTGTGTAAAATGATTGTGGTTCAGTGTAATTCACTGCGCCCTCTTTGTTACACTACATCATTACAGTATTTATATCTAATATAATGCTAAGCGACACAATGAGGAAAGTATTTCAGTACATAAAGTATTTAAATGATGTTTTTCTGTCCTTTATAAGTTGCTCAACACTGAACTGTAGACCCGTCCAGAGTACCTTTCTAGAAGCTGAAAGAATATTGAACCGCCTGTCAAGCATGGAGAAACTGTCCCAGCAAGTGTATGCACCGTGGCTGCTCTCATGGCTGCCATCCATTTTATTTTATTCAGCAAGAGCAAAATAAACTTTATTGCTTGTCTGAAAACCACTCAAATGTAGGGGCAGAATGACTTCACTATTGAGGAACCTGTTCAACAACCACAAATAAAATGCACTTTATGAGTGAGACATTTAATGCACACAGTCCACATCTATTCTTTGTGACACATCTAACAGCACAACATATTTTTTTTTGTCATTTCTATGAGAAATCTAAACCTTGTGTTTTTAAGGTGGACACATACACAATACACATTTAAGTGTGTGTGATTTAAAAGTAGCCTGAGGTTAAAAATGGGGAAACTTGTTTTTCTGGGATATAAAAAGCAGCCTGTGACCAGCCCTCATTATCCAAATGAGCTTATGGTCTTACAAGTAGGTGAGTTTTATATGCTGTGCTGTGACATATGCTGATGCTGAAAGCCTAGGTAATCCTCTCAGCTGCCTGTCCTTTGAGAGGCAAAGGAGGATATTTTGACGCACGGGCGTGTGGATTTTTTTTTTCTACGCATAGAACCACAAGTATGGAGATATTTCTTCTAAAAGTAACAAGTGACAGGCATTTTTCCAAAGCAAACAATTTTGTTTTGTTAACTTCTTTTTTGGAAGCACTCTTCAGACTCAACATGGACACAACACCTTCAGTCTGAGAATGACGGCTAGTGCAGGAGGCTAAGGGCTGCGACTGTTTGTTTTTTTATCAGTCCTTACACTCGCTGGTCACAATGGGCTGCTCACCTTCCAAAGACAACAATGTTGGGACATTGGGTCCTTTCAGGAAAAGCAGAATGCTACCTCTTACACCTCCTGAAAGCTGCAAGCCACCAACAGGGGGTGAGAAAGGTAATTTAACTATGACCACAGATTTGATTGTAAAAGACAGGACAATACCTGCCCAGAGTCAGGTCACTCATAAGGAAACCCCACGGGCACCACAGAAGAAGAAATCTGTGACTGATCTTTCTCTGGAGGCTGTAAATATGGATAAACTACATAGTTATGGCCTTGACGACAACACAGTGTGTCAGGGCAAGGAGAGAAACAACGACAAGTTGGATGCACCAGAGAAGAAGTCAGTGAAAAAAACAAAGAAAATCGGAAAAGGTGCAAAGGTGCCTAAGAAGAAAGATAAATGTAAAATACTCCTGGACAACAAAGTGGACTTTCCAGAACCTCTGATAACGGCTCACCAGGAAGCTTATGCATTTTTAAACCCCAGCATAAACAAGTACGATGTTCTTCTTGGACTTCTGGAACAAGCAACTGAAACTCGTCTTTCAATGCGACCTATGGTTGCTTTTATGGTACTGCGATACGAGGAAATAATTCACGGCCTGGAAGAGATTGCAGCTGCAGGTGAAAAGGTTTTAAAAGACAACGGAGGAAATCTTGCTTGGACCAGCCAAATGAAAAACCTTTCACCTTCATCATCCCTCAAGTCTGACCCTAAAGACATTGAGCCTCCACCAGATTTATTGCAACAGCTGCTTCAGTACACCACACAGAGAATGAAGAACGTGAGTCAGACTGTCGGTGGTCTTGGGGATGCCGCTCTGGAGGAAACTGTGGAGTATTTCGACTCCCTTTCAGAGCTTTTACAGGAGAAACTGAAAGCAAAGAGAGCAGCAGAGGCCAGACTTATGCAACTTTTAACCTGTATTGAATTAGCCTCTCTACGGAAGCCAGGCTCAGAGGACTGCGTACTGTTTAGTGAAGACAGTGGTATTGGAGCTGAGAGTGAATCTCTCGCTGGATCTGAAAGACACCGTAGAAGAGAGAGTAGTGAGTCTACTCAAACAAACAGAGCTACACCTGTCGGTCATACGGAGAACAACTCCAGTACACAAGGCGGGTCAGAGCCAAATCTTTCAATTCAAAAAAGCCCAAGTGTTTCCCTCACATCGCTCAACTCACTTGGCTCTTTCTGCGCTGTTACCTACGATGGTACACAAAGAAACTCCTTATTTTCATCAGTTTCTTTTGACGACGGTGATGAAGATGAAAACAATAATGAAGAAGACGAAGGGATGCAAAATGTCCATGTAAGGTTTAGAAATAGGTCAAATTCTTCACCCATACAGAGTAGACAACAACCGTGCCGCCAACCTTCGAAGCGCATCAAGAATCCAGAAAATATAGAGATGACGCTTAAGATGAAAAATGCTATAAGTCGTAAAATACAATTTGTCCCAGGACACAATACTAATGGGAAATCCAAACTGGTAGGAAGCCCAAAAACCAGTAAAAACCAATGGAAAGATGACAAGGACCAATCTCCACAGCGGCCACAAACGGCAACACCAGATCGCAAGGCACGGGTGAAAAAGAAAGTAGCCGGACAGCAGCGCTCCCAATCAGCAGAGTCCCTGAGAAGCAGAGGTGAAGATCCTACACTACTGGAACTAGAAAGGACTCAGAAGGACTTAAACCAGAGGTTGCGGAATCTGTATGAATGTGACGCAGGTGTTAACGTTAGGACGGTTAAAACTAAGCAAAATCAGGGGAGATCGTTGGCATACTCTACTGCAATGAACTCCAAACAGCCATCATCAAAAAAACAAAGCAATATTCAACCACCGAACATCAAAGCGGACTTAACAAAGAGAACCAATAAAAAACAAGGTGTACTTAATGTGGTGGACAATGAAACTCAAAAGGCAAAGTCAACCACACAAGGTCCTGTTAAAGCCACCCCACCCCACAGCCCCCCACCAACTGGTCCCTACAGAGGTAGGAGTTCTGTCAAGAAACTGATTGATACATTTAGTCAAGGAATAGAGGAACACGAGAGTCCTAAAAATCTGGGGCCACTAAAAGGAGTAAGGAAGTGTGGTGTCCCCGTGTTACCAGGGATAGGAAACATGGAGGCTGTGCTGAGCACGGGACTAACCAGCTGCAGGCCTGATAACACTTTATTTGCGAAAACCAATGACTTGGACTCGTGTAGTCTACCTCCACCTTCACTGGAAGTATTGATGGACAATTCCTTCGAGAGTCTCCAGGGTCTTTCTACAGGTGGAGCAAATGACGGGACTACAAAACTCGGCAAGTCTTTGTTGAAAAGGACAGTGGCTTCACAGAAGCTCAGGTCCTCTCTTGAGTCGGTGACAGTTCTGCCAAGCAAAGGCAGCTTACCACAAGCTTCCAAGGCTGTTTCTGTTGCAAGATTTATTCAGCTAGAGTCATCTGCTGCCTCAAAGTTCAGCCAACCTGATGTTCAATCAGAGGATGATCCATTATGCCACAAAACAAGGAAGGTTATACATATCAAAAATACTTCAGACTCTCAAACGGAGTTAAGACACAGTTTACCTTCAGGTCAGAAACAATGTGAAGACATTGAGGACGGCTCCAACTTGTCCAGGTCTGGAGAAAACGCTGCAGTGTCAACCGAGTCTCTTTCTTCAGCATTTAGTGGCCAGTCACCATTTACCCAACCTAAATCCAAGAGTCGGCTGTTGCCGTCCACACCTACAAAACCCACTAGCGTACATCAAAACATTTCCAGCCCTAATTTTAAAAGACAGCCCACTCCTCCCACCTCCTCCAGCCCTGCTTTACGAAGGAAACCAACAACTCCACCTGCAGCTCAGAGGAGACTACCCAGTCCACCTTTTACAAAACAGTCAACCCAAACTGCATTTCCTTTGAAAACACCATGTCCACCTGCCTCACCAAAAGTGCAAAGACAGTCAACAGAGAAGAGCAGCGACGACTCTTCAAGTGTGAGAGTGACCGGGAATGCATGTTCAGTCTTCTGCCCCATATCTCCATCCCTATTTGAGGCCCAGTCCAGATCTATTCCATGTCCAACTCAAGCATGGACCTCTGCAGGTGTGTCATATGCCCCATGTCCCCCAGGAAGTCAATCGCGGTTCCCTGTTTCTGTTCAAGGCCCTCGCCCATTCCTCCGACGGAGTCATTCAGACAGAAGACCAAGTCTAAACTTGCATCGAAGGTCACCATGCCTTACGCTGGCTGAGACGTTTGGGAGTGAGCCAGCAATATTTTCACACGAGTGAGTGTTTATTATTACCTTTTTATTAAAAACTAATAACACTCAAAATTAATCATGTTGATTTGTGAAGATTAATCCAATTAAAACCTTTAATACATTTTAGAATATGAGCAGAACGACCTGCACTGTATATCCAATGATTCCACCATCGGCCCACTGAACCGTGTTCTAACACACATGCCAATACACTTGTTTAAAGGTTTTGTCATAATTAGAATCGTGGATTTTTCTGGATTAAGCACGATGAATCATGATTAATCCACATCCAGACTGTAAATAACCAAATAAAACATTTGATCTTTGACCACTCTAATTTCACTTTCACAACAAATCACTTTTGGCTCTCCTCTTTATCAGGGGTCACCACAGCAGCAGTCCACATAGTGGAGCAGTGAGTTTTCATACAGAATACTTTTCCTTTTATAACCCAACCTGGGATTTAGGGATTATTCTTTCACAATGAAAATGCAACGGAAACCGAGTTCTGGAATCCCTGCTTTCAGTTTCCTTTTATAACCCAACCTGGGATTTAGGGATTATTCTTTCACAATGAAAATGCAACGGAAACCGAGTTTTGGAATCCCTGCTTTCAGGATGGGTCTACTACACACCACATGAGCTTAATCCGAGCCACTGTAACCTAACCTAACATTCTCTATTGATCCTAACAGGCTGGTTGATGATACAAGCAGAGACAGCGAATCGTGGCTGAGCCAACCAGACCTCAGAACAACCCCACGCTCTGCATCACACCCAGATCTGTGTGTTGTGGGTCAGGCCTTGCACAAAGACTGAACGGTCCGGTGAAGAGCTACTGGGATTATGGATTAACGGCCTTATAAAAGACTTGGAGTGGTGGAGATTATTCCTTCCTGAATACTTTAACAATACCTTGTTTCTGTGTTTGTCTGTCTGTGGGCATTTATGTAAACACTTTTGTATTAGAAGGTAAATACACAACATTCTTGATAAACAAACAAACAAACAAACAAACTTTAATATATCAATGTTTTGTGCCTGGTAATGGCTTTGAGCAAAAGTCATCATCAATTACAGTAACTCCCCTTTATTAAATCATGTTTTTGCATTTCTTGTATTTTTTAATTTGTTTCTATATTCAAATTAACATTCTTTGTATTTATCTTAAGTGAGGCCAAATTAACTGTTATTAGTTAACGTTATGGTTGCTTTTTTCTAACCTCCATCTTGATTCTTTGGTTATCTTCAAACATGTTTTTTGCTAACTTAAAATATGTGTATATTTATGTGTTTGTTTAACTTCAAATATATTTTGGTAAACATTAAACGTTTATGGTTAACATCAAATTTAGTTTTGCCATCTTAGAGTTTGTCTTTGGCTAACTTCTAATTGGTATTTGGCTAATTTAAAACGAGTTTTTTGCTAACACGGAATTGGTATTTGGTAAACTTCAAACAACTTTGACTAATGTGCATTGTTTGTTTTGTTTTTGTTGTCTTCAAATGTAATGTGTTTGATGTTGGGTAACTACAAACCACTGCTCACCAGTAATGGGACCATTTCAAGATAAAAGCAGAGACAAATTCCATTGTGTGTATATGTGTCTGTAAACAGTATGAACAATGGAAATAAAAATGTTCTGAAATAGTTCTATGTAAAACATTTTTATGTCTTCAATAATATTTACAGATTATCATTCAGGTGTGGTTAAAAATGTGATGTTTGCATTGATTTCAGTTATGATTTAATAAAACTTAACACAACAAAACACAAAGATTATCTGAAAACTTTTCAAAGCTCTCTGAGACATGTCTTCAAGTTTGCCTAAAACAGACTTACAGGAAATTAAAGTATCTTACTTTAAAACAAAAGCTTCGTTTAAGATAAAATGATTATGTGAAATTTGCAAAGCTGACTCAGAACTTGAAGCAGAACAAGGTGGAGATGAACCACAGCAGAGTGCTCTTTGACAGCAACGGTAAAATCAGTGCAGCTGTTAGGGAGAAAATGTGAGTATTATGTGTCACCTGAGAACACTGCGAAAAGCAATTAACCAACTTTAAAGTTCACAATAGACAGTGGTAAATGTACTACTGCAGACCTTTAGCCCAGAGAACTGAAACACCTCTTTAAATACCAATAGCACAGCTACAAGTCTTTGAAGCATGAGCGATTCTCCACAGCTGGGAGTAGGTTGTTAGAAAATATCATTTTGGGTCAAGATCAGAGGTCATACATAGAAACTACGGCACACTTAAGATCCCACTTCTGACATTAACCCTTAAAGACCATTTGACACACAATTGGGAGATTTGATGAGAGAACTGAATATGGATCACAGCAACATGTGTTGACAGTTGATGGAGAAATTAAATTATTTTCCTGTGAGGGCAGTTAAAATTGTTCTTCCCGTCTTACAAAATACATGGGATCCTTGACTGAAGTCTAAACTCACATACTGTACATCAGTACCAATGTCAGTCACCTACTCTAACACAGTGGTGACATCCTAATCTAAGACATGAAAACATCAGAAGAGTCTGACTGACACCTGGGAGACATAATGAAGGGCAAAAAGTTCTCCTTTTCCTTTGTGCTCACTCTTATTTCCTGTGAGATCTTTCCAAATACTTCCCATCATTACAGCTCACTTGTTACGTTTCTCCAAATACTTCCCATCATTACAGCTCACATTTTACCCTTCAATTGGAAGATCTCACTGCCTTGTTGATGGCTAGATTTCCATCTTCCAGGAATATTTAGTGGTCAGACATTCTAGGAATACAAAAATCTCTCCGACTTTATCAAGAAATACGTACGATAATGACTTCATTCCCTCAGTTTTTCCCACAAACTCTGACTGACAGGATAATACAACAGTGACAAACAACTTTCTCCAGTCGTTGTCTTTCACTTGGACTCACCTGGCAAGCTAATAACCAAGCCTTCCTGTGAGATTTATGTCAGCGATCTGCACAGTTGGGAGCAACAGAACAAATTAAATTTTTTGACAGTCATTTTGTACAACTGCTGATAAATGTTCACAATTAACTTCGAAGAAATGCAAATCAGCACAACAATAACAAACACATCAAGTCATAAATCCACAGGACTAGATCTGATTAGTTAACACAGGCAGAGAAAGGCCTAAATAAAGTGTGTGTAATGCCGATGACACATTTTCATTTTCTTCACAATACTTTATGTTACCCATGTAGCATGGGTAACATGTAGCATCCCACTGCTTCACAATACTTTATGTTACCCATGTAAATTTGACTTTGGGAATTATAGCATCCCACTGTCACAGTAGTCAAGCTGCACTAATCCTGTTGTAGGATTAGTGCTTATCTTTCCTGCATGTCTACATGTAGACCACGTCTAACGAACTACATAGGTCTACTGGGTCTTTCACTTCCACTTTCACAACATTATATGTGCAATATATATTTATTCCACTCATGGAGTTTCCCATAGTAAAAACAACTGTGGGTGTGTATATGTACGTGTATATGTATCAATATATGTATATATGAATTGGACACATATTTGTATGCACACACACACACACACATATATATATATATCTATAGTCCAACAATCATATTTGCCGTCACTGTATAACTGTCAGTATGCTCTTGTACCAAATGTTCAAAACCCAGTAATGGGAATAATTTATAGATTTAAAAAACCGCAATATTTCTACTGCTACTCCACTGCCTCATGTACTATGTCGTACTTTGCTGCTTTAACACAGCGAATTTCTCTCCCGAGAGAAGAATTCATGTTCTTATCGTATTTTAGCCCTTGTACTTAAAGGCCGTTTTGAAGACATAAAAGTAAATAAAATTGTTCTCCACGAGAGGGCAGTCCAGCCGCACAATTCATTCACCATCGTCATCTGAGCTCAAATAAAATCAATGCGTTTATTACGTTTTAATAATGAAACTTTATTGAATTTGTTCTTTCTGATTTTCTCTCAAAATGCAACCCAAGATTAAAACAATAAATAAATAGAGGTTCAATAGAGGTCTGTCTGTGGGGCTGCAGTACATGACTGCCATTATTGATTATTGATATCTATATAGATATGCAGTATATATCACTGTAGATGTAAGGGCTTTGTTAAAAGAAACACATTGCTTCTGAACCAAATACGTTTTACAGTCGTACATTGATAGGTTTTCTCTTGTTGTCCACAGCAGGTCCTGGTTTTAAATCCACTCACTCATCCCTACAATGACGTGTGCCCTAGATAATATGGATCTGTATTATGTAAGGAGGAATTCCCAAACTGCTCAATCTTGTTGGACTCCTTACTGTATTGATGTTTTAGATTCAAGCACCAATGAGTTCCTGCCAGCTTTCTAGTTTGTTCTAACCAAGGTCTACCAGAGCCGGAGCGGGACTCATTTTCAGTCCTGCAGTTTGATGTCCGAGGCTGACCCTCCATATAGATCACAACCTATTATATTAAAATAATGTAAGTGAGTTGAGTTGACCTGAACTGCTGCTGTCTGTGATTCTTCACACAACTGAATGTGCATTAATAAGAAATGAATCAATGCAGTCTCCATGGTTCAAGTCTGTGCTGTTGGCTTGAAACATGTCTGTGATGACAGATGGCATGCCGTCATTTCTGGGTGACTCTCAGCCAATATTTTTAATACAGTTTTGTAGTTATGAGTGTCATGGAGTATTTGTTTTAACGCCATCTGCTTCCCCTCAAACCTCATTGTCCAGGGATGCACCAGACGACCCAAACTCTTTATGAGAAAAGGATTTTGTTCGATGTATCAGTGCTGTGGTCGAAACCTTAAGTTGGGGGAAGGTTTCCTGGGTGAGTTGAGATACTGTGATAGATAATCGTACAGACCATGTACTGAATGGTGAGAAACAGCAAGCTCAACTACAGAGGTCCTCGACTTAGTCGGAACTCACTTACTGGACATAATTACCTACGTCACTCACCTATGCTAACACATTGGTAACGTCAAGAGTCGGACTTTTACTTAACACAACCCAGTCCAGTATGTCGTACAACTGGTGATGTCAACAAAGTCGTCTTCCGCGTGAAGCGCCGAGTGGCAATGTATACAACTGGTGATGTCAACAAAGTCGTCTACCGCGTGAATGTATTCATTCACTCAGCTTGCCAACTTGTTCCCAAACAAACTAGTTAGCAAGTTTTAACGGCCTCGGTCGGAATCATGGACAAGACTTCCTCAGTACATTTATGGGAGATGGTGACGTAGTCATGAAATGCTGTAGGTCTTGGGCGTCGTAAACCGAGGACGCCCTGTATGTCTTTTAATTCAAGTAAGAGCTCACATAGTTTGTCCCCTTCTAGAACTCTTGAGCCAATGACACCATGTTGCAGTTATCAGGCAGAAATCCTGCGACAGGATGAAAAAAGGGGAGATGATGAAGGGGGACATAACTGTCACTGTCAGTGTTGTACAAGGGTGTTATAAAAATATTGGGTTCTTATCTCAGACAGACCAGTTACTGCCACTGATCACTGGGTTTGTCCCTGAGTGACAGGACAAAATCTGAAATACATGGGCCTATTGAAACCAGCTGGTCCTTGGACTGCAAGGTTGTCAGGTACAGTTGAATAGACAGTCACCAAACGTTCCGATGTACACACCTCCAAATGATCATGAAACATCTGAAAAGACATCTTTCAAACCCAATTAATCAGACTAATCAATTAATCAAATCAAATATGAATTACTGTAACCAGTTTCTTTGTGAAATATGTACCAAACTTTAAGATTTTCAGAGCTCATCACATTTTTGATGCAGTTTTGTTTTAAGGTAAAGTAATGTATGAAACTAAAATGGCAACCAAACACTGAGAAAACCTGTATGGTGTTTCTTTCTTTCATTTATGGCACTGAACTGAAGTTGAAGAAGTGACGTAGTAGTAGAATGAACTGAAATGACATCCCAACACTTAAATAGCTCTTTAAATGAACTGAAATGACATCCCAACACTTATAGCTCTTTAACAGTGGTTCTCTAACTGTGGCACATGTACCACCAGTGGTGCATGAGCGCTCTCTTGTGGTACGTGGGGAAAATTCATATTTTCACATTTACATTTTCAATTGAATAAATCTGAAACATACCATGCACAACTAATACAACATTTAAACTAAACCTCTTTGTAAACCTCTCTCCTGTGGTGGAAGCTAACAGTGAAGGCCTCTGCTGCTGTATTCTAATGTTGGTCATCATGGTGGGACTCAGAGAGATCAGTGTTTTCTCAGGTGGGACAGAGTAGAAAAAGCTGGAGAACCACTGGTCTATAATATTAGGAGTACTGAAGCATCTGAGTTATTAGTAAAGCGCTTCATTTCTGAGTTTGTCAGGTCAACTTTGTTCTTTTATTGAGATGTACTGTTGTGTATTCCAGGGAGGATCGCAGGTTTGAATCCTGCCAGACAGGCTGCGGTGTGCAGAGCAACCACCGAAATCGTTATGCTGAACATTCACATTCATCTCTAGAAGAAACTGAGACGACAAAAACCAATTAATTATGCACATACGGTTTCCAAGATACCAGTGGAAGACACTTTGTTCTGTCTTTTCTCTGGAAGAATGATGTTAAATCTCTCACCAATGACATTTCATCTGCAATGACAGAATCAGTGATTATAACACTGGAGGAATCGTAGTGAAATACTGTGGAACACTGATTACACTTTCTGACTGTCTGACACAAGATGAAAACCTAGGAAAAGGAGAAGAACCCCTGATATTGGGGTCACTTTATTTTATAACAAAACCACTCCTTAAAAGGGTTGTAATGATTCCCTCCAGTACTGATTGTTGGAAATAAAGGGTGTCTATGTTCAAGAGCGAGTTCTGAATGAGCGTGAGCTTCAGTGTCAGGACAACTTGTTTTTTATGTTCACAATAAAAAATTTAACAATTCTTTGTTGAATAGGAGACGAGTATTCAAAGAAAAAGACAACAAAAGGTAAACAACAATAGAGGTAAAACAACAGAATAACAAACAAGAATAACAAATGTATCAGCCCACTGCACAAGGATGTATATATAATATATTTCACAGGAAATGTATTTTGTTGATCATATAGTCTGTGACAGTTTGACTTAAAAATCTGACCTAAAACAAGGGAGGTCCTCAGTTTACGACGTCCTTGCGGCAATTTGTGGTTACGTCGCCATCTCCAATAAATGTATTAGTAAGTCTTGTTCTATCATTCCAACAAAGAGCATTAAAACTCACATTGGACCTAGTTGGTGAGGTCACAAGGTGCTATCAACGGAAGGCGACCTTGTTTACTTCAGTAGGTTGAACGCCATACATTGAATTGTGCTGCATCCACTTTCTTTCATGTGTGTTGCTTTTCTGGGAAAGAAAGTGAAGCTGTATCTCCAATATATATACAGTATATAATAAACCAAATCAAAGACCAATGCAAAAATACAACTGCAGAAGAGTTGGATTTCAGATGTATAAATACACATACTAGCTGCGTTCCAGGTCTTTTATCAGACAATTTGTGGGCTTAATTATGGTCAGGACATGGAACTCTGGGTAATAGCATCTGAAGGCAATTTGTGTGGAATGGACCTTATCTGCAGGTGACACTGGTGAGGATGAAGAGATGCCAAAAACATTGCCTAATGAGAGGGTGAGCACGAAATGCATGTTAATACGTTTGGAAAGTGGGAGCCTGATGAAGATAAAATGAGAAACAGTTTGTGTTTGTCATGTGCCTCATGGACGCAGTCATTTACACTCAGCGGTGATTAACACAGAACTGAATCGAAATCCCACTCCATGCTCACATATATTTCTGTGTGTTTTTTTTTTTACCTTAGATTCTCCATCTCCGACTCCCTGTTGTGTTTTTTCAATATTTTGTGAAGCAGTAAAAGGTTCTGAGGTGGGAGACGCACAGTCGGCATCCTGTCATGGGCACACAAAAAAAGAACAGATACAGAATCAGTTTTCTATTATCCAGGTCAATGTGTTTGGAGGGTCTTTTGTCTCACGATGGGAGGGGTGGTTCAGTTTGGGGTGAGTCTATTTTACCTGGATGTCAAAGAAGAGGCCAAGATGGCCATGAGTTATGAAGTCTCAAATTTCTTCCATTTCTGCCACAAATTTTTCATGGCAAGACTTGAATATTTAGAAAACCGTTTGATGTGAAACATCTCCAATGACTTATTGATTTGATTGAGTTCTGCAGGTTCTTGACTTGGATCTATCTGACTTGAGGTGCTAACACTCAAAGTATTGCTGGCAGGTTAAAGGTCATAAAAGAGTTCTTTTGAAACCAGATTTGTGTCCTCAGCTGTAATTCATTCGCGTCTCTTCCTTTTTCATGGTTGAGGGTGAAAAAATGCAGCTGTGTTTTCTGTGGCAGGCGTAATTTGTCAGTGTTGGGTGAGAAGATATGATAAAGTTTCCGTGACTACTTTTAAGAGAAAAAACAACAACAACAACAACAATCCATTTATTATTAAAGGGTTTCTGGACTGGGGACACACCGTGGAGTCTGACACTAATTCTACTGCTCGATGTGGACATTTCATTTACTCTCAGAACGAACACACACAGGAGTACAGCCTAGTGCCTTAAGTACCCTAGTAGTAGTTTCAGTACCCTAGGAAGGATGTTGGAGCAGGGACCAGTGAGTGTCAGAGCCACTGTCCCAGAACAACCAACAGGAGTTATCAAGTTGTAAATATAAACAGAAGATTTGGTTTAATCTTCTATTCTTCCAGCAAGCAAAGCCAACAAATATGTTTTCACAATAAGATGCTAATTGAACTTTTTTTAAAAATAAGGAGGAGGATAAAAGAGGTAAAACTGTTATTATTCAATTCATAATATGGAGTCAGTTTATAAAGAATAATATAAAAATATCTCTGCTTGAAAATGCCGCAGCATCTGTGGAGGAAAAGCAGGTGTATATTTTCTATGGGCTCAGCCATTATTTCTGAGCGTGTACATACATCTGGGGACATGGTACTCATTACACGATGGCTTGGGTCCCAGAACAACAGAGTGTCTGCATGCTGTGCACCGTAATGATAGAATTGATATTCAAGGTCCATGAAAGCAGTGAGACACTATCCCAGTGAAGTAATGTTATGGTTTGGAGAAGCTCTGTTATTCTCCCACCTTCCTGTTTAATGAAGACGTTACAGGAAACTGCATGTGGTTTTTCCTCCGTGCACTGGGTGGCAGTCTTGGCAAAACGATTCTTGGAACGGTGCCTTGCACATCCTTAATGTTGCTGGTGATTAATGTGACACATTGCCTATTTTTCTGTTCGCACTCGTTTCACTTCCACTTATTCCATCTGTTTGTTCTCCAACTGTCGGGACGTGAAATAGAATCACAATCACAGAAACATCACAGATGTTACACATTTGATGAGCTCTGTCTTTTTTTATCGGTCCCTCCGAGGTACTGCACTTGGTACGAGACGTTAGTGTGGTACATGTATGATGTTAGTAAAACGGAGAGGCACAAAAAGAATTCTAGTCAGAGACCGTCTTGTCTGGAGCCAAAAAGCAGGTGTGAGCTCCTCCGATATATAGTGTTGCAGGGGCCTTTGTGAAAGGTCACTTCAGCAGCTCTGACGTGGTTTCGCTCACCAAATGTCATGATGTCCCAGAGGTCAATATGACCGACAGAGAACCTTATCTGCTGGGATAACACCACTGCTGGTGGAGGACCATGCTCAGGGTCAGTGGAAAATAATAGGTGTAAGAGATGTATACTTCAGGCTACCAAAAACTGAACCTAAAATCAGTTTTATTTTTTTCCTTACCATAAAATACGTATATCTAGTTTTGGACACCTGTTTCCATCAAGTTTGTCTAAAAACACATTATTGAGTCCTTGAACTTTCCTTCATTTCTCTCTGCATTTTAAAAAAAAGAAATCAAAAGGAGATCATAACTGCAGATATTAATACAGTAACTGCACAAACATGTGGACTCTGACTGTCTCTTTCAAGGTAAATACACAGAAAGTAAATAGTCAACTTTGATTCCTTCTTCATTGTGGTTGATATTTTTTTCTTTTTACCTAAATACAAAAAGACGCTCTACGGCCTCAGGCTAATAATGAACAAAGGTAATGCAGTACAGCAGTATTTGTAAAAACACCTGCTCCATATAGAAATAAAAATGGTTCCATTTTGGTTAAAAACACGCCAACTAGTTTTTATGGGAACTAGTTGGTCAGCAGAGTGGATGAATGTCGTCACACGATGCTAACCGTGGACGACGGCTTTGTTTACAGTCGCTGGTTCTACTCCATACATTGGACTGTGCTGCATTCACTGTCTTTCTTTTGTGTTGTTTCTTTTCTGGGAACATTTTGCCCTTCATTATGGCTCCCAGGTGTCAGTCAGACCTGTATTTATGAAGTAAAATCTAAAACTAAATTTGTACATTAGGCACCAAATTTCTTAGCGGTCATTATCTGCGATACTGGTCCTGATCTAATTGATACAAAATCTGTGAGAGTTAAATATTACATACAAACTTACTATATACATAATAATCCAACAAGACCAATAGTCCAGGTAATGAACTGAGTCGTCTCCACAGAGGTTCAATCTTCAGTTGAATCACTGTCTTCGGAGAATATAGTTGAGCTATTTGTTAAGTTTGCTTCTCATTGTCATCACTGGGACGATGGTGAAAAGAAAATTACAGTTAGATGGAATAACCTTCAGTGGTGGCCCACTGGCTCGCCTCAACCCACGGGGCATGTTTGTCATTTAAAACAGCAATATTTTAATAACCCGTGTCCCTTTTTGCATTACATAAATGTAGATGGCTGCGAGGCAATCCGTTTCACTTCTGTTTGACTTTTCACAATCTAATGGCAAATGTCTTTTTGGTCAACAGAAGATATCGTTCCTTTTATTTTTAAACAACAGTTCAGCTCTCATCCACCCTGTTCTGTCCCAGTGGGTAAAGCTACAATGTGGAACTTATTCACCTTCAGGTAAGGTCCCTCCCTCTTTGCAAAAATCGTCCTAGAAAGAACCATTAACAGACAAAGACAAACACATCAGGACAGTCCTGCTCCATCACAGTTTCAGTCAGTTTGGGTTCTTAGAGTCGTGACGTGGGCTGGCTGAAGACTTGCCCGGCGTCACCTGACTCCTGGCTCATCAGTGTTAACTGACAAATTATCCAAAATTGCTGGAAGAAACTGAATGACTCGAGTGAGTAGGGATTGGGACATTGTTTGGCTGAAACTGGAAAACTTCCTCCATCCATCCATCCATTTTCATCCGCTTATCCGTTACCAGGTCGCGGGGGCAGCAGTCTCCATGACCACCACCCAAATCACACTGCACCGTACCAACACCCCTGAACCTTCCTGTTGGTGGTGAGTCCACTGGAAGGTACCAACCACCCTGACAGGGATTGGATCTTGCCCAAGAGTTCCACGCCTATGACAGAGACATGGGGGACACTTCCTCTCACATCCTAAAACAACTCACTCATGGACTCTGTCCAACTCTTCAAAATGTCCTTTTTATTATTTCCCAACAACCATCGTTCCATGCTTTGCTTTAATACATCCTATAACCTGAGTTTCTGCCTGATAACTCATGTATTCTCTCGTAAATGTCAGTCTTCTTCCCAGACTGACACTCAGTCTCCTCACACCGTCTAGTTCACCTTCCCTCGTTCCCCCACCTGCACTCCTGTTTTATTTCTCTGTTTTATCTGCTGCGTTCTCTGATATGATTTTTTCTCTCGGTTGATTCCAAACAAGCCTTTCAACCTTCATCATAAAAATCTTTAAAACGGTTTCTTACTTCTGCTGCATCTTGAATCTGAGGTCTGAACTAAGTCTCTGATTGGTCAGTGCACCCTTCTCTACTACACTGACATACTGTAGTACTGAGGTTCCAATTGCAGCACATCACACAGAAGGCAGAACTAAGTTTGATGTCTTTTACACAGTTTCTCCAGACAAAGAAAGAAGCAGCAGTAAAGTTTGGTATGATAATCTTTTGACTTACTACTTCATCCGTGCTCTACTTTATGAAAACACGAGCTTAGGATGAGCCGCTGTTCAAATAAGAGAAAGAAAAAGCTGGGGGAAAAGAGACTGTGTGTGTGTGTTACTAGAACAATGAAAACTATATTCATTAATTATATCAACTGCTGTCATAACTACTGAAAGTAGAAAAAAAAACCTTTCTGAGCCACCACCTACAGACAACATCTGAATTAAAAATGTTTCTGTCTCTCTCTGTCTCTTTCTTTCTTTTTAGCTACAAAAAATATGAACTTCATTCTCCATTTTATTTTCTTTTTCAGAAAAAAGAAGTGCACAACAGCCACTTTTTTTGGCCGGTCAGGGTCCTTACGGAAACCAGACCATCGCGGCCTCCCACCAACCATGACGAGAAGAAAATGGATGGGGGAGAGAAATAAGAGAGAGGGGGAGAAAGTGTTGAAAAACACCGACACTACCTCGGCCAATAACACTACAACGTTGGAATCCCAGACACACACACACTGATTCCACTATCAAAGCCACTGACAACTGGTTTCTCTGGGACCGTTCCAGGGTTTACACTCGATAATAAACTGAAATAATAATTGTCATAGCACCAGTCGAGCACCAGTAAAAATTTGATTGGGAAATGTAACGTTTTACCTACATTATCACCAGAAAGGACCATGTCAGAAGACAGGCCGTGGTTGTCAGTGTTAGGTTGACACTGGACGCAGCTGGGGTGGACGGGTCGGTCAATTTGACCAATGACAACAATGAAAGAGAGAACCAATCAGACACTGAGCTGTCCTGCGATACAGTCGTAAACCTACCTTGTCAACAGATATCATGTATCCATCCATCACTGTAATTCCTATAAAGCTGTTATTGTCATTGGGAAAATGCAATTAAAATAACAAATCAGGCCAATCAGGTGACATTTTTGTTCATTATGTATATTTTTCTAAAGTTTACTTTAATTTTAGAGTGCTTTCTGCTTTTTAGTTCTTTTACTCTATTTATTGTGTTAACTCCT
>NC_024307.1:19543086-19544907 GCF_000523025.1 Cynoglossus semilaevis
CTCTACTCTACTCTACTCAATGTTCCCAATGAAGCACAAATCCAGAATATAGTGAATCTGAAATGCCTTTGCCTTATTGTCAATAGATGGCGCCTGCTCCTGCGCTACTGAATGACACCTCTTATTTGTGCTGTTTCTATTAAGTGGACACCTCTTATTTGTGCTGTTTCTATTCTTAAGAAAGTATCAATTTAACACTGAGTTTTCATTGTCTTCTAATTATACACACCTTTTTTTCCCCCTAACAGATTTACAGCTGATAAATGGTGTCAGACCACTGCCTGTTGTTTAGTCCTTCTGGACAGAAAGCATCCGTTAGCCCCGGACTGGGATATCAGATAATCCCAGTGCAGACATGAAGTGTATTAGTTACAGATATCACGCTCCATTCTGCCGCTTTGAATCACAGGCTGAAAGAAGGGTTGGCAAGCGCTCAGAGCAGGAGCTGCCAAATGACTTCCCATGTGACAATACTATGTGAGACAGCGAGACACTGCCAGAACCACAGGTGGAGTCATGGAGCAGGCTGCAATCAAACGTCTCAGGAGGTGACATTAAACCATCTACTGCAAATGTGATCCTGTAAATAAGAAGACTGGAGCAGTCCAAGAACTGTGTTTAAGAACCTGACCAATAAATAAATAAATAAATACAATAAAATTGATGGAATAAAATCTCCCAATTTGAACAGCAATATCCCATATACTCAATGCTCATTCAAATGCACTGTAACATTACAGTGTTTCTTTGAGCCAAAGATCCAGAAACAGATAAGGAGATCAATCGTTGACTCTGATTATCAATATCACACAATTCAGTTATTTATTATTTAATACTCAAAAAAAGTCACGTCTCCAGGGATGTAAAAATTGCGAGGTTAGCCAGCTGACTATTTCTACAGTCTACGCTTTGCTAAAAAAGTAACCCCAAGACCACCAGGTACTGCCGTGTGAAATCTTCTTCAGTCGCATGACATTTGTCTGAAGGAATAAGCCGTTAAGGTGGAATGTCCGCTCTATTGTAGCTCAGCAGAGCTGTCCCTACAGAGCGAAACCTTAGGACACTTTCCATTATGCAATGTTTCAAGGAAGCGAAGCCTCTCTTCGGCGACAAGCTTGAGCCATAGAATAAATCCACTGGCAGCACAGTAGATAATAAGGATGCAAACATGGTAGACATTTTCAAGTAGTCTCGGCTGTCAAAACTTATTCTGTCTGCATGGTTGCAGTCAAACTCCACGGCCAACAGCATCCTAATGAACAGGAAACAAAACAAACGCCTAACAATTATTTTTCGCTTGACATGTGACAACTTTTCAGCTGTTTAAAAAGCCCAAGATACCATGAGGGGTATCATCTAGGGATGGCTGGATCCGATACTTAGGATCAGTATCGGTCCGGTATTGGTCAAAATATCAGGATTAAACATCGAAAAGAACAACTATAGCCTGTTGGATCTGGTACCAAAGTCCAAAAGTGCAACTTAACTTTGCGCGACATGCCATAAACAGAGACACTATTGCCTCGGCAACGGCAACCTTTGGTATGATGGAGGGGAAAATAAGGTATCGGATTGATGTCGATAACGGCAGATACTCCAAGTTAGAGTACTGATACTGGACATGAAAAAGTTGTACGGAGCCATCATTAGCATCATCACTCCACTTCAAAGAAGGTGAACGGCAGATACTCCAAGTTAGAGTACTCAAAGAAGGTAGTTTAACTAAAAGATGAAATCATAAGCACAATGAAATGTCCTTAAGACAGAGGGCCTTCAAGATAGGAGTTTAATACGTTCCACAACAGCACTCGTATGTCTATC
>NC_024307.1:19544942-19572695 GCF_000523025.1 Cynoglossus semilaevis
GGGAAAGAGAGAAATAAAGCAATAGGTAAAATAACCCAGCGAGGGACAGTGAGCGAGACAGAGTGTCAAGTGGACAAATGCAGCTCGGTTGAACACTCGTAACTAGATGTTTCCTCGTATCACGAGGAAATTCTTGCAAAAGTTGCTTACTCGTAACTTGGAAAACTCATATTTCGGGGAGCTGGTATCTGGAAGCCCACTATAAGTAGGTGGAAAAGTTAAAACCTTCATGTAAATTGCAAGTAACTCATTGTCATTTTGTCAAGTCACAGGTTTCAGTGACCTTTTAATCCAACACCATTTGCAAAATCTTCTCTCAGATATTAAATATTAGTAACTTAGTAACTCATAGGTTAACTAAATTTACTAACACTTTATTCAACCTGTGTTAAAAGTACGACAGTGGACTTGAATATTTCTCTAAATTTTCACTCTTCTTCTGCCTTTATTTACAAAATTCATGCCACCCAGCAGTATGCCAGAAAAAAAGCACAAAATAATCAGAAAAAGAAAGACTTCTGCAGTGCATCAAAATATTTTCTTTGTATGAGTTCGGTGTTGAAAAACCAGATTGAAAATCACAGCTCTAGACTCTTCTGACAGCTTTTAGTCACCAAACTGTGTCGCTATAATAAAATCATAGAACTTCAACTTCATGTTTTGATGATGAATTAACTCCAGATTAATTGTATGCACAGTGTGAGCAGTTATTTATTATACTAGTCAATATTTATCTGTGCTCAGTTTTAAACCCTTGCGAGTGTCACATTTTCACACCAAGAACACAGTCAAATATATAGGTGACAGCATCAGATTATGGGATGTCGGCAGCAGCAAAAAGAGACAGACAAGGCTGAATGTTCTTAACAGGAACACACCTACGGTGGAAGCCAACGCTATGGTCTGGCCGAATGCCCGCTGACGCCCCCTAGCCAACACTTAGCCACGTTAACACTGAAGTAATAACATCGTTAAAACTATGGAAACGCAGAGCACAATCTAAGTCCTAACTTCCCCAGAACACGGTTGTGACAGTCGTACCTCGTCACCTCCAGGATCCTACGGTTCCTCTTTAACGCCATTCAGTCACCTTCAGCGAGTTAACATGAATTCGTTGTTAGCTCAGATGAGCGCCGTGTGGCAAATGGAGGTGAGAAGACCCAGCTGGTGGAAGAACCAATCTCTTACAGGTGTGCTGTTGGGAACAGTGTGGTTTTCCATTTAATTAGAGCAACAGTGTTCAGTGTTCAGATGAAATTGCACATACCCCTGGTAAAACATCACACATGATAACTACTTTCAAATGCCATCGTCTAAACGTGGATATCGCTGGTAACAGAGGAAAAAACAATTAGATTCAAGAGCAGTGCAAATACTCCCTGCGAGTTCAGGGCAAAGAAAATGGCGAACGCCACACACCTCCCCCCCCGTCCCCGCTTCATCACACGTGTGAGACATAAAAAAAATCACACTGTGCAAACTCGCCCTATTTCTTGGCAGCCCACGAACACACACATCTGGCAAAGGATCTGAGAGCGGTATTCTCAGAGGACACGTTGACCCAGGTGTACACGTCCTGTCACAGCAGACAATGCTGGGAATATTCTGAACGCAATCAGTGAAGCTGGACTCAGCCCACAAATTGGACGTTTTGCACACACAACCAATTTAACATCACAAAAGGCAGCAGCAGTTAACCAGCCCCTGAGGACGTTTGGGAGAATATGAAAAAAATTTGACCCCCCGACCCCCACCCCACCCCGCCCAACCAGATTACAACAGCACCGCATGTTGGAGAGCCAGGCAAACTAACACACTCTGGTCGTTGAAATTCCAACCTGGTTGAACTCTAGTTGATATGTTGGAGTGTTATCGTGAGCAGCAGATACTTCGTATTCAGCACTGGAGACAGAACAGACGAGGTCCTTCCATCAGCTTTATCGTTTCAGTGGCATCGATATATCAATACTCACACGAGTATCAAACCAGTATCAATGACTCACATAAAGTATTGACATCTTTTAGGTTAACTTACTACATATGGACTGTCAGAAAACTGAACGATGCACCACTCTTTACATCTACTGAGAACAGTCAACCGTTCCGACTTCTACAGATCGTCAAAACTTAATTTTTTTTTTCTCTGTTTTCCTTCACCACACTTGTAGTCATTCGACCTTTCTTCCCCAGCCCACGAGCCAATCATCATCCGCTTATCTTCACATTCTTCAGTTGAACTCTCGGCTGTTTCTTCATTCTCTTTTGCCTTTTTCATTTCCTGTAAAATCTTATAAAAAACAATCAAATGTTTCCCTGCACTCCAATGTCACTACGATACAATCTGCTCTATTTCCTGACAGATTTTTTTCCTGCACACCTGAACTCAACCCCTTCTCAGATTTCAAAGGTCACCCGGCCTTTCTCCCACTTCTCAAATGTTTTAAAATAATACCATTTCCATCCATTTTCTAAATCCACTCAACCTGTCCTACCTGTCTCTCTGTTACACCTCAGCCACACAGACCTGCTGGGT
Source organism: Cynoglossus semilaevis (assembly GCF_000523025.1). Lineage (NCBI taxonomy): Eukaryota > Metazoa > Chordata > Actinopteri > Pleuronectiformes > Cynoglossidae > Cynoglossus > Cynoglossus semilaevis. Next base: position 19,547,476 of record NC_024307.1, read on the forward strand.
GAAGTCACTCCACATCACTGAAACTATTCAATATTACAAAGGAATTCCTTTTAAAAATCTGCTATTTAACAAATGCATTTACTTTGACTGTTTCACTGTGACTTTTTTACTTATTGAAATTCTCACTCAAGTGAAGCGAAATATGATTTCTTTTTTGGTTTGCTTTTTTTTTTTTTTAACAGAAATGATTTCACCCTGCATTTACTTCCGACCTCTTCCAGAATCATTAAAAAAACTTGATTGATTTTGCCACAATAACCACTATGAGAATCCCTTCAACAAATACAGTACGTCCTCATGGCATGAACAAGCAGTACGGAGTAGTGAAGGTAGTAATGATTCCGTGGTGTTGATATATTGTGGTATTGATACACAATCAATTAAGTATTGATTATTCTCACAAAGTACTAAATAATAAATGAGAAAAATGCTTCTTTCAGGTGAACGGTTGATACATGTTACAACACAAAGGATCAGTTTAGAAAGAAATTCCCAAAAAGTAATTGATATCGTATCAAATCCAAAACTCTGACATGGCCCATCACTAGTGTGGAGCTAAACAAACAATTTTTTTTCCTGTGTGCCTTAACTAATAAAAGGTTATAACAAGAAAGGATAATGACAATCCCTTTGTAATCCATTTTATTTTTGTTTCAACACCCTTCCGTGGTCCTACAGTCACTGCACGAACACATAATAATAAAGACACCATAATGGGAGAAGAAAAGCAGTGAATATATAAACGAGGAATGCAACGGTGACACCAGATATAATTATCATCGTTGGGTACAATTTAGTTTATTTTTAACTAAAACATCATAAAGGACACAGGCAACATGGGAATAAGAGAGGTGGTGTCTGAAGAGTACATGTAAGTGAATGTAAGAGTATCATTACAAACAGGGGAATCATTCATGGTGCTAAAACTAAATGTACAGTTCAACATGGCACGAAGAACAACCTCAGTTACTGATGTTCCCCTGGTAGTTTTTACTCTTTATAGGAACAGAAATCAAATGTCCTCTTGACGACTGAGACAGCAGTTTAATGAAATGAATCATGTATTTTGCTATTCCCACCAAAACATGAAATAATTATTCTGTCTCTAGAACAACAACCAGAGCAGCGGTCGTCAAATATCTGCCGTCAGCAGCTCGAAGTTGGCCGATGTTTGTGGGGTTTGGCAGATGGTGAATGTCCTGAGGTTAGGGACTCTGACGTCCGGCTCGGTCAGTTAACTTAGACGTTCATTTCTGATGTTTCTTGTATTTTCATTTTACCTAATGTCTGTTGTCGAGCAATAACAGCACATACATATACATATATATGTGTGTGTGTGTGTGTAGGCTGTACTAAACATAAACAGATTTAAAATGATGACTCTGGTGATGACGTCAAATCACTCCCTTTTTAGTAGCTTAAAAATACTCATATTTGGGAGGCAGCGGTGAAAGCAGAGGACAGTTGTTTTCTCTAAAGGTTCTTGTGAGTGTTGTAAAGCTCATGACTCACTCATTACTGGGTCTGTGTGCTGCTGAAGTGGGAGGAGAGCACTCCCACTTACATTTCATAACATAATTAACTGCTGTTGTTTGCTGTCCTTGGGTACACTGGTACACAACACTGGTTTGTAGTATTGTTCAGGTGATGTTGGTCGACAGTCAAGACTGAAGAGTGGTGTAGACGTCTAAAACATGAAGCCCGTTGTTATATATGGTGTAGACGTCTAAAACATGAAGCCCTTTGTTATAAAAAAAAAAAATGTCTTGTTTTCTTTACAAATGTAAAGTGTGTGTATGGTAACCCAAAGATCAGAGTGTCTGTTTCCTGTGTGTGTGTGTGTGTGTGGGAGAGTGGGGGGTGTTTTCTTGTTGTCGTGGTCACCAGTGGATTTGCTCTGTTCTTCAGAGTTCTGATCCCTCTCTACTTGTGTACTTGAGGAGATGGTGGGAGTCAAGAAGCAAACACGTGTCTGTGTGGGTGGGTTTTCTGTGAGCTCTGAACAGCCGTGGACTGACGGTGACTGAGGTCCTGTCGGTGCAGGTTACAGTGTCCTGTAAGTTTCCTATTTATCTCCACTGCTTTAGAAAAGGTAGTGCAGGTGAAAAACACACCACAGTTTAGGCTAACTCATTTGGCTGCGTTGTAACAATTAGAACATTTCCCTATTTCTTAGTTTTGAATGTAGCATCAGCAGCATCATTTTTTTTTACATTTTTATTTTCATTATATTCCAGCAAAAATCAGCTATCCCATTTGGAACCTGCTTTTGGGAGCTTTAGTGATAACCCCAACCCTCACCATTTCCACATGCATGGCAATGACCTTTGATTGTGAAAAAGAGAAATCACAGCTGAGTGGATTTCCACTACGTCACCAGCAGTAAATAGCAGCGGTCCAAAAGTGTTTCTCACATGGCTAACCAAGCACAGAAACCAATGGAAATAGTAGAAAATCACAGGGGGCTGATGACACAAAGCAGAATCTCACAGGCCTTTTCATTGGAGTTGCGTACTAAAGTGCCATGTGAATCAGGTGACTGATTTTACTAAAGAATCACACAGCTTCATCACATAATTAATAAGAATGATTTTAATTTTTTATTTCACAAAATCTTCCAATAAACCAATAAACCTTCCAAAGGTCTGCACCAGAACACACAAAATGATAAATTAATTTATATCAATAATTTGCCTTCATTTCTATATACTGTAAGCTGACTACTAATTTGACTAAGCTGTTAAATAATCTTTAAAAAATTAAATCTAAACAAACAGGAAAAGGAAAATAATGATGCTGGTAATTAGCAAAAAGTAATGTCCTTCCTTTACAGAATCCAAAATAGGACTGGTGTAATCAACCATCTTGGATTGAACAACCATCAGCAGTCGTTTACATCTGGCAGGTTTTCCTCTAATTAAGGTCCATCTTAGCCTTCATATGAGCACAGAAATAAAACACAATAAAATTACAGCGCACTGAGGCAAATGTTGACTAAGCATAGAATAACACCAGAGAAACTGCACTGTTGGTACAAACTGTTTTGTTGAGTCAGACAGTGTGCCTAAGCATCCCTGAGTAAAGGGAACCACAATAATCTACGTCATAAAAATCACTGCCATCTGTCCATTTTGGAGCTTTGCAGCATTCAGGCCAGACTACACATCTGCCTCACTTACTTTATGTTTCTCAGACATGCACTGTGGCTCATCTAAATTAGCTTCCACAGTGAGAACATATTTTTTAAAAATGTCTATTTAGCTGCGCAAACGTCCCTCAAAAACCATATGGATCAGTAGGTAATGATGGTCGGTAATACAGTAGGTAATTACCTGCTGGAGTACTACTGCAGTTTCCTCCACTGTCTATAGTCAAAGTCCACTTAAAAGCTACAGTATGTCGACACAATCCACCACCTGCCAACTACACATACCGCCCCCACCTGTTCATGAGCTACAATCCGTCAACCCGTCGGTGGCTAACGCCCTGTAGGGGCGTGTCCCTCCATTACATTTATCCCATCCTGACACTCACTAGTTCTTAGCCTCCCAAACTTAGCTTAGCTTAAAGCCTCAGTGAATACAGCAAATAAAATAATGAGGGAAAAGGCAATTACCAATGGAGACATCCAATCATTACATCTAAAAGAGAGTGAATTTCACCAGAGAACACCTTAATAGTGCTCCTAATGACCAGGCCTCTTATCTGAGGTCTTGTTAGCGATAGGCTACATTAGCTATCCCAAACGATTTGAGCATTAGGTTGGATCTACGACTGCAGTAATTCATGTGAACAAATATTAAGAAGATGTCAAGTTGTCATGAATTTGTAAACCCTGCAAAGATATATTTTCTAGTCGCTGGAGTTCTTTGATAAACCAAAGTAATGACTGTGTATATATGTCAAATATTGACAGGAAAGCTGTCGACTCATACACATATTGATTAAAAATAAAAAAGTGTGACCCTTTTTTGATAAGTGCTATCAAAGGAGCTACCCATAGGGGGCGATCTAACATCAGAAGACCACTGATAGACTAAATGTGGTTGCATAGTAGACACTAGAGGGACATACGGAGCATGTCTAACATGAAGCAGCTAGCTAAATCTAGCACAAAGACCAATTGTTGACGTTTTATTCATAAGTGAATCAGAACGTTACACACACACATTGTGTAACAAAAACACTAAACTATTATCAAAACGTAATTAGTAGGGAAAAAATGGGAAGCAAAGAGGAGAGCAAGAAATTATTAATGTGAGAGCGAGAGATTAGAGTCGAGGGCGAGCGGGGGGTGACTCACTAACAGTTCGTAAAAGATTTGAGGAAGGAAATTTTAGATGAAAAGCAAACAGACTGCTGTTCAGACTAGAGGAAAGATCAGACCGCCATTAGTCAGACATTAGTCAATGGATTATTCATTCTAGGGACTATTTTATGGACTGAGATCCTTTGACTTCTTGTCTGAATACGTACAATACTTTAATACTACGCCACTCCTTCAAAGTTCCAGGACAATGCCCTCAAACTACTGGCAGAACAGAGTGATTCCATGTTCTGACAACTGGTATCAAAAAAGATGTATTGATGGATTTGATTCCGACGGTTGATGGTCTGATGGTGAGTGACCGACTGAGGACAAATGGTATATGATAGGTGGTAGATGGCTTCCATTAGTTAGTCTTTAGGGTTCGCTCTCCATCACGCTGCTGTAACCTCGTATAAACACTTTATGATGACGTCGAGCTACACATATGTCCTATATCAACAACTGGCCCTGGTGTGAGCGCCCCCTTGGAGTCACAGTATGACAGTATTCATATTTTGTTCTGTTTACTTCCAGTATATTGAAGCATTAAAGTAAGGTAAGGTAACAGGAATATGTGTTTCCATAAATATGTGTGTATTCTGCACGGTAGTCGTAGGTACGTTCAATATTTTCTTTGACTTTTCTCTATATAGATGTGGAACTACGGTACATTATTAAGAAAAAAAAAATATATATATATAAATATTTTTTATCAAGGGTTCTCAGGTGAGCTGTGTTTTGAGTACTAAGCAGCCACTCAGCTGACAATGACTCTCAGCTCTTCATCCTCAAGTCTTATCAGCACCTGCTCTTATAGACCCTCTGCTGCTGTCACTGATCTCAACTCATTTGGTTATTTTTCTACCACTTGTTGTTCCCTCAAGAGCTAAATGTGATGCTGCTCAGACAATCTGTCTACGTCGCTCCCTTTTTCCAGATTTGACAATTGTAGCATTAGCATAATGTTTTTCTGCAGTGTGGTTTGATGATTCTTCCTTTACCCCCTGACATGTGTGTCAGGGGTTTTGTTTTTTTTTAATATCTCACGATAAACACATATGTATATCTGTCACATTTGATAATATACACACATATATACACACACATATATATATACATATATGTATACACACATATATATATACATATATGTATACATATATATAGTGCTGAGCAATCATTAGTCTGGTGATGCGGAGGATTGGCCTCCTAAAGGTTTCAGGTCATGCACATTCAGCAGCAGTTCATGCTTTTGGCCTTTGTACAGAGAGATTTTTTCTGACTCCTAAATGTTTTAAAACAGTATCATTTCCTGTTATTCCACTCAGTATCATGAAGTTCAGGGAACTGAGCAGAGCTTAGTAAAAGGTTATCAGTAAAGTGTCTTAAGTCAAATAAAGGAATCTGATTAGCTGCAAGAAAAGAATCAATGGCAGGTTTTAACATTTTATCCTTATTCCTTCATCCTTATCTCATCTCCTCATTTTTTCATCTTTATCCTTGTTTACTTGGCCTTAGTCTTTCCTCATTGTAAATGTATGAGATTTGTGACAGCAACTGCTCAGCTCCAGTTATTGTTTATACCCAGTGGCGGAGGTGGGGTTGGAGGTAATGTTTATATTGCTTTTCTTTTGTAAATACCTCCGCGTTTCACTAGTGTTTGTGTGTAAATTATTTTTCAAATAAAGTCTGAATGGTTTACAGATAATAATAAATATTTAAATCCTCCTTTTTTTTTAGAACTGACTGGTATTTATTGCTTTGTTTGAGCGACAAAACCACATTTCTTTCGCGAACTGGATTGGATTGGTACAGTTATATTGAAAATAGTCATTAAAATATACAAAACAGATCGTATGTGCCTTATATGCATATTTGTTCTTTTTGGTATTTAGCAAAAAATAATTTGATCATTTTAATTGTTGCAGGACGGCAGTTTTTAAACTCGTCAGTCAAACTGTTCAATAGACAAATCCACTCACTGATCTGGAAAAAACGTTCTTTGTGGTCTGTGTTCTACAAATACTAAATTTATTCTTTAAATTAAAAACCTTCTCCAGTGAACAGAAGAGCATTTGAAGTGACATTTGATCGAAAAAACAAAAACAAAACCTCCTCTAACTTTGTAATATACTGACAGGGTTCTTGACATTTCTCACTTCTTTGTTTCTATCAGACCGTGATTCCCTCTGTCAGTAGTTATGTGCTGCAGGAGTGTCAAATCTTCTCTCCAACAGAAAATATTTGTATCATCTGCCAATAAATAATTTTAAACAATCTGTGGATACCTCACAGATGCTAAAGACATCTGTATTACCACGCAGGTACAGTGGCGTTGTAATAATTGCAGTTCTCTTCAAACATGGCGAAGGTGAAGTCACTGTTTTTACAGCATTGTTTTAGGCCATTTGAACTGTAGTGTTCATTTGTTTGGTTTTTGGGTGGGAGAAGGGAGAATAATTTGTCGAATCAGCATAAAAGACGACTTTAACCTCAGGCACAAAGAGAGTTTCTTCATCCAACATTAGGAAACTATTTAACTAAAGAAAGAAGTTATTACCAATGTCCAGTTCTCACTGTCTGTTTATGAAGGCATCACAACAGCATTTCCTCTGTGTTCCCCCTTCTTCCATTAACAATGTCATAACCACCTGGGGAGCAGCAGTATCTCTTTATTTACCGGGGCAGTGATTGTGCTTCTCGATTTTAGAATGTAGTTTTGATCACAGAGCGGTCAACTGGTGGAAGATGAATGAATAATTCAGAAACCAGGATTTATTACCCTACAGTCCACCAGTGCCTAGGACTGCAAATGTTAGGGGGGTATGGTGGAGGCACTGAGCAATGCAGTCCATAATTTCCCCTAACTAATCAGGACACTCATTCTGCTTATTTCCTTGCAGTACCCAGGTCATGGCATCTCTCAAAAATAAATAATAGATTAAAAGAGTGGCTTGTCAGACACACAAGCCCCACTTCAGAGAAATCACTTAGAATTATTTACCACAATGTACTGATAAATAATGTATGTGAAGGCATTGCACAGTCTCCTCCATCTATCCATCTCCGTGTCCAGAGTGGAACAGAATTATGTTTATACTTGTTTATTCTCTGCATCATGCAAACAGTTTTTTTTGTAACGGGGGTCTTTCCACATATCTGTAGCAACACATTCGCACCATATATAAAGAAATATATATTATTGTGATTTAGTGAGGCCATTATAATATTCCATTAGTGTACTCAAGCAGAGGGAGCTTACACAGAGTAATGAGTGTATAAAGCAGAGAAAGGCTGTACTGCATGAAAATACCCTTCCTGCTAATGCGAGGCATATTTCATGCGTACAGAAACATAACGGCAACACTTGTTCTCCACGCTCACTTGACTGTTTCACTGCCAAAAGTCATAATTATAATCAAGTGCACATTAACAGCCAACCTCATGCGGTTTTTCTGCTCTTTAGAATTATTTGAGATTCTTGACAACACCATTAATAACTTCGTTACACGTTTGAATTTGAGTAACATACCGCCCCTCCCCCTCCCAAAACTTCATTACTCTACTGAGATTTTCAGAAATTAAACACTAGAACCTGTAGTGGAGCTTTTTTTCCAGGCAGAAGAACAAAGAGGAGAATTACACTGTCAGTGGTTCTTCAGCTTTTTCTACTCTGTCCCACTCGTTCCACGTTTGACTTACAAGTGATCCCATGATTCCATGCTGCCTGTGCTTACGTGAGCAACAGACTTGGATTGGAGCAAAAAAAGTAAATAAATAAAAAGACCAGACATCCTATTTCATAATCTCAGTAGATACACATTTTTCTAAATGTTGTATTAATTGTTCATGGTATGTTTCAGATTTATTCAACTGAAAATGTAAATGTGGAAAATATACATTTTCCCTACGTACCACTCACGTACCACTGGTGGTACGCGAACCACAGTTTGAGAACCACTGCACTAGGTTACTAGTTACACTAGGTTTATGAACACGAACAATTTTTTTGAGGTTAATTAGCAAATTAGGGTAGTCATACACACACGCTCTCACCACACCTCTTCAGTCCAGCTCCCAGACCTGTAACTGTTAACCCCTTCATACCACATGAACACAGAACAGTATCAACGCTAAACAGGCCTCGAGTCACTAGATGGCAGCATTGTAGCTTATTTTTTTAATCTATAGTGATAATCAGGGGGTTGTATGCAGAATGCTGGTGCCAACAACTCTTACAGTGGTTTGTACAGATAAATAAACAGATATTACCAGGCACTCAGTAGTATTTTAATTCTGTCCCCTAGGGGGCAGAAGATGATTGAGAAACACTGTGTTAACCCATCAACTTAGTGAGCAGGCAACACTTAACTTCCACCACTGCCCTGCTATATCGGTATCGGTTGATATCGGAATCGGAATATAAGAGTTTGGATTATATCGGCATAGCTGATATCGGCAACGAGTTAATATCGGACATCCTTAAATATAACAATACTAAGAATGTTTCTTATTTGGTCAGAGTTTTAGAACAGGTAACAAATGTGAACTAACCAACATTGACCAAAATACATGTGTGGTCAACATTAAACCTTAAAGAACATTTCCTAAATGAATCAATTTTTTTCAACCAAAAATTTAAATCCTGTCCTGACTCATTTCCCCGGCTGAGACCACGTTTGTTCGTAAATCTGTGACTTTCCCCCTGGCGACATGCCTCAGTGCTGCAGCTGAGGGCGTGTCCAGTTTTACTTTGTCTCCTCTGATATTACTCCTCCATAAGATACTGTACCTGGCTGTACTACAGACTGCATAAATATTGATTCCTTGAGGTTTTCAGACTACACCAATCAATATAAAAATTTAGGCTGGCCTTTAAGAGCTTTAATGCTTTCCTTCAACAAGACAGGGTTTAAAAGTGAAAATAGTGATTTGATACGGTCTTCTCACCAGAGAATAATCGGACAGATGTTGGAGCCTGATTGGCCATTCAGGGTTCAATCAATAGGAAACAATGCTGAGGTCCAGTCCAATTAAATGGCTGCGTCCATTTGGTCAGAACTGACTGCATGGAAACAAACAGCAGTTTGTTTCAATGAAACTTATGATATAAAAGCACCGGCTTTAGTAGAAAATTATTATTATTATTATTATCACTATAATAATAACACCACCTGCCATAATAATCACATTATTATTATTAGTTAAAATAAAAACTATTGTTTTTATTTTAACCTAAAAAAAGAAACATTCAAGGCTTTTGTTTTGACATCACCTAAAGAAACATGCACATGATAACGATGTGCAAAAACATCCATTGTTATAAATAAATAATATCAAACTTTTAATGGGTAGGATGAAATTTTGATATTGAAATAATTAAGATTTTATTTTTTACAGATTTTTTTAATCACCATTGAATCTTGAACATTAAACAATTATATTTTCTAGACAGATTGAAAATGTACACTTTTATTTTTTTTATCTCTTGAACTCTATGAAAACTTTCCTAAGCCTTTACTTCACCTCCCAGCTGTCCAGTCTCTGCTGTGTCTTAAACTTTGTCATTTCTAATCTTGTCCTTCCTGGTCATTGTCAATGAAGATCTCAGCAGAGTTGAGCTGCCGTCCCCAGTTAAGACTCCTGTCTCTAAAACCTCCACAGTCTTCATCTACCCCGCTCTGCCTGCACTCTTCTCTGCCTTTCCTGTTGTTTTTGATGATTGATGGTATATCATCTAATTTGCATTAACAACCTCTACGACGTGCAGTTTTACACCGTCAAATCAAACATTTTTACAACTGCCCACTGCTACCCTCCTCGTCACCTCTGTTGCCTCCACCACACGTCGGCTGATGTCTTCACCCATTTCTCTCTTTTTTGGAAAAAGCTGTCGAGCTCCCCACACAGCTTCCTGCAGAATTCAATTTCTCCCAATCTTTATGCAACTTGCCACAAACTGTACCAATTTATCCAGGCTTGGAGCTGACACTAGGGAAAAACATACCACCAGTGGCTGGGCTCTGCAGCAATAGATATGACTGCTGATGCATGCTGGTCAGTGACGGAGTAGCCTAGCCTAGCAGTAGAAACAGAGTTGACTCATTGTCATGTCTAAATTGTATTTGGAGGTGACTGTTAGTGATGGGTAAAACCAAAGTTTTTGATCTAGAACGATACTGGGTAATTTTTTTTATTTTTATTGGCAATTTTGTTCGTTAGCGATACCGATATTTATATTTTGTTATATTTTCAACTTAAAACACATGCCATTTGGCATGTGTTTTAATTAACTTTAACATGCATTTTCACAACATATTGATAATAAATTACTTTATTCTGTTGTTATGCAATGTAACGTAAATAGTTTAATTGCTCTGATTAAGGAACAAAGATGTCTGGTGGACTTGATCACATGGAGTCACTGCCCTCTTCTGGTCAGTGGTCACATGACAGGAATGGATCAGTTTTAATTCAGTTTCAATTTTACAGTGGGGGAGAAGTCCTGTATGTAGTCAGTTACCCTGAAGATGTGTAACTGACACATGTATTAATTAGTATCAGTACTTCATGAGGTCAATCAGTACTCAATCGATACTTGTGTGACTATCAATACCACAGAACTGATTCTCCCAACATCTTTTTTTCCATCTTTAATTACTTAAATATTAGATTACGTTTCAGTTTAGTACAGAGTTCCATCGTAATAATTCTTCTGACTTTGGTTTTGTTTTTATTTATCTGATACACCGTTGGCACCTCGCAGATTTCCTTTTACTCTTGCGCAGGGTGTGTGTGTGTGTGTGTGTTTTCTTGAGACAAGTGGAGGGAAACAGGACAGAACTACTTTCAGTTCATCACTCTCTCAACTCCCACACACATTTATTGTACTTCCCACTCTTCCCATCCATTCCATTACGATGGTAATAGGATTTGGAGGGTTACATTATTGCTGCTGTCTGAGCCGGCCTTGTGATATCCGACCCGTGCTCATCATGCTGACTGGCACACTACTTTCTGATTCAGGATTTCCTCACTGGGGCTTCTCTTCAAGACACTGTTCTTTTTAAAGGGTCCATTTTTTTTATCTGTTCCTGCGCAGGATTGACTTTATTTTTGACAAAGTGCACAAATAGTGATAACTACTCAAAGCCGGAAACTGTTCGATAGCTGTAATACAGTATTATAACAGAGTATAAGGGTACTCGCGTTGAGGACAAGATGTACTCTTTTGACCATCCATTATCATGTTTTTTTTCTCTCTAACATACAGTGGGTCTATGCGTTGGTACATCAAAAAAATCAGAACAAAATAAACAGAACCGTGTAACAATTCAATAACAGCAGCACACCAACGACAAAAAAGAACCTGAACATTTGAAACAGTTGAGAGATTGTTATAGATTACTGTTGTCATCATGTGTATTGTTATTATTCAAATAATATGCCTATCATGTGTTTATTAAACATATTAAAACCCTAATTATACTACACATAACAAAGGGCAAATATGATTCATTATTGGTATATATTTATATGTATATATATATATATGTATATATATACATATAGCCATTATTGCAGAGTTATTCCACGTTCTCCCTTCCCCATGATTTGTTCACCCCCCTCCAGTGTAGGTCTGAATAGTGTAGGTCAGCAGTTTGTCGTCGACCAATCGTCTTTATTTTTCATTTTTCGGTCATTAGCTCAGTCTACGTTGTAATCTGACCTGTGTGATTAATGCAGGTATACTTTGAAGGATGACCACAAACACCAAACTTTTTACCGGCACAATTTGCACTTGGTCCCACCTTAAACTCCTATTCTACAAAGGACAACAACAATGTGATGTATACTTCTGTCTCCAGGCCCAGCAGGCTGGGATAAGAGCTGATCCATGGGAGGTGAAGTTTTAAACACGCTGACACACCTTCACACATCATGTCGTATTATAGAGCAGAGCTCAGCAATACATCAGCTCAGTAATAGTTGGTAGAAGACAGCTCTGCGTCCTCCCTGGATGTCCCTCATGGCTGAACTGTGGGCTGCCTCATTCTTTTTCACTCCCCTGACCTCAGGGGCCTGTGCTCTCTGTCATAAATGAGTTGAAGAGGGATAACATTTCCAAAGAAAACCTTTTAAAAACGATAAATATGCATCAGTTGGCACAGCTAAAACAAATCATTTATACTTAGTTTTCCTAAAGCAACTGTTTTAAAAAATAAATAAAAAATAAAAATCCACTCCACCACATTAGTGTGTACATTAGTGTGTACAGCACAGAGCAGACAGCAAAACAAGACCAATATGCTTTGCAAAAATGCCAGATGATTAAAAGTAAAAGCTCCACAGTTAAACTGAGGACAATCACATGGAGGAATCTCAAATATAAATTAGATAAAATATAATATTTAAAAAAACAAGTTTTATTATTTTTTACATCTAGGCATGGTCCAGATGTAAGGGATTCGTGGGCCAAAAGTAGACCCTGGGCCAGGAGTTTGAAATCATTGCTCTAAACAAATATTAAAAGCTGGCCCAAACCCAGAGTGAAGATTTTTAGATCTTGACCCTTTGTCAAGGTGGTTTGATCAGGCTGCAGACAGGTGCAGGAGAGCAGCCTGCTGCTGTGGATCTGCTGTTAATTACTGTTAATCTGAGGTGTTTCACCTGAGGTGTTAATGGAGAGAGAGTCATTTCCTGTATGCCATTATTACAGAACTAAAAAAAGCCTCAGTCGGACGTATGTGTGTGTGTGTGTGTGTGTGTGTGTGTGTGTGGATACTCCAAGTTGCATTTGTTGAAATCATGAAACTGAAATGTGAAAACGTACGTTAAATGTGCACAAAATGTATCGAGCCATCGCTACCGGTGATACAACAATCGTAAACTTTCTTTCCATTTTATACTGAACAACTCGTATGAACTTCAGCGGTCGTTTTCAGTAGTATTTAGTTGTATTGGTCAGCACCACTCTGTACATAATCGAGCAAAGGAGTTGACGCAGATAACCAGAGGAGTTAATAGTTACACAGCTGAGTTATGGAGACAGATGAACATCTAACTGCCTCACTGGGGGTTTGGTGATGGTGTTAGTGGCTGAACTCTGGATTATTAATAAAGGGATTTGTACGGGGGCCAGGGTGGGTGTGGGCGCAAAAAGGAGAGAATTACAATTATTAGTGTGGGAGGTAACAAGGCTGTGAACAAGGATGTGGTAGTGGTATGTGGACTGAGGGAGGGGCGGAGGCGGTTCATATCAATAATGAGCTTGAGTATGACAAGAGGAGAGGGAAACTGAGGACTTATTAACTATGAGGGAAATAAACTGTCATCTTTGGGTCATGTAGATCTTGTGGGGGCCCCACTTGAAAATCATGCTTAGGTCCCCTGTTTGGGTAGGAGTGGCCCTGATAACACATTTAATTTATATGCACCCTTCCGAATTTTTACGGTGAGTTTTCAATTCATGTAACGAGTAAGACAAAGAGGAGATATATGGAAAACAGTGATTCCCTGTGGCAACCCCTGAAAAAAGGGACAAGACGAAAGGAAAAGAAGAAGAACGTAGTAAACCAGAGGTTTGTGACAGTAAACCAAAACAAGGTTAGTCTCCCAAGAAAACAATATGGCTGCTGTAGATGTGACTAGACTAATCAGACCGAGTGAGCTTTTAGCTGGGACTGGAGGGGCAGGTGGTGTGAAGAGGAGAGAGGCTGAGGGGGAGTCAAGGGTGTGAGTGTGAAAGTGTGTGTACATTTGAAGGAGGTTGGATAAATGTGGAGAGCGAGGTGGAGGATGGATCGGAATGTAAGAAGTAGGATTTTGAATTCATAGCGATAACAGATGGAGAGCCGGTGGAGGGGCTTAAGGAGCAGGTTAATGTGTTGTGGGGAACAGGTTCTGGACTTGATGAGACGGCTGGAGTTTATGACGGGATTACAGCATGGAAGGCACGGAGCAGTTAGCAGTTGTACAGATGCAAAGTAACCAGACAGCTGAGCAGTGAGGCCATGGAGTGGTGGGGGGTCGGGGGGGGGCATGTGAAGGATGGAGGTAGTTAGTATTGTAGAGGTGAAAACAACTCGTGGGCTGTGAAGGAGAGGTCGTGTACGATGATGAGACCCAGGCTCTTGACATCAACTGGCGGCCCGCAGGCCAAATCAGGCCCGCTGAACTGTCCAATCAGGCCCGCAACCAGACTGACCGGCCCCTAGAGTGTCTGTCCAGAAAAGGTTTGTCCCTCTGACAAATATAGTTAGTGACCTCTGATTTATGTGGAGGGCAGGATGGTCGAGTTGTCTAACATGTCTATTTTTGGTGTTGATTTGGTGCTGGTCAATAAGTATCAAATACCAAATTAATTTTTTGTCTCCATTAAGTTTAAGGGGCAGTAGAAATAGGTGTGATCTGATGATGACTTTCAACCACTTATATAAAACTAGGCACATCACAAGTTCAGGTCAGGAGAGTCAAAGCTAATGCTTCACTCAGCTTTGCATATACAGCGTCAATACTGGGAATGCTGTCATGCTGCTAACAGTGTTTGGCATCATATGCACGTGCACATAAGCTTTCCACTTGTGAGAAAGCTTCTCAGTGAGAGACAAAGTGGAACCAGTGTTGTGCAGCACAGCTAACCCCTCATTTTGGAACCGTTGTGATGTGGAGTTTTGACAAAGACCATCAAATTGAATACCTACAGTTAGGTAGATTTCAATAATGTTTTCTACACATCAAAAAAGCTAAAAATGAACTTTGTGATAAATAATATTTAATATGAATGTAACTGAATCTTTCTTCATAGAGCCAGGATTACCCTGAAACGTCTAAAGTCAATACTCACAATAAAGGAACACAATAGTTGCCATGGAGATTAACTTTAGAAGCTGCCCTGGTCCTGACCTGGGGTTTCTGGTAACTTTGAAGTATTTCTTTAAAAAGGCAACTAATAGGTTTGCCTTTGTTTTATTAATGTATACAAAATTTTGGAAAGTAAAAAGAGTAAAGTAAATTCCTCACAATGACAAGGTTTGCAGTAAAGTTTCAAAGATAAAAAATGTATGAATGCATGTGATGAAAAAATGATATATATCAAAGACAATATTTAATATTATTTTTGATGAGATGATCAGGGGACCTTGAAATGCCCTAGCCATAAAAGTGAGTCTGCCCTTTCCCTTTTGTTATGTCCAGAAACAGAAAACGCAGAAAAAACAGGGTTTGAGCCATTTGTTATTTATCCATTTACTTTTAGGAATACAGAAATAGCAGGTAATGCTGGTAAAGTACGGGATTTAAAAAAAAAAATCTGAAAAAACAAAAACAACCAAAAGATTCATAACTATGTCTGTCTCTTGAGCCAAGGGTTTTCAAAGTGGAGGCTGCTGGGAGGGTCTCGGAAAATTGGAGGGAAAAAAAGAAACTAAAATAATCTTGAACTGTACTGCACATTAACTGTTGTAACGTCAGAGTCTCAAGTTTCCGTTGCCACCTGAACGCACCTTGTGTGACAACTGGAACAATGACTCCATTATCCATGTGGACCTGGTGGTTTGGGCCTGTTATCAGGCTGCTCTGCTCCTCATGCTAACATGTAGTTAGCTAGCGGTAAATGGACAGATATTCTACATTAAACAGACCAAAGGAGCAGAACAGCATTTATTATTAGGGTTATTATTCAGTGGGAATATACAGGGCTGAAAACATCATTTTGTTATGCTTTACAAATGTAATCATGATTGAATAGTCAAAAAAGTAAGAACATTAATTTTTCAGATAAGAAATGGTTCCCCCTCTTCACTGGCCCCAATCTCTTTGGACTGAAGTGTTTCTTGTATTAAACGTGGCTCAGAGCCAGAGAACTGTGGATGATACAGTTTGCTCAAACAAAGTAGAGAGCAAGGGCCATATTTAAATGAACCACCGTGGTGCTGCACTGGTGGTTTACATAACAGGACCTTTCTGACCTGTTATTACAGCAAATGTTGACCTGCAACCACAGGCAATAAATGAAAGAAGCTTCGCTGCAGAGACCTGCTAAACTAAAGTCCAAAGAAGATGTAAATGGCTGTGGTCCACGTGTACTTTAGGAGGGGAGGTCGGGTGGGGATGTGAGGGAGGGCTATGCTGTAGGATGAGTGGAGAGTGGCCAGTATTTTTAAAAAAAAGAATCCACTCATAATCTTTTTAGGAAGCAATCATCTGTTTTCTACACTGACGTCAGCTGAACAGAACTGAACACTTTGTGTTTCTGGATGGTTTTACTGATGTGAAGACTGACACACCAGCAGTTAATTAAGTTTTAAATGTGTGTGCGTCTCTTAACGCCCCAATTAAAATTCCATTCCTGCCCAATTATTACACAGATAATGAATGTGAGTACGCTGACATTTAACAGGGAAGCTCCGCCGTCCTCCCACTGTCTTTCATCTTATTTTACACTGGAAAGAGAGGCAGCTGCAGCGTCCACGCTAATAAATACGGACAGATAAAGACAGGATCCACACTGTGTTACAGAAGAAGCAGACAGGGTGTCCAACGCAGTGGTAGTAACTAATCAAAAGTGGCAGAAGGCTGGTGGACCGTCATAATCAGGGTCATGTACCACTGGAATCCTTCATCAATCACCACCATGACACCATGTTCCTCTCATAACAGTGGTGAGATATAGAAACGACAGAACAAAGCTGGTGGAAATGTGTCATATGTTTTTTCTAAATACTGTGTCGGCGCATTAACCCTTTAACCTCTCTTTGTTCAGTGGTTGAGCTGGATTCATCTTTGGGTTAATGAAAACCCCGACCCAAAAAAATCTTGAATGAACTCTCTGGGAAGTTAGAAAGATCACAGAGATCTACATGATCTAGATCACAGAGATCTACAAAATCTAGATCACAGAGATAATCTAGATCACAGAGATCTACATGATCTAGATCACAGAGATCTACATGATCTAGATCACAGAGATCTACAGTGTCTAGATCACAGAGATCTACAGTGTCTGACTGCTTCATCGTTGTAACACATCTTTCCGACACATTAAGTGTTGGATTAGCTGTGGTTCCAGCAGACGTCTCTGTCATTGTGACCACTGATGAGCTCACTGTCCCTGTCCACTCTCAGGGGGAAACCAAAGCTGTCAGTCATCGCTGAGTTTTTCTACACCTTTCCGTGAATGTAAGAATCGAGACGGTTCTTCATCCTCGTTTGAATTAGAGTGAAAAATTATCTTTAATAGAATAATTTACCTTCAAATTCAACTGTCACTGAAAACTAAGTACACCTGAGCTTTAAATCCATCAACTGTTAAGTGTCTTGATGTTCGACTCTCATTTTTAAAATTGTTATTTTTATTCTGTACAAAGTTGAAGAAATAACTGCTAGTTCAAATCCCCCTACGCTCCCAACCTCCACACAACCGGGCAGCAAAGCTCATGAAAGACATCGGATATTAATACTCCAACCAGTCAATATGCTGCGCCAAAGCCCCACTATCGAGTTTTCATCAGAAAATACTACTTAGTCATTAACAGGTTTTTTCTTCTTCTCCTATTTTCGGCAGTTTTTGGACTATTGATTTCTGCATTACTAATCTTTACTGGTGATGAATGCAGCGTGCAGTTTGCATTCATCACCGTCCTCCAGCCTCGAGGCCAAAGACATCTACATTTTTATTCATGAATTTTACAAAGCTCTCTACATAACCTCATTCTGCATAACTTTCAACAGTGTGGCCTGGCACGTGCCTGACTAGATTATCTGTAGTTCTTATCTGTTTCTCAACAGTTCTGTTCAGATTACAAGACAGGAATCAAAAGATACCTTGTCATTTCTAAATTGTTTAATGCTTGACTGGTGAAGTTAACGGCTTCACTTCCTCCACATACATCAGAGCTCTGCTCCTATGGTGCGACGTGACTCCATTTTCACCGTGACTCAGAACTCACATACTTTACATCAGTATCTCTGTCACTCACCTACACTAACACAGTGGTGACATCATAATCTAGGACATAAAACACCAGAAGAGTCTGACTGACACCTGGGAGCCATAATGAAGGGCAAAAAGTTCCCAAAAAAAAAACAACACAAACGGAAGAAAGTGAATGTAGCACAATCCAATAAATGTCGCACAACCGGCAAAAACAAAGCCGTCTTCTGGGTCTAGCGCTGCGTGACCAAGGATTCATCACTACAAAATGTAGTAGTAAAGATTCATACATGTCCAAATTATAAACATTCAGGTTTTTTTGTATCCAGCACACCAAACACAGACAAGTAATCAATTACTGAAACTACTGATTTGAATGCAAAAACCACTTCATATTTCCATTGCCAAACAGGAGTGAAAATGCCAACCTACCAAACTGGTGTCAGCACACAGACGCCCCGTGACATAATACCCATGTATTTGACTGCAGTGGAATGTACACTGCATTGTTCTCCCTCAGGTTCATGCCCAAATTCACAGTAATACACTGGCTGTCTGCTCGGCCCACACAGCAGAGCTAAATGGATCTGGGTTTCACACTGACCTTTCCTTGGTCGCATGCTTCTTGAGAAAAAGGTGAAAACTAAAAACCATAGCTGTGTTAAAGAAGCCACTTTAAAGTGCTCTTCCTTAAGGCATAATTACAGAAGATGAAAGAGACAAGTAACCATGGGTGAAATTGCCTGAGGTCACACGGCCCTAAAGAAATACGTCCCCTCTGCAGGACGCTCCCTATCTATTAGATCTTAGGGGGGAAGTAGTGGAGCACGAGGGAGGGTTAATTGCCCTTTTGGAGGGTAGGTCATAGACAACGAGGCAGCTCCACGGGCTTTTGTTGACCCCTACTTGGCCTTTTGTGAGCCGCCAGAAACAATCTCCCAGATGACTTTCCTTAAGGGCACTTATTTTTTGGTAAGGTGAGCAAAGTCTGGACAATGCTGATCAAAATGACTACCCTAGCAGATCTTAAGGTCTCCACCAATGAAAAGTGCAACACCACAAGTGCTTCAGATTAACTGATACATTAATACATACTTAATACATACGTACACTGAACAAACGTCACATTAAAATGTTAAGAGTTTTTTCAGATAAAAAAAAGTCACTCATTCGATGAAACTTAATAAATATCAGTACAACCTAAGAGTATCTAACAGTATGGATGGATGGACGGACGGACGGACGGACGGACGGACGGACAGATCAGTAGATAGATACCATCTGACTGTGGTTATAACTGGTACCGGAAAACTAACACAAAAGCAGTGGCAACTCCACACTCTACACCAGGCGTGTCAAACTCAGGCCCGGGGGACAAATATGGTCCACAGTGTAATCATATTAGACTAGAGTCTAGTACTATACTAGAGTTGGCCCACCAGTGTATAGCCCCTATTGACTGGCAGGATTTGTAGTATTAATGGTGTACATTATATCACATACATTTTTTATTTTTTTTTGTTGGGCTGTCAACAAAATCTTTACATTAAAAAAAACTGGAAAGACTACAGCTAGAGAGACATAATAAGAAACAAATAAAACTGATGTGTGTTTTATTTCAAATTTAATTTCTCATATAATATAATATAATATTAGGCTTTGGTTGGCTCACTGACCTTCAGTTTGACACCCCTGCTCTACACTGTGCTCTCACCATAATGGTTCATTGTTTCAGCCAACTGATTTCTGTAGATTTCCAAATATGGCAAAAGTTGTTCTTGTCAGTCATTATGGAAATCCCTTCGACCCCTTTCAGATATATGTGTGAGCAGAGCTGTGAGTTTGAGTCCCCTGCTTTGGAGTAATATAAAGTGGAGATCATTTAACAAGCCAGTCAGAATTTATTTTGCGGTAAAAACGATTTGTACAGATTAAGGACTTGACACTCACTCCAAATTAGGCAGAACACTAGGGAGAAGAAAGCCAAACAACAGAGTTCCTTAATAATTAAGGAGACACATGTTGGTGTCAGAGTGTGACGTGGACTGAATATATTAACGGCCACGGTAACTGCAGGAGTTGACAGTTAATCATAGATCAGCAGTGGACACTTCAGCAGCACTCGTCACTGTGGACGTGTCTTAACAAGCGGCTGTAGGTTCAGCTGCTGCTAACAGTCCACTAATGTGTGTTACAGTTATTGACTGTTTAGGACAATTAGAGTTTGTCTTCATTCACATCATGACTGAGCTCAGGCTTGACTAAATGCTGGTAAAGTTTACTGTAGGTTACAAAAGTCACGGTTGTCAAATGTGGGCTGCGGTACACTTTTCTTTCGGCAAAGCTGGGGGAAAATGATAATGTAGAGAAACAGCCAGAGGCTGTCGGTGCATCAGAGAGAACTGTGGGAATAAATGACCACGTCCTTGGGTTTGAACAAGGTGTTTCAGGTTCTGAGGGCATTACTTTGTCTTTTACAGATTGTACTGTTTCAGCATCTTATATCATCACTGCTAATCACACTGTGGAACTGTAATACATCTGGTGGATATCTGTTCAGTGCATGAACGAGTGTGCACACAGCAACAAGACGACGTCCATCAGTCCATCAACATCTTTGACTGGGTCAGAAAGTGTGAGTGAACTTTACTGACTTATTTCTCATCAACTCATCGTCATTAAAATATACTGTCACACTTCAGAGAGAAGCGGTCGGTGAGAATCTGATGATGTTTGATGATATATTTTATTTACAAATTAGTGAAGGGCAATATCAGAACTTTTTGATTTGATCCGATAGCAACTGCTTTTTGTTTTCTCAATACTGATAACGATAGATATTTTTGTAATTCTTATAACCCAATAAAACACATGACAAATAGTGGCCATTTATTTTTTTATAACATTATTTTAAACAAATATTATTTTTACTCGATGTGACCTTTAATTGCTACCATGTTTAGCCTGTTTGTAGTAAGTTGCCCAGAACAGTGTGGAAGTGACACATGAGCTTTTGTAAATGTATTAATTGGTATTGATTCTTTGAGAGTAATCAATACTCTATTCCGAGGTACTGATACTCCCATCCCAGATGTGAAGCCCAAAAAGTGATGACTTTTTCACGTTAAAACAAAGGTTTAATCATGACAATAATATTATGTTGTTGTATACGAGGTCTGAAACTGTTACATGCATAAACAAATGCTCTTTACTGAGAAGTTTCCTGTGACGACATGACTAACAGAGCGGACAGTCCACCTCAAGATATTTCCCATCAACACATTCAGCCGATCACTCCAGTGAGCCTCAGGTCCTTCAGGCGTCTGTGCTGGACACACATCTACATCTACAGCGTCCTCTTATGCAAAGTCACTTGATCCTCTTTTATCCTTTAAGCTAATGTCACCTGGTCAGTTCTGTGTGACGCGGCCTCCCCTCTTAATGGGATTGTCCCACATGATGACCACATAGAGACGTGTGGGCTGCTGTGAATGATGGATATCAGGAACAGGTAATCAGTGCCAGAGGCAGTAGAGGAATCGTACTACAGAGTGTTGCAACATTGAAGGAGAACAATATCAGTTTTAAGACGAGATAAAAGATCAAGATCAACGCTGCCCCCTACAGCCCAACTAAAGACAGCATACAAAGTTGAAGTGTGTAATGCAGGGGTCACCAACCTTACTTGAACTGAGAGACACGTCAACAGTACTGAGAAATACGAAGAGCTTTGATACACACTTGAATACTTCAATAATAATTTAAAAAATGATGCTGCGCCGCCTGGGACAGACAGTAGGAGACGCTCACGTCAACATCATTACTAGTGTGACTGACTCAAAAAATCTAGTCTGGTTGACTTTTTTTTTTCTTAGAAAATACCCCACCTTAGGTGGTCCATGAGGGCACCCAAGTGCCCCAAGTACCACTTTGGCGACCCCTGGTGTAACGTGTGGCAATAATTGTCTTCAGAAACTGAACATACTGCAGCTGGGGTGTTATTTAGTGTTGTAAATAATATTTTAAAAATAGCTCCATATAGTCTTAAACCAAACTTCCATGTGTAATCAGGGCATTGACTTTGCCATCAGTCACTGCCAGTTTTTACTTCATGGCATAAAGATGTGTTTCATTCCCTTTAAATACAGAAGGTGGTTCACAGCAGCTTATCTAAAATCCTCATCATATAAGTACCTTAAAGAAACACATCACAAAAACACAGGAGGACTTCTTTCCTCAGTGCCAACCTCAGGTGTTGTTTATTTTCTTACCATCAGTCTTATAGAAAGAAATACCTTCCACCTAAAATACTCCACGTTTTACTGCAGGGCTGTAGACGATGCAGTGACATATCATTGCATTTTTACAGAGCTTGAAGTAACGAAAGAAAATCAAAGATATTGACCAATACCTATGCCTGTATATTGATTAGCTGTCTCTGACTATGAAGCGGGGTTTGGGATTAGAAGTTGAGGCGTCAGGAATATGAACGCAGATGGAGAGAGGAGGGAGAAAAGAGCGAGGGAGGCCTCATTTACAGACAGGTGTTGGACAGGAAACGCCATTTGTTTTTCCAGTCATTAAGGAAACCCACAGCAGGCGGTCATGGAAGCAACTTGTACCTGACAACTGAAATAATTACATTAAAAAATATATTGCTGTATAAATAAATCTTCCTAACGGTTTCCCATGTAACAAATGAAGCAATTTAAACCTTGGTAGCATCTCACTGTGCAACACAAAAGGCAGTTTTTACAGGGAGGGAGGAGGAGTGGAGGGAGACAGTTATGCATTTACCCATGATTGACGATGTGGAGACAATGCTGAAATAGATTCTAAAGCACCTGGAGGATGCTGAGGAGTGGGTGTGTGAGAACGCTGCCACTGGCAATGGGCTGTGACAGCAAGAATAAACAGGAATCTGCTGATCTTCATTCATCTCTCATTTATAATAGTGTTAGAAGTTCTCCGTCAAGTAATGTCATTAAAAAGAGAGAGCTAGCTAAATAGATGATGATAATGAACAGGCTCCTTAGATGTGTCACTGTTTGACACATGGCATCCTCGGCAGAGGTGTTCAACAACAGCCTCTCTGTGTAATTATATCTGTAGAAAACATTCAAGGCCACAACGGAATATGTTGTCAAGAGAAAAAAAAAACTAGAAAAAGAAAGAGAAATATGGCTGGACTTAGTGTTAGAGATGCACAGGCTCAATAGAACAAGATAAGGCAGGGATATCATGGGTGTGCATTCTGGAGGGGGCATGGGGGCGGGGCTCCTAAAACACTTGAGAGACATTCGATCAGGTGACGTGGAGAGGAGAGAGAGGAGGGAGGAGGAGTGTGTGTTCATTTATAGGTACTACAACTAACTCCTGTATCTATTCAGTCACATATCATCTCTGTACAAGGGTCCTCCACTCACTCTCCTATTGTGCACCGTAGGTCAAAACAGGGTCCTCCACTCACTCTCCTATTGTGCGCCGTAGGTCAAAACAACTCACTCACTCTGTACATCTGTACCTTTGTCGCTCACATCCGCTAACACAGTGGTGACATCATAATGTAGGACATGAAAACATCAGAAGAGTCTGACTGACACCTGGGAGTCAAAATGAAGGGCAAAAAGTTCACAAAAAAACAACAAGACAAACGGTGGAAAGTGAATGCAGCACAATGTTAACGTTAATGTCAACGTAAACAAAGGTGTCTCCTGGGTGCGGGATGATGACGCATTTGTCTGCTCCGCTCGCCAACTAGTTCCTGTGTGAAATTTGTTTTCACACCGTATGTTGGAGTGATGGAACACGACTTCGTTAATACATTTATGATGATAACTGTCACAGTTTGTTTGAGTTTATTTAATAAAAAGCCAAAGTTAATGCCGCTGTGAGAGGAAGTTAGACTACAGTATTAAACTAAATGACCTCCGTGGTTCGGTAATGTGCAAACGTCACGTTCGCTCAGATTTCAGAACTTCTGGAGAAAACCTTTTCACCAGCAGCGTTGACAGAGGTGTGGAATGAGAGTCAGTGGTGCGAAATGGGATCACAGAGGTGAGTGAGGAGAGTGTAAGAGTGTGATCACACAGTATCTCACATTTCTAAAGCCCCTCAGAGACGAAGAAAGCCCCTCCTGTGTCACACCAAAAATACAATAAACACAGCTGTTTGGGAAGAAGCAGAATCTGGGTGTTAGCAATGGTTCAAGTGCACCACAGAACCTTCTGGTACTTTGTTTTCTGTATTTTAGAAGATCCAGTGCGTATTAATATGCAACTTCTCTTTTTGTAATATTAGACTTACTTTTAATGTACACAGGAGACAAGGGATTTAGCTGATAAAGAGGACTGAGTAACTCAGGCATGGTCAAACTATGGCCCGGGGGCCTGTTTGGCTTTTTAATCTGGCCTGTCATACGTCTATCGTTATACTTCTGCCTTTTCCCTGCAGTGCCTGCATTTCCCCAATTGATGGCGTAGAAAAGGCTAATAGCATTTTAGCCTTTACCAACTGACTTTTACGTCATCATTTATCTTAGTTCATACAAAGCTTCATCTATCTGCTCCTGACCCGGCCACCCCTGTCACATTTTAGGATCCATTGTGGCCCGTGGGTCAAAAAGTTTGCCCACGCCTGGTCTAACTAAATTCAATCTCTGAGCGTTGCAAAAAGTCAAAGATGATCCACATTACATGATGTTGGTGTTGCATGTTCTCTGTAACCTACTAATGCCCAGCATGAATACTTTAGTCTATGTCTATGGACCGTGACAGTCCTCAAACAGCACAGCACTTCCTGGACACTCCCTCCTCTCCATGCTGCCTTCAGGCTCCCGCCACCGCCGCAGCCTGGAGGTGGACACTGAGATGAAAGGGAGTCTATTCCCACAGGCTGTCCGTCTGCCCAACAGTCAACAACGGGGCATTCTACAGTCTATACAAATAAGTATGCGACATATACATACACTGTGTATAC
>NC_024307.1:19572752-19590693 GCF_000523025.1 Cynoglossus semilaevis
ATATACTGTATATGTGTGTGTGTGTATGTAGTGGACAGCAGGAGACAGTGTTTCCAGCTCAGTTTCAGAACTGCACCAGTGGTGTTAAAGCTGCTCTTACTGCCTGTTCAACTGGCTGTGTAGAAAATGACACTTTATTCATCGTTTCTCGTTCTAATTCTGTTTTAATTATTTTCCATTTTACTTATACCATCCTCAATTGTATTTACACATCACCCAAAGTAATGAAAGAGTCTGTTTAACACTGACATTTGTTTCAGTTAGAGATCACCTTCTGTTAATAAGAGAAAAATAAAAATGGCTCCATGCTTGTTATGGCCTTCCAGTTTAATAAGGGTCAGTTAAGAATGTGGCATTCACAAGTACATAAATGAAAATACCCTTTAATACAATGTATATATATATATATATATATATATACACACACACACAGTATACACGCATTTGTATGTTTCTCTCTCTCTGTCTTCCCTTCCCCTCTGTTTATACACACACACACACGCATATGTATATTTAAATCCAATTCCATGTCTCATACATGTTTATAGAAGAAGACTGTTTATATAAGCGTTGACAGGAGGTGATCGTGGGTTAGTTGTTGCTGACCATGTCCATCCCTTTATGACCACAATGTACCCAACCTCTGATGGCTACTTTCAGCAGGGTAATGCACAATGTCATAAAGCTGGAATCATCTCAGACTGGTTTCTTGAACATGACAATGAGTTCACTGTACTCAAATGGCCTCCACAGTCACCAGATCTCAATCCAATAGAGCATCTTTGGGATGTGGTGGAACGGGAGATTCACATCATGGATGTGCAGCCGACAAATCTGCGGCAACTTGCAGGAGTGATGCCATCATGTCAATATATACCAACCTCTCTGAGGAATGCTTCCAGCACCTTGTTGAATCTATGCCACGAAGAATTGAGGCAGTTCTGAAGGCAAAAGGGGGTCCAACCCGTTACTAGCATGGTGTACCTAATAAAGTGGCCGGGGAGGGTAGATATATAGAGAGAGAGAGAGAGACAGAGAGACAGAGAGGGAGGTAAAGAGAGAGAGAGAGAGAAGAGGAAAATGCTGGGGAGCAGGTGCAGGTGAAGGCTCGACCGAAGAAATATCGCATCATGTTTACTAGAAAGAAATGTGTGTTCTACAAATTTAGATGAAATTTATGCTGCCTGAAAAAAACTGTTTACACAAGGTCTAAAAAAACTACAAAAATTCATATCATTCGTTAGTAACTGAACCTTATTAGAGTAACTACAAGTATTTTTTAGCACTGTATCCAGGCTGACAAGGTCACCGCTCTATTCACGCGTCTCTCTCTTTATCAACCTAATAAATGAAATCACTGTCACAGTAAATGACAGAAATAAAGCCGTGGCTCACGTTCTGGTTTGGCTGTCACACTACCAAAATCTAAAGGAAGTGAAACATTCCGCAGAAGGGATGGCTTCAACCTGTTGCGGGGAGCGAGACCGTTGTGTTCAGGGTGTGTTGGCCATTACAGTTCTGGAAAAACACATGGCAGAGATAACAAGCAAAATCTAAAGCCTCTGTCACTAAAAAGAAAAGGTTTGATGGTTAAGTTCTGACAGGTTTTGTGCAGCGTGTTCTTCTGGGCTCCTATTGTGATAATCAACAATAGACACAGCAGAAAGAGTGGTCTGTTGGTAAATCCACAGTTTCATTGATTAACACTGTGGGTGGTTGGGATTGGATGGGATCATTTTTTTCATGTCTGATTCCAAAAGCACAACTTGGTTGAGGTGATATTGTCCCTGTTCACAGCACGTCACGCAGAGTTAAGTTGAGGGAGCGAGGTGACGTCTGGCGGTTGCTCGACACCTCAGCTAGGGTGGGATTGGAACCCGTGGTCCCTCAGATAACAAGTCCACTCATATTACCATTTAGTGACACACATTCCAATTAATAATGGGAGAAAAACATCAGTTACAGTACTTGTTAAACAGTATATATATGTTTATATTTAGTTCTGTGTAATATCCATCCTAAATCTGATCTCTCACCACTGGTTTAGTTCCAGATTTTCACTGGTAAACATGACCTCACTGACTGAACTGAAAGCCTTCCACCTTTGCTGCTGTTCCTGAGAAACCTGACCTTTGTGTGGCAGGTAAAGTCACACACATTCAGCATAAGAAAAGACCAATATTTTCCCTCAACTCCACCATTATTAGCCCTGGCTTAGAAGAGGCTTTGGCCTGCAGCCCAAGTCATTATTTCACTGAGAGCAGCCATAGGGTAGAGGCTTAGGGACGGAGAGAATGCTTGAGCTGTTTAAGCTAAACTTTCAGCAAAGTGGGATCATAAGAGAAGGAGCTGCAGCTATTTATATATATATATGGTTTTAAGATATGTGAACGCTGTGATTAGCCATAAATATATACCTATATATACATATATGGCTAATCACAGTGTTAGCTTATTTCAAAACCATATATATGTGTGTGTGCGTGTGTATATATATTTATGGCTAATCACAACATTATTACATTTAGCATATTGTTTCAAATCCCTGAGACCTCAGTTCACACACAGTCATCTCTCTTCTGTCATTAGCCTGATCTCCAATCAGTGTATTCCATCTAATAAACTGCAGTTTAAATGTGCAAAGAATATCACATGAGAACATGCAGACCTCTCATGAAAAGCCATTTTCCCACTTTTTTCCCCCCCAACTTTTTAGCATGCTTGGCACATACACCTGCATCTGACTCTGTAGCATCACTGCACCGCAGCGACTCTTAGCCACACAATGCTCCAGACTTCTCACCATATTCTAATATTCCATCTCACAGCAACCAAAAGGGTGCAGATTTTGGTGGAAATTTTTTGAACACCACCATCAGTCTGTAAATAAAATAATAAATGTCGGCCATGGTGACTCATCCACTTCCCAGTAGGATTAGCTCTCCACTCTCCCTGCACCCACTAAGGAAAATAAATATTGGATTCATGCTTTCACGCTTATATTATGCCACCAAGTGCTGTTTACTTGTTGGTTTATTTCATCAAGCGCACAAACACAGATTAAGCCAGTGGGTGGTTCATGATTTTAAATTCAGTGGGTCATGGATTTTTATTAAACCCGTGATTTATTGTCTGGAGGGATGTCTCTATGAACAACAGGCAGAGCTAACAATACAACCAGTCCAAACAAATGATTAGAGAGGCACAAATGGACAGGCCAGTGAATGGAACCGACCAATGTTCTGCTCACGTTTCTCATGCTGAGTTGAACTGCTCAGTGGGTAGACACAGATTATGCAGTCCTGTTGCTCAAGGTTTTATTGGTCGGAAATGGAAATGGTGCCCAAAACCATTCAGTTTGCGTTTCCTCTTGGGTTCAGAATAACAGAAATGACTTCATGAAATTCCAATATTTTAGACACAATTTTTGCAGTGTGACATTTATACTTCATGGTTTAAAAGATAGAAAAAAATCTTTAAATAATTTATGACAGCAGGCAATAAGAACATTGCATTAAAAAATACAGTGCATATATCATGGGTGAAATGGAAGGAGAAAATATGCATCCATGGTAAAAGTTTAACGTTGAGTTTTTAGGCACAGGGGACAAAAACAGTGAGTTGCTGCGGCTCTTTTCAGTCTGCCAGTTGCAGTAAGAACACATTTGACACTTGAAGATGTCAGGATCAGATTCAGATTGTTGCAAACAAATAAAAAAACAAGCTAGGTAAACAAAGATACCTAGTCTTTAGTGTAGCTGGCTATATTTTTACTGTTTAATGTTTTTAGGTTAGAAAAGGTTTTTTTAATCACAAAAATAATGGGAACTAAAAAAAAAAAGATTTACCCTAAAATATGTCATGCTGCAGGACCTGAATTCCAGCCTAGGTCCAGGACCCCGTTGTAGCATGCTTTCAGATCTAACAGGCACTTTTACCCTTATCTGAGCTGAGCTACCATTCCAAATTCTGTTTGGTTCATCAAACAGCTCCAGGATTAAAAGTTAACCAGCCTGACAGTACTGTATTTCTCTTTACTGGTTTTAATCTTCTTCTAAAACTTTGGTACTTTTTCAGGAGGGATTTATAGCTCTAAAATTTGCTTTTTTACTTTTCTGAAAAACTGCATCATCTTATACTGTACATAAAATATATATGTGTATATAACTATATATGTCAGAGGGCAGAGAACTTGGGGCACCGACACTATGATAAAATAAAAACGTTTTTGTCTAACATTGTTACTGGATGTTTGATGTGCTGGATTGGACGGTTGGGTGGGTGGGTTTTGGTCGCCCGTTGATGATCACTGTGCTAAACTACAGTTGTACACTGAATATTACATGCTTAGCCTTCTTTCCAAATATTCATCTGTTCACTGGGGTTTCTCTGACTGAGAGTGCAAACAGAATGAATTTTACTAATGAGTACTTCCATAAATACTCCATTCATAGGCTATATATATTCATTCCCTCTGGAATGTCAATGTTGTGCCTCTGAGTCACTGTGTGAAAGCATCAACATGGTAATTACCCTCAAATGTACTGTATAAACCCCTGCTGTACTGCTTAATGATGAAAAATGCAGTGGAGAAGAGCTGTGAGGACACAGTGAGGACATGTGTTCATATGTATAATAATGTGAGGACATGTGTACCATGTGTAGTTTGTATTTGGTGCTGCTGTATACCAGCGATACCAGTGGGGAAGGGGAAATACTGTAAATGATGTCAAGAATTCCAAAAATGACACATTTAAAATTAGTATTAAGTTTATGCTGTGCTGGTTCAGTAGTAGAACTGTTGTCTGACTCATAAAAGGGTCTGTGGTTGGATTTTGTTTTTTTGATTACAGACACCAATATTAATACTGGAGATGATATTTTAGCCCAATAAAACATGACAAATACTGGCCATTTAATAAATTGAATCTGTATATTTTCAGAACATATTATTCATAACAAACGACATCACTAGTTTTACACAATGTGACCTTAATGGATTAACTGCTACCAGTAAAAGACACATGGAGTCACTGACCACTTCTGGTCAGTGGTCATGTGACCAGAAGAGGGC
Source organism: Cynoglossus semilaevis (assembly GCF_000523025.1). Taxonomy (NCBI): domain Eukaryota; kingdom Metazoa; phylum Chordata; class Actinopteri; order Pleuronectiformes; family Cynoglossidae; genus Cynoglossus; species Cynoglossus semilaevis. The sequence goes on from NC_024307.1 coordinate 19,577,827, forward strand.
GATGGTGGTGGGTGTTGTAGCACAAAAGCCTATATGTAGTAAGTTACCCTAAAAGATCTGGAGGTGGCACATTAATTAGTGTTGATACTTTGAGAGTAATTTAGAGTACTCATACAAGTATAGATATATGGATACCAAAGAATGGATACTGTCGTCACTAGCCTTCAGTCAGTGAATGACAGCACAGACCCCTCCCAGAGGTGAGAGTGCTAAGGTAGGGGATCGTTTAACTAGCTAACGCCGATGTGCTATAATCCATATTGAATTAGCAGGAAACAGCGGCCGTACAGACAACATGAAGCCTACTCCTCAGTGAGCAGAGAGATTGAGAAGAAGAAAAAAAAAAATCCCTTTTGTTCATGTAGCTTATTTGCTGCACCATTACAGTCTGAACGTGCCATAAATTATTCATAGTGGGGTTTTTTTAGGAGAGAAAATTTTCGGCTACAATTATAGAGAAGCCATTTTAATGCGGGAGATTTGCAAACACGTTCACCACGTACACCCACAACATTCAAATGGAACTCCTACAGCATTTGTCAGTGCAATCAGCTCTGCAGGGGACGCTGGAGCTTCTGAGACAGCAACCACACACAGCAGCGGATCAAGGTTACACACACACACACACACACACACACACACACACTCCCACAGTTGCTGCTGTATTTACCAGGCGACATTTACACAATGTTCTGCTGAGAAGAACATAATAGTAACCAGGCCTCAGTTCGTACAATGAGATGAGCTGTATTAAAATTTACAAGAAAAATATTTATCATTTATGAACATGATAGTATTCATGAAATTAATCTAGCCTAGGCCACAAACAAATCACATCAACCAATTAGCATAATCTATATTCAACTCTTAGATTAGCTAAAAACGACCAACGCTTTCTGTAGAATCCAACCCAGAACAAAAGCTGTACTTTAGAGGTTTCTGTGAGTCTAGTTTGGTTGTAAATACACGGGTCCTCGGTTTATGACGTCCTCAACTTACAGCGTTTCGTGGTTATGTCTCCATCACTTTATCAACAAAGCCTTGTTCCATCAATCCGACATATTTTGCAATTTTGTGAATTCGTCGGCGGATGAATACGTCACGCTGTGGTTTTGTTTACATTCTCTGATCGTACTTCATACACAGGACTGTGCTACAGTCGCTTCCTTTTATTTATGTTGTAGTTTTGGGAACTGTTTGCCCTTCATTATGGCTTCCAGGTGTAAGTCAGACTCCTCTGATGCTTTCTGGGACATAAGACAAGGACTCCTTTATATCTAAGACCTGGTTTAATAAACATTTGAATTATTTCTATTCGGGGAGCTACGGTAGTTGTCAGCTGACACTTAAGATACAATACAGTATATATATCAGAATGTACACTGCTGTTGTCAATGACGTGGATGGTGACCTTGAAGTCCTTCAGCAATATTGCATTACAATGTGTCATTTCTTTATGACAGACACTCACATGGACATGAAATATACCTCACTAACTCAGAGTCTTATGAAAGCCTTTGTTAACTTGGTGCAAAAACCTTGTCAGGTTCAATAGAATCACACTCATCAAAAATATTTCTTGTCAGATTTGCTTTGCTTGTAAATCTGAAAAATTAAAAATACATACGCTCCTGTCTAGATGATGAGTTTTCCCTTATTAAAAATAAATATTTATAAATCTAGATACTGTGTAACAGCAGTGTCAAGTTACCAACTTTGTTGTCAGTCGGAGCTAACCAGAGCAGGAGCTGTTGTACTTTTGAAAAGTTTTAATGCACACTTTTTGTTGAGGTAAGAAATTCATTTATTCATTTTGTAAATTAATGCTCTAAAGTTAAAACTGTATCTCCTGTCTTATGTCACGGCCACTACAATTCAGTCCATTTTACAACCAAAGCCATTTCTTTTGTTTGTAGTTTTTTTTCATGGAATTTCATGTTAATAGTTCGTCTTTTGACCAACATAAATATTTTGTAGATTTTTCTAAATTGATTTTGTTTCTCATTAAAAGTTGTACAATGCAATAAAAACTTATCACTAACATATAACATTTCCTTTTAACATTTCCATTTCATGTTTTTACTTTGCTGTGGCTTTGTTGCTTTGCAAAAACAACAATACCAAAACTACTTTTAAATAAAAATGTGATAATGAGTTTAATACTTATTCTCTACAGAGTATTTTTTTTTTTTTTTTGCTACAACAACAGAATTGAGAAGGTATAGTCACTTGATTTATGGTGCAAAGATACGGTGACGTTCCGCATGCAAAACATTGCAGGTAGCAGAATTCTCAGGTTGTTTTTTACCCGGGGCTTGAATACCAACACAACACAAGCACTGAAGAAAATGGAAGGTGTTTTTAACTGGTGTGACCAAACAGGGACCACCGGTGACGAGAACGTTGTAGCGTTTTAATTAGGGCTGGTCGTTAACTTGGTCCTGAAACAATCGAGATCCTCATTAACTCTGATCTAATGAGTCTTCCAGCTGGTTGTTGCTAAGTATACAGGACGGCTGACTTCCACTGACCGTCCACTTCACTGACTTCACTGCATTCAGGGAATCTGAGTAACATGTTAGACACTGCAATTAACAAGTGTTTAAAAGTACTGGGAAACATGTGGCTGATCTGTTGGATGCACAAACTGCAGTAAAAGTATGTTTGCTGTACTAGGTTTTTAGAGAATGTGAAACATTTCTGTTAAGGGTTAACTTTACCTCAAAGGTCACTGGAGCAGTAACAAAACAACTAACAAACAAACAAATAATACCCCTAACTCTAACCTGATAAAATGAACCGCATCACTTTAGCAAGTAGTAACCCATGTCTATCAATCGACACGGTTGTACATTTTTAGCTATATGAGGATAAGAGATCAGATGAATGAATGGTAGATGAAACAAAGTATTATATATTTTGTTTCAGTTATTGAAAACTCAAGCAGAAAATGCATTAAAATGCAAATGCATGCAAACTGTTCATGACAGTGTTTAGATTCACTTTACCTACAACATGGTTGAAGACTTTAATAGAAGTATCAAGTACAACAGGGGTAAAAACTAGATCCAGCGGCAGAATGAAAAGGGAGTAGTAGTAGATCATGAGTTATATATATATTATATTATTAAATATAATTCTATAGTGTGTAGTAGTGACCAAACACTAAGAATTGGATCAGACTGTGCCACAGAACTACAGCACTTGGATTTAGTCAGTATCCCAACATGTTATTTATACACAAAGTATTTGTAGCTTATATGTGTAAATATATATTTAACGCTTCCAACGTAGGTAGAACCCTTTGGTCTGGTCATTTCAATGGTGGCTCCAAGTCACAACATGTGGACAAGATATAAAGGAGCTTCGTTCAATCATTCAGTTGTTCTGGTTCACAAGATTCTGGTTGGTCACTCAGTTATGGTTTTGTGTGTGTGTTTTTAGTTTGTGGTAGTGTTTGGCAGACCAACAGGTCACCATGAAGACTAACAGGTTACCAACGAGACCAACAGGTCACCATGAAGACTAACAGGTTACCATGGAGACTAACAGGTCACCATGGAGACTAACAGGTTACCAATGAGACTAACAGGTCACCATGGAGACCAACAGGTTACCAATGAGACCAACAGGTTACCGTGGAGACTAACAGGTTACCATGGAGACCAACAGGCCACCATTACCTGAAGTTACTGTTTATAAAGTTGTTAGTCACAAACAAATAATACCCCTAACTCTAACTCTACCTATAAATTGTAATGGTGACCAACAGGTCACCATTACCTGAGGTTACTGTTTATAAAGTTAGTTAGTGTGTAATGTCAGCACCACACCGGCCTCCTGATGAAGCCAGACATGTGATGGGAGAACAGATTCTGTTTTTATTGACAGACAGATATTAACACAAGAAGCAATTGAGCATTGATTACTCTCATAAAGTCTTGATACTGATTAATAAATAAAAAGGGAAACTTACTACACCAGATATTTGACCAATTTCTAACTTTTATGATCAGGACTGAAGTTGATCAAAAGATAAGAAAAACATTATGATTTTTGAAGAGGAAATCCTTGTCCTTTAATAGTCAAAATTAAACTATTTAGGTCACACTGTGTAAAACTGAAGACATTTCATGTAATGCAGTACTGATATCAGTATAGAAAAAAAAAAAAACAAAAAAGAGGAATTGGTATCGTACTGAATCAAAAAATCTGGTACCACTCATCACGAGTCTGTAGTCTCTAGTTTAGACAAAATAAACACCAAAGACCAGAATAGTTCACTGTACGTGGCTTTGTCAAATATTCTAGAAAAGACTGGTGCAGTTACTGTTGCCACACATGCTAATGTAAACATCACACTAATAACTACTTATATTAGTAATAAGACACCAGTAAAGCTGCAATATAATGATGCATGGTTACCATCATATAAAATATTGTCTGGGTTAGAATTACATTTCCAGTCAATATTATGCGACATCCCTATAAAAAATACTGTAAAATGACAGTTAATCCAATAAGACAGTGATGTGATTGTATTTGGTTTCCACACAGAGTAGCACTTTATTGGGTTCTAACAGATAATTGCACCGCCTAACAGGTACGTCCTAATTATTAGTTGGACGAAGAGATACAGTGGCCGCAGATGATACAAGATGGAGAATGAAAACAAATCTAGACAAGATAAAAATATGTATGTGAGAAGATAAGTGTACGATACAATAACAGAGGACCCTCCTCACACTGAACTTTATGACTTACTTAAATAGAACCAATGCAGGTTTAGATGAGTCATGGAGGGGCTAGTCCTCTGTAGCTAACTTACCTCTGTGGGCATTTGCAGCCTATCAAGTTGAAGGAAGGTGGGCGTGGAGTCTGGGCGAGAGAGAGAGGGAGAGAGGAGGTAAGAGTGATTTGCGGTGTATATTACCTATTTTGTGGCGTTGTCTACGGCGTACAGTAGTCTGTGTACAAGAGTACAAGTCTGGCTTGTACTCTTCAAGTCTTTAGAACTTGGCAGTATCATCACTGTGTGCCGGGGACCGCCATTTGTAACTGATTAGATGCTAATATATTTGTAATTCATCTTCAGTGAATTATCAATGTGAATTTAGTGCTTTCAGATGATGAGGTGAACATCAGCCAACACTGATGTTTATCAAATGAATCACTACTATTAACCCTTATTTGTTTACACAGGACTGTGTGACTAATGAACGATTGTTTTTCCAGACGTTGGCAAGTGATATTACCTGTGGGGATAAACTATTGACTATTTATTTTTTTCCATTGGATGACAGGCTTTAATTTGGCAGCCAAGAGGAAACGTTTCTCTTTGTGAATGTCTCTTTTATGCATCTTTCACACATCCGTACGGACCAAATTATATTTATGGTTTACACTCAGGCTGACAGCATTAGCCAAAGTATCAAAGATTCTTACAATTATTCACAATTTAGAAAATCTAGCAATAACAAAGTTGTTCCTACGATGGCACTGTTCAAACTTAAACAGCTGGTGAAACTATAATTATATTATAGCAGATTATCACGACCACTGTGCTATGGTACACTGGTGGCTATGAGGTGTGCGGTGGAAAATCATTAAAATAACTTGCCTGAACATTATTTATTTACTGCTAATAACTTAGTAAATAAAATAATCCCAAAAGACTGGATTGCAACCCTCAGGTAGGTCGCAAGAGATTTTTTTTTTTTTTTTTGGGGGGGGGGGGGGGGTCCCACATCATGTTTTCAAGGAGTTTACGAATAATGTCTATTGACTTGGGGCGTGAAGGTTTGTGACTTTTCAAATATGGATCGTTAGAAAAAAAGTTTGGGAAACACTGCCCTAGACAGTAGATCACGACTTAAACATGGGAGGGATTTAACTGAAACATTACATTTCGGACTTTAACTGGAGCATTTGGCTCTGACTCGGGTGTAGAGACCCCTGGTTAACTTACAATCTCCCATGTATAACTTTAACACACCATAGCTCCAATGTAAACAAACTCATCGGACATAAATGAGCATTTGCAACGGCATATTGCAACAACATTAACATTTATTATCACACACAAAAACAGGCAATCGCCTTTTAAAATGTCGTGATGACCCTTGCAACCAATAAAATAAAACCGGGGGTTTCATAAACTCGGTTACGGTGCCGTTGCAGCGCACGTTGGAGCTCATTATAAATCCCCTCAAAAAAAAATAAAAATGTCTTCTTAAACTTACTGATTCGTAGAAACACAGGCAGGGTTAGCAGCCTGTTTTGCGGGAACTCTGAGACGAGGCGGAGAAACCAGTCAGATCCGCGGTACAGCGGTAGTAGCTGGAAGTTCCGATCACCCTCCGTGTGCAGTGGTGAGCATCCGTAGCGGCAGGATGCAGACCGACATGCAGGCTTCGAGGCACACTACACAGAAATGTACAGCAATAACAAACTCAGTATTCCCTCAGATAACGTTCATATAGTCACCAGTTCACACTCACTCGATAACTTGACGAAGTCTCCTTCCAGTTAACGACGGCGGCGTGGCGCGTAAAACCCACAAACCAAAACCAAAACTCCAACGGAACAACTTGTGTTTTCCCCCATTGTCGTCTCTGTCTTTAGTTCCACCCCTGCACAGTTAACGCTCACCTCTGATAGGCGCTAATTGGCTAATAACTGACACCTGATAACCGGCATGACACATTCAAAGACATCAAAAAAACTTAGTCCATTTTAGTTGCCAAACCACACATTCCACTATGTTTGTTAACAAAACAAACGTTTATAGAAACCAAACGTAACCATTTGTAGCAGGGAACACAAGAAGTTCATGTAAAATTGTACATTTGCATATACTGCATTTCAATGTACTTCATATTCCTTGTGTGAAGTTTTTGTTTGGTGTTTTTTGGGGGTATTTTTTTCTTGTTTTTTAGAATTATATGGATTATAATGTTGTAGGTCTTATTATAGGCTTTAACATTAAGCATTGTTTATCAGCTCCACACCTGAGAACATCTATGTCTATGTCTCTGCTTTTCATCTTTATTTATAATCTGATAACTGAAATGTATGAACTTAATGTTCCAATGTGAGCACTTCATATTTTGTTGTACTTTTCATATACCCGATGCATAAAGTTCATTTTATTTCCTAGTTTCCCTGGGGAGGTTAGGGGGCGTGGAACCGATCTGACCTCCGGTGAACAACAGGCACCACAGTTAATAAAGGGTCTGTATTTAAACGAACAATTGAACTGAAATGACCAGAAAATGTTGACCTCTCCATCAGCCAATTAGCTGTTCTAGCTAAAAACAGCCACTGTTGCTATTACCCCATGTGTCGTAGTAATTCTAATATGAATTTGATAATTCTGTGAATATAATTGGAAAGTTTCCCCTCTTTAGTCTTTGGAAGACTTTTCTAAATTTGGCCGATCCGTAAAAAAGTGTGTGGAAATTAAACCAGTCTGTGACAGGAAGTCCAATTAAGAACCTGAACCAGTGTGGCTTGAGCTTAAACAGTGTAAACTATACTGATGTGGTTTAGCAGCATTGTCCTCCGCTGTGTGGAATAAACACACTCACCTTTAGACAAGGCAAAGCTGTGAACGCACCACTGTTCAGATGTCCATACCTTTAACACCTACACCTGCGTGTTAGTGGTTAGTGGTGATTTAACCAGAGTTTATACATTTATACTCTGTATTGGAGATCCATTTAAGGCACTGATAAATAATAGTAGTCAAATAAATTCAGCTTCTCTTTCAGTCTTTCTCTTCACCTCCTCCCAACACAGATTTTTAGTGGTTCACAGAGACATCATTAATTCATTAGCCCAGTGGTTCCTAACCTTTTTGGGCTTGTGACCCCATTTTGACATCACAAATTGCCGGCCTCCCTAGGGAAATTTTTTTCTCGGTCACGTGACCACAGCTGTCAATCTAGAAGTGCCAGCTCAGATATGTTTGTATGTTGCCTTTTATTTTTGAACTTGAACTATTTTATACAGAGAATACAGTTGTTTAAAATTGTGTGTGCTGTTATCATTCATAATTAAAAAATATAGAATAATTAGTTGAATTAATATTTTTATCGTATTTATTTTAAATCAACTCTAGACATTTCAGGTGACCCTATTTAAACTCTATGTGACCCCACTTTGGGTTGCGATCCCAAGGTTTAAAAAACACTGCCTTAGACAATTAGCCTTTACCATAATTATTACAAATATTTGTATAATTTTTATCCTCACTCAAGATCCAATCTGATCCTAACTCTGACCCTAACTCCAGATTAAATCTTCAACCATGAAGTATCCTGTCACTGGATACGCAGGAAAGTGCATATTCTCTGCAGAAAAACAAATGTCCCCAATACAATAGTATATTTTGTTGTAACGTTCCTGGAAGAATAACTCTAGACTTAAACACACACCAATATTCACAATTAGGCCTTAACAATACAAATTTGATTGAAAGATTTCTTATAGGTTGATACATAAACACAGCCGTCCTTCCAGTTTCATTCAGTAACCATGCACATCCTGTGCCAGAAGCAGGTTCATATCCCTGTCAGCATTACATCTCATGGAAAGCTTGGTGCTTGTGGAGATTAGATTTACTCTGAGCTGCCATAAGCACATTTCCTGACAGGTTATATGAAATAAGATTTTATTATGGGTGTTGGCCAGAAGCTGCATGTACGGGTGATTTGTAATAAAGCCAGTGCTGAGGTGAGTCAGCAAAGGGGTGACCTCATTACAGCAGCTGGACCACAGGAGGGAAAAAACACATTGACTAATTCATAGCAAACAAAAATAGCAGCGATGGACAAACGAAGCCTCATTTAGCTTCGAGGCTCACAGCCAATCCTTTAACAACTCATAAAAAGTTCATATGCACACAAATCACCTAATGGTCAAAAAAAGCCCTCCAGGCAGATCCTGCTCATTTAGTTTTTATTCAACATTGCTTTGTGTATTGTTTGGCTACACAAACCTTCACTATCAGTGAGTAATTCTGTCAAACTGTTGTTATTGTCCAAGTCTGATTGAATCACAGCCCAAAATTGTGTTACCCAAAGAACTAATCCATATATACAGTATGTGGAGACCCACATCGGTTTATATGCTGAGAGATGAAGCCAAAAATCCAACCAACTGCTGCACCACCTGCATGTGGACATCGGACATAGTCAGTGATGTCACTCACTGCTCCCTGGTTCTTAAAGCTGCCACTGTTCACTGTGGTGATGGGTTAAAAACAGAGGTCACATTTGGTTGTGTGCAGTGGTGAGCTGTGTCACAGTGACGAGGAGTTCACTTTTGCTTTACTTTCATATTGAGAGCTTAATTTAAGCACACAGAATATCTTTGTATAACTTTATGATAATGATGTAAGAAAAAAAACCACAAGGGAGCCAATTAGGTTCATAGGAATTATTCAACATTTTATATTCTTTTGTAGCAAAATGTTTTCAAACTTGAACATTTTTTTTTTGTTTACACCCCAGAACCGAGTCTATGTCAAGTTAAGTACAAAATTAAATGGTGTTCATATTTACCAGAATGAATGGGATCGTTCAATGAAGCTGTAGTTTGAGAGCGGGTTCACCCAAATCACCAAAACAAAGACAAACAAATCCAATGACACAAGGCTGTTCAGTAGTTTCAAATGCTCACCACATCTGGGTACTCACCACAAGTTCTGGCGATACATTTTTTTATAGTACATGCTGATGTTTTTTTAATATTCTGTATGAACAGACTAAATCAAAAACAAAGTCATTTCAAGCTGAGCAACATTGTTCACACTTCGATAAAGTGGATTTTAAGAACAATTCTTACTGTAGAGTCAGTGTGAGGTCATGGTTATGAAAACATGTGGCTCAGTAATGTGTTTGGTAATAAGTTGGCAGAATTTCACAAATAAACTGAATCGTGCATGAAAATACTTTAAATACACTCAAAAACAAAGAAATAATTTTGTACATTTTAAATTGTCTTGATAAATGAAGTATTTCATTTTCTAATTTTGTAATTGTTGTTTACTTTAATTCAGTACCAAAGGAGAAAATAGCGTTTTCAAAAGATTTGGGTTTTTTTTTTTTGTACGAAATGTGTATTACTTACTGGGCAAAAAACAATGCTTTTTCAAATGTTTAGTACAAATAGAAGACACAAATGAAAAAGTTTTGTTTTGTATTTGGGTGAAGGGACGCTTCAAAAACAGTTATGAACTTCTCTCTACTTGACTTGACGTAAAATTCAGTCTCAGTAAATCCAATTATTAGGACCGTGTTGGTAAACTACTGCAAAGCACCGTCTTACTGTTGGTTTATCATGAAAATAGTCCTACTTTAAGACACCCAACCCTCCCTGCTCCTTTTATATTCTCCCCCATTTATTGTACAAAAAAGCAAAATTACAGAACAGTTCACCTAGGGAAAAAAATAGATGACTACCCTCTTCATGAAACACAGAGGAGAGGATGACAATACTGCGAAAGGCATCAAACATGTTTATGAAACTTCACTTCATGACCCTGCAATGTAAAGTCAATGTTCAAAGCCAAAGAAATTGCTTTGATGAGTTATTTTAAACAAACAAAAATTAAAATTGTAATTTCGGCTGTTTGGCTTAGGGTCAAATGTATCTCCTCCTCCTCCTCCTCGTGTTACTCTAATACATCTTGAAATAAACTCACTCTTCAATTTAAACTGCATGAGTGCCTCAGTCACTCTCCATCACTGGTGTGATTCTCCAAGAATTACAGCCAAATGGTACATTCTGCAGCAAGCCTAAAAGGGTCGGATGGATTTTGAAGAACATTCAAATACGGTGGCTACTGTAAGATGTGCTGATAAAATCTGAAACCGTATCCTGAGAGAACACTCTGCAGCCTGGGCCTTCCAGCTTTCAGGGTCAACTGTCGCCAGTGCTAATCAATGAGGAAATGGTATCAAATTATTTGGCCAAGTATATTTTTGCACAGGATTTTAGCACAAACCGGAAAGAAGTTTATCAGTGTTTTACTACAGTTTTCTGTTGGTTTATTGAATGTGTCTCATTTTATTTTCTATAGCCTTCGGTACAAAACCATCCAGGCTGTCTGAAGAACTGTTCTGTTATTTGAATACAGGAGGTCCTCGGTTTACGATGTCCGCGACCTACGGCGTTGGACTGTTGTGGCCTCACCCCCTACATAAAAGTTTATTAAGAAAGTCGGGTTCCCTCATACCGAAGAGAAAGACGGCTCTGTTTACATTCACTGGTATATATTTTTTTAACCATTTTGCCCTTCATAATGACTCACAAGCACGGTTCTGTCAGAACAAACTGTAGAGGAGAATAAATTCAACAGCTCACTGTCCCTGTGGTCTTCTTTGCTGTTCAACTGTTTCCCAGCTAACATGTTCCGTTTTCAAACACTTTTTTGGATATGTAATACTCAAGGTCCGACTTATGATGAAAATTCGAGTTACGACACCGTTACAGACCTAACCTCGATGTAAGTCGAGGACCCCCTGTAAGACAAAGGTCAGAATGAACATTAATGAGGTTTCTTCCCAGGGTCATATCAACCTGTCACCACCTCTCCTCCCAAACAGGAGGGGGCGGTGTCAGAACGTTTTTTTTTTTTTTGCATAAAACCTGTGCCAAATCATTATGTAAAATAAATAAAAAGTCAAATAAAGTTAAAAACACAGATGAAATTAAAAAAATAGTTGCGATGTAGCACAACCCTGAATTTGATCGTAGCCCGCTGATAATTTATTCAAATAATAAATATTAAAAATCATAGGAAAACATGATAGAAGAAAATAAAGATGACTTTGTTTCTTTTGCTTGCTCCCCAGGTCCTTCATTGCACTGTAGTAGTCCCATTCCACGTAGTAGTCCCATTCCATGCTGAGTATCCATAACACTGATACGTACATGTTCTTTTAGTTGAGGCAAATCCTCAGAGTTTTCTTTTCTTAATGAACACACTTTTAAGTTACACATGTCGCAGGAAGTTTGTGTTTTTCTGTGGATTGTGGAATATGAGTTTCACATCGGAACATTCCTGGAACTGTCATATGAGTCTTTTTCTGTTATGATCATGGCCAAGGATAACGTTTCAGTGTCTTTCTGCACATATAAACGTAGTATTCACAAGATGAACATCATTCCTCTGAAACAGCACTTCTTCAGAGCTCAGGTCTCCACAGTTCCCATCGGGGTGTTATCTACGGACCTGAAAACGAATTCACCGACTTCAGACTGTGCTCTCCATCACCCACTCTGAGCTATCAAAAGTGTGCTTCTCTTCCTCGCTGTCGTCCAACTGCAGCAGCATGCCATTGACAGACAAACTGCGTTTAGTCCAGATGTTACTGATCCTGCGAGGGTGGGTGTTTTGACACTGCGTGGTCCCCACATGACCCATATCAAAGGAATGGCTCCTCTTGGGCTTCCCCTCCTGAGGCAACCCAAGGAGCCGTCCGAGCATGGTAGTGGACTCTCCTCGTCCCAGCAGGGGTTCCTTGTCAGAGGCAGGAGCTTTAGTCACTGCTATAGTATTGGTAGCGGAGGACGTCCCAGATGTCCCTGCCTGATCCCTTGTTGCCCCTCGCAGCTCCATTGAGGTGAAGGCTCCCAGGAGGTGGTCTAGATTTGGACGTGCTTTGGTACCGTGCCCATGCCTTCGAAATTTGCTGCTGGGTAGTGTGCTGCATTCACTGCCCTGCATCGTGTAGCTTCCTCGAGCCCCCTTCTCTGTTTGGCCCTCTAAGGAATTACACGAGGAGGAGGATGACGACAGGCTGCTCTGCAGAGATCCACACTTGAACTCCACCATTTCCTCACGCATGACAACAACTG
>NC_024307.1:19590778-19610654 GCF_000523025.1 Cynoglossus semilaevis
CCGTTGGTTTGCGAGTACGTGTTGCTCATGGCGGGCAATTTGTTGGAAGGGATGCCACTGGTAACCTTGTAGCGAACCATTAGAATAATGATGAAAACCAGGAGAGTGGCAACGATGATGCCACCAATTACCAGGATCATGGTGCCGCCCAGAAATCCACTGTGAAGAGACTGGCACTGTGGGTAGTCCTCCGTGGTGATGAACTGGACACAGCCCACAATGTTTGTGGCAGTGAGGGTGGTTGCACTGTCTTCCCAGATGGCCAAGACACACAGGTCGTACTGAATCCCCGGAACAAGATTTGTGACCACAAATGCTCTGTTAGTCATGGGAATCATCCTGTAAAACAAAAAGGAGACAACAATTTTTCTCATGCAGTTTGAAGTTTTTTTTAATATATATATTCTATATGAATACAAAAATTCATATAGAACCTGCAGTAACACTAACCATTCCACTGCTATACCAGCAGTGTTCTTTAACCACCTTGTCGAAACGGTTTTACTGATACGCTAGCAACAAATTCAGTGTCCTTCTAGTGTGTCAGAAAGGGCAAGTGGCACATGACTGGAAGCAATACCTGAGAAAAACGACTGGAACAGGTGGAACGAGTACTTTCAGTAGTAGATGAATCGGGGAAAAAGGATATAGGGGACAAGTGAAGGACAGACTAAATCAGGAAGTGCAGGAAATTAGTACGGAGGAAGTGAGGGCAGCTTTGCAGAGGGTAAAGGGTAGAAAGGCACACATATATATAGATAACGTACCGTTTCAGGTATAAAGATGCCAAGGAAGATGGCTATTTAACTTGGGGTTGAATAAATAAGGAGTGTAACAGTACAGAGAGCAGGAGTAGTGTTGATATTTGAAGGTACTTCAGTGGACTTGTTGAAACAAGGCCAAGGTGAGAGATTCATATCTGTGATATGAAACAACTTGGTTTCAGAGACAGTTAGATACTGATTACATCTGAAGTTAGAAGCAGCTTCACTGTCTCTGTGTAGATCGAGTGTAGGCAAACAAAGGGGTTCCAGGAAAGGAAGTGTGGCTCTGTGTGTGTGTGTGTGTCATAGATGTATGAGAGAGCAGTGAAGGATGTGTGCAAACAATACAACAGTGGGTTTAGGAATAAAAAACAGAGCAAACAAACTTCCTTCATTGTCCTATGGATGGTGTAAAAAGGCTGTTCTGATCAATATTAAATATAACATTACTGCACATAATAGAGCATCAATATATGCAAATCATACCGCTGGTAATAGAGTATGAACTTTACATACACTGGTAATAAAAACATAAGTGTAAATGTAACAGCTTGCTGTGTCTTTATGCAACAGTACCTGCATCTAAAACCTGATCCATTTGTGGCGTCGCAGAGACAGAACAATAACGGGAAAAAACTCTGTTGACTCAAATGCTCGAGAGAACTTAAGTGATTGCTTCTTCTCCCCCACATAGCTCTGATTGATTTTTAATCATACCACTACTTCAACAGGGGCAGAGCCCTGGGACACTCCGCTGGCCGACTGGAGCGCAGTTGCTTCTCAATGTGCAGTAAATAAAGTCATATCAATATTAATTTAAAAAAGTTGTCCTTATTCTGCACATTACCACCTCCCTGTAGCTTCTTATTTATCTGACATGAAAAAGGCCTGCACTCATTAATGCCTTGTACATAAACTCTTTGGCTCACGTCCCTACTGCACACGAACCAGGTTTGGATTACAAATCATTTGTAAGCATGAAAGCTCATAGTGAGCTGCTGTCAATAAGCAGCAGCCAGTTGATAGTTTAGATTCATCATCATTGGAAATAAAGCTACTGCTTCAGCATCTCTGTTGTTACATGCTGGAAACCCAAATCTGGTTCATGGTTAGTTGAAGCTCGTGCTCCCTCGCAGCTTTTAGCTGTGCACTCGGCCATTCCTGGCATTCCAGGTCTGAACTAATAGTGCTGTGTGGCAGAGGTAAGCCATCAGGAGTGGCTAACAATAGTACATCTGCAGTGCTGGCAGTGCTAATTGTTTTCTACCTTTGTCTCAAACCTTTCCTGACCAGCATGGCCATGTGTCTCTGCCACGAAAAATGAAATGTGGTGGGGTTTGGTACAACACCCTGGGGTGGAGAGGGGAATCTAATTTACTACCTCTACACAGGGCTTAGGAAATGTAGTCCCTTATTTGTCCCACAATGGGGAAATCCAGTGTGAGTCTTTGCAACCAACACAGGAGGCATCATTAGGTATGTGGTTCCTCTGGGGCTCAAACCCAGGACCCTTCTGCGTGTAAGGCAGATGTGTAAGGCAGGCGTAGTAACTGCTAAAATATGGAACTTTCAATCCCTGACTTCAACAACATCGTGAATCGTTCTTACCTGTAAATAAGAACCTTGTCCTCGGAACAATTGTACTGAAGTTGAAACATTTTGACTTTTGGAGTTGATTTACTGACAGTCCACTTAACCAGAGCAGACGTGGCAGTCACTTCAGACAGAGACACTGCCTTCTCCGGCGGTGGTTTAGGCTCTCCTTTACTTATTTTGGTAGAACTGGTAATGTCTGATAGGCCGGACTTGGGCTGTGTGGTACGGTTTGTACCATTGCTTAAATGGGGAAGTTGAATAATGGACAGCTCGATGGAGGCTGTAGATTCACCAGCTGCATTGGCAGCTATGCAAGTGAAGATACCGTAATCCTTAGATGTAGTGACTGTAATGTCCAGGGTGCCGTTCTCGTAAACAGTTGCTCGGGAGGAGTTGCTGATCAGATGATCATCGGGTGCTATCCAGTGTACAGTTGGCATTGGATCACCAACAGCTTTACAACGCAAGCTAGCCATTTGGCCTTCAAGGACAAGCAATTTATGGGTATGTTGTGTGATCAAAGGAGGCTCACAGACAAACTCCTCCTCTCGGACAGACCAAAAGTAGCGCCCCTTTAAGCTGGCAGGAGATGCGCAGGTTTCCATATCATCATCACGTTCCAGCCTCCGTAGCCAAAGCACCTCACAATTGCAGTGTAACGGGTTTCCGCCGAAGCTTAGAGAAAGCGACGGTAGGTAAGGAGTGCTCATCACTTCGCCGCTCTGGGAGCGTGCAAATATGGGATCAGGGGGCAGCTTTTGCAGACGGTTGGAGGTTAGGTCCAAACGAGCCAGTTTTTCCAGATCAGTAAAAGTCCCCTCTGCAATAAATGCGATAAGATTATGATCCAAACTCATCTGATGAAGGTTTACCATCTTGCGAATGGCTTCCCAAGGCACACTGCGCAGGTTGTTATATGATAAATCCAGATCTTCTAGTGTCAAGGACAAATCATCAAAGGCTGAATTGGAGATCTCATTTAGCTGATTATTGTTGAGTATCAGGTGCTGTAGGTTGATGAGACCTCGGAGATCATCTGGGCCCAGCTCGGTCAACCGGTTACTGTCCAGGTGCAACGATCTCAGAGTCTCTAAATCAATGAAAGAGAAAGGCTGAATGGAGCTGATGGTGTTGCGAGACAGGGTTAAATCCACCAGACCAGTCATGTTGGCAAAGTCCTGAGTTGTGACCTTGAGGATGAAGTTGCCGCCCAGCCGCAGCTCTACAGTCCGCCGGTCAATGTCTGGCGGGACAAAGAGCAAACCTTTGGAGGGACATAGAGTCCCCAAGGACTCTGAGAGGTTCTGGCAAACACAGTATTTGGGACATGCATGGGCCATCATGACTGTGGTTCCCAGAAGTAGGAGACTGAAGACCATCCTGTCCATGTTAGATTGAGGCGTGTGGACCTGCAAACACAACAAGAATGCATTAAATTCATTCAAAGGGCTTTCAAATATATATTTAGTATAATTGAATTATATGTATTTACAGAATTTTACAGAAAACAGGCAATGTATGGTCGATGACGTCTGTGTAATGTCTCCTCCGAGAAGACATAAAATGGCAGTCCTTACAGCCAGATGATACATGTAACAATTGTTTAAGAAACCATTAAAAATAAGAATAAGTGAAAATAACCTTTTTAATTACAAGGCCAAACAGCTGTGGAACACAATTTTCCTAATCAGCAAACATGTCTATTTTCCAAAATGAGGAAACATAACTCGGTACACACTCTGTAAAAATAGAGAAATTTGGTCTGTCTGCCATCTGTCTGGAATTAAAAAAAAAAAGGCTTTGTATGCTCCTGTTACTGCTGCCCTTGAGAAAACATGCAATCTTCTTGGAAGAAGCAAAAGAAAGGCTATTTCTTTCTCTTAAAAAATATTTTCTTTACAAAAAAAACATAACAAAACAAAACCATTTTTACCCTTGTCAGACCTGTTTTGTCCTGCTAGTTGTTTAACTTCTCTGAGGTTGATTACAGCAGTGGTTCTCAACCCGTGGTAAAACGTCTGCTCTACACCAACGCTAATGGGTAATTATTTAATCACAATTAATCGAATATAAGTGACATATAAATATTTGACAAAACAAGCAACATTTTTTAATTCATACATTTTTGTAGATGACTGAACAAATGAACACATAAACATGTATTTAAACCATGATAAACCAAAGAAACGTTCTCCTCAATCCACTGCCACCAACGTCACCAGTGAGTTGTTGATTTATCAGATGTGGATTTATTTTGTCTCAGAAACCCATTTTCACCTGCCATTGATTATAGGGTGGCGACTTGTGAGAATAAAAAGTTGGAGGTTCACCAGGTTACAGTTTTCATTTGTTTTCATTTGTTCAGAGATAATCCTGCTGTTGTTGGAATGGAAACAAATACATCGATAAACAATATTTTCATTTGAAAAGTGTATCCATTTGCATGTTGTAATTTCTTCAGATTTAGTTAAGGAAATCGTAGCTTGGTGGAGGATCTCTCAATGGACAGAACAGGTGAAGAAGCGTCGTCGACGGGAGGAGCAGGGGAAAAAAAGTGGTTTTTCAGACTAAGGACAAATGTCCAACTTGTCGTCAATGGTAACACTACACAGGACCAGCAGGGAAACTAATCATAAAAATGAGGTAACTTTTTCTTACTATGTAAATGCTAACTGTCCAGATGTTGTGATGGTCAATAAGCATTTCACAAGACAAATCTAAACAGCACAGTTCAGTCTGTAACGTTGTCTACTGTCGCTGATGACCAAACGTTTCTGAAAAGTTTAGCAGCAATGAATCATTTCCAGCAACTAAAATTAGCATAGTTTTTATGACCTTATTGGTGGACCTTGTTAACATCAAAGTGGGAACAACAGTCAATGCTCTGATTGAGGGGAGTCAATATTTTCCCAAGTTAACACAGAATCAATTAGATACTTTCTAATTGATTGGGCACTTTAAACATCCAATTCGTTACAGGAGGATTACCATGTCAGGGATCTACGAAAATCACTTTACATTGCGCTATAAGAACGAAACATCTAAAGTAAGTTGACAGCCCTGTGTATTAGTAAAAATATTACAAGTACACATTACTGCATTAAGCCCAGTAACACACAGTTTCACACCCTTCATATCACATGCCTTACACCCCTTTCTCTCAATTTATCTATTTGTCTAACTTTCTCAAACGGGTGCAATTCTTAACATTCCATTTTAGCTAGATAATTACAGACCTTGTCCACAGTTATCTGGGACTCTGCAGCAAATCCCCAGTAGGGCTCACAGTGAGAAATATCATCAATGACAGTTTCTGTGATGGACTCATTTTAAATGAGAGCTTCTAGAAGCACAAATGAAGAAATAGTTCCAGAAGCAGCAGCCTTTCATGATTTTCTTTTGATACTCCTATCACTGCAGTGCATATGCATTTTTTAAAGGTGGGGAAACTGTTCAACCTTAAGAAACTACAAAGAGGTTGGGTTCACTAAGATAACTTAAGTAGAAGTGTTTAAGATAACGGATTAATCAGGTTGAACATTTTAAAGCATTTTGATGCATGAGCAGAATGACGCACGTGGTATATCCAAAAATTCCACCTTTCATCAACTTATGGTTGCTCTAATACCCCGTTGATACACATGTTGTTAGTGTAAAAACCAACACTGCAGAACAGCTAACGTCTAAATGATCAACTCAATAGCCAGCAGTGGTTTGTTGAGGCTTTAACTTCAGGTCAGACGCCCAGCTAGAGTCGGACGAGGGTCAGTGAGTGCAGGTCAGTAAGTGAGTCTACTGCTGACAGGCTGATTGACAAAATGGATTGTAAGGTGCTGTAGACTGATTAATACTGTTGAGGACAAGAGCTTCAACAAAACTGACAGCAACTCTCAGAGCGAAGTCATCGTCAGGTTGCACAATAACGACTAAAGTCCATCGATACTTTCGCATATTTTTCTTACGTTTTTCTTCATG
Source organism: Cynoglossus semilaevis (assembly GCF_000523025.1). Taxonomy (NCBI): domain Eukaryota; kingdom Metazoa; phylum Chordata; class Actinopteri; order Pleuronectiformes; family Cynoglossidae; genus Cynoglossus; species Cynoglossus semilaevis. The sequence goes on from NC_024307.1 coordinate 19,597,114, forward strand.
TATTTAAAATAGTTGATTCATCTTAAAACATCCCAGTTTGTTATGCTAAATGACTATCAAGACTAATCAGGATTAACCAGATGAATCCACAGTTACTCAGTAAATAATCCAATAAAAACAGTTTAATTGTTTGACGGACCATGACCTTTATATTAAGCCCAATCATTTTCCCTTAATGGTAGCAGTGTAGCAGCAAAGTGTAAGATAGAGTGACATCATTTGTTATGACCATTATGTTATATGAAATACATATTCATATTCAATACATATTCAAGTTTTAAATGGCCAGTATTTGACATTTGTTTTATTGAGTTAAATAAAGAGTTAAATAAATTGGCAGAAAAGTAATCGGTATCGAATTAAAAAATTCTGGTATCGCATCACTGGTTTTTATGGTGTGATTTTTCATTTCTCAGCATCAACTTGTTCAGATGTTTAGAATTTTATCTGACCATATAACACATGATAATGAGAAATACATAATGAGCAGAGTGATAAATGCATAAAGCTAACGATGCATTCATTATAGCTCCTGTTCCTTCCTCACCTTCCCAGCAGAACAGAAGAAACGCAGCTTCACAAAGGACCATTGTTCATCTATTAATGCTCTCACTGTCGCCGCTCCTTCATTATCCTATTATATTGAACTCATTCATTCTCGACATATTTGTACAGTTGAAAACAATGTCTCCCACAATAATAAGTTACTTACTTGAAGTGCCAATTAAGATAAGAATATTATACAAACTAAATGAACACATATCATGGTCATCATCATCTGATTATAAGAGGTCAAGGTGACAGCATGTGATAGTATAATGAGAGGCGTAGTACTTGCATTCAGAAAGATACTGCAGTAATTACTGGTGGTGTAGTAAAAAGAGAAGGGTCATTAAATCCGTTAATGTCTTTAAAAGCTTTATGGTATGGTGAGACATAAAATCATTAAAGTTGTTGAGGATGACACAGAGCTTTGACCGCAACACTCAACATTTCAGGCATGAAGTTAACACACACACACACACACACACACACACAGCGACATCTTTAAATCTGTGTTATGGACATTGTCTGAATTAAAGTGATCAATTATTCCTTGGCAACTTCCTGGAAGAGCTGGGGTATTTATGGAACTGATTTCCTGTCAGTGTAAGCACAACATGCACACTGTATTGATTATGGTGATGGACATAGATTGATCAGAAGCTCTGGGTTGACATGACCATTTTTTCTTAGACTGATGGAGCGGTGTGGGCGACATTAAATGGCACCCTAAAAATAGAAAACCAATTATATTTTGTTTCTTAGAAAAAACAAAACAAAGCTGTCTTGCAATTGTCCAAAAACTTGCATAATTTTAGCCTGGAAGCATGATTTTACATCACAGTCTAATGGCCAGGTGCCATGAATATTTAATTCAACCTTTACTTAACCAGGTTGGTCCCACTGAGAGGCCAGTTCTCGTTTCCAGGGGAGAACTGGCACTGGATATAGCACAATGCCAACCTTTGTGGATAGGAAGAGCATTTGTTAAATTAACAGTTAGACGCCAACATCACCTGTGCTATATTTAAAGAATGTTTCGCCCTAAGGATAAGGCACCAAACCTTACAATATGCAGTAAGCACATTTCACATGAGGGTTTCAGGCTTTTCCATAAGTGTTGAGTGGTAATTAAAGAATCGCTCACACAAATGGAACACAATCTCGGGTCGATAGTCAGTAAGAAAAAAAAAAGTCCCTTATTTGTCCCAAATTAACAGTGTGAGACTTTGCAACCCACACAGGAGTATTAATAGCTGCCACAGGAGGCGCCATTAAGTATGTGGTTGCAAATCACAGGCTGCCATATGGGAGGCGCCATCAGGGACATTTGGGTCTTCTGGGGCTCGAACCCAGGACCTTCTGCATGTAAGACAGATGTGATAACCACAGGAACCATTACTAAAAGAAGTAAAGGTGAGGACAAAACACTTCTTTATCGTTTGAGATTTTAAATGTAAATCCTGACAAAACAATAGTACATTTATATACATTTCAGTTTGAAGTGACAATATATCATTAGTATTTCAGCAGAAGGCCAGGCGAGTACAAGGTGTGCCTTGGGAACGGGTCTCTGTTCTACATGGGTTGCCTGTATCCCAACACATCATCGCAGCTGTTTAGCCATCTGTTAGACCAAGAGTCAATGACGTTTGGAGGCAGAGAACGGAGCCTTTCAGATACTGTTTTTTGGTTGTTGTTTTTTTACAAAGTGATCAATACGCCATCAATATTCACAAACTCATGTCCTACATTGTGCAATTAGACTTTTATTTTTTAAGGACACACATTCCAAAAGAACTATTTGACACACAGACACGCTGCAGCTGCCATCTTGACTGTGCTCTCTTCCCAACTGCAGCCTCGGTGATCATTTGCAGATGTCGGCCACATTTAATGGCATAATCTTTCAAGATCTGGAGGGTGGTAAAGTAAAACACTCCACTGCTGCCAAGATTGAGTGAGCACTGAGCACCGAGGGCCGGACTCGTCCAACATAACATTAAATTGCCTTTGTTCTGTGCTGCACTGATAAATGGATCACAACGTGACGGCTTGGCAAAGCCCTGAATGCTGGGTCTAGGATCGCATCGCACGTGGGCACACTGATGTTCTAACTGCTGTACAGGAGAGGCCAGCATTTATCAACTTTGTCTCGTTCTGCCCTGAACGGACAGACCATGTGTTACCCTCTCTCAGCCCTCTTAAAGAAAACACAGAAACAAAATCTGACACTTTAGTCGATGATAGTAAAAGTAATGTTTATATTTTGTCAAATACCAACGCTGCAGCCATTCATCTGTCGACTGGATCTAAAAAGGCTTAATGAATATCTCTGGACCGTCCAGCTATCAATGAGCTGGTCTCTCCACTGCCTTTCCTGATAAGCTTCTCTCTTTATCAGTTTGGCATCTGCTGGACGACGTAGTGTTACAGTGGGCAAATGGACTCATACAAGATTGGCCTATCTCTGGGCAGGAGGAGGACACATCTAGTTTCTTGTTTTTTTCCATTTGTGAAAGCGTCTGATTTGCAGAGATGCTTAGATTAAACCATTCTTCCTCCACCGGACTACCGTGTTAAAGATAATAAACAGGTACTGTAGAAGTGCTGAGGTTCAGCAACACGCTCAGCACTTTTCTCCTGCCCCAAAGGAACGGCTCACAGAAGAAAGATTTATTGCAGATGAACAAGGACACAAGACTGAATGACCAAGTTTCTTTTCTTTTCCTTTTTTCTCTACTACAGACAGAGACATTTCATGACGATAACGAGGTCCCGATCTATCTCATTGTCAGATTAGAGTTTTTGAAGATTTCTCAATAACTAACGATAATGTCATACCGTACTGTGACTGTGACTAAAGATTTTTCAAACAGGACAAACATATATAAAGCACTCTGGTACATTTCAGTCCCAATTCTAACTTAGGGATGGCAACTTTTTCATGTTCAATACCAATACTGCAATTTGGAGTAACAGTCAATACCAATATCAATCCGATACCTTCTTTTCTCCTCCAACATGCCACGGGCTGTTTACGGTATGTCACGCAAAGTTAAGTTGAGCATTTGGGCTTAGGTATCGGATTGGAAAGGCTATAGTTGTTTTCTTGTTCCATCCTGAAATTTGGACCAATATCAGAGCGATAACGTTCCTGAGTACTGGATCGAGCCGTCCTTAATTTGAGCCTAATAAAAGTTGATACTGTTTACTTGTATTATTACACTTTTTTCCAGCATATCTCTTTTGTTGGCAAGAGGAGCTTCTAATACAATCATAATATTATTGTTCCACAGTGTGATGACAACCACCTCAAACCGTCACCTTTCTGAATAAGAATAGGTTTTAATTATTCTGATTACACACTAGAAAAACCTTCAAAGAATATCCCTGAACACGTTGTCAATAATCCAAAGGGCAAACACAGCACCGTGTGTGTACCTGTAGACTGGCTCCTCCTAATTACCAACACGGCAAAGACATCTGTCTGCAAACACACACAGTCAGACGCACTGACACACTCTGCTGCCTGCTCTCTGACGAACACCTGCTTTGCATGATAATGTCACGGAACAGGATCAGACCTAATTGAAGCTGCTTGAAGCCAGGGGCCGGGAAATCACTTGGTTTGAGATTTTGACTTTAAAACCATTACCAGCCTAATTAGCCTTTTGAAAATTTAAATCTGTCGATTAATTTAAAATGTTTACAATTGTTTTTGGTTTAGCAAATCCTTAATCCTTACCACACTATGCCTGAAATCACTTCAATGGCTTGAATCTTTATGTTCTGTTTATTCTGTTCGGTTCCACAGAAAATTACATTTTCTTTACCATTCGACATTAGATATTTCAAATGAATTATATATATATGAATATATATATATATTACTGAGATTTAGAACTGTACATGTATTTTTGTAAAAACCTTTAATTAACATCATAGCAACGTTAAAGCTATAGAAATGTCAACAGAGAGGTTGCTGCTTAGCAGAAACAGTACAGTCAGGAGTCACCGCAGCTTATCTTGTTAACCTACACATTGGTGCAGGTTGTCACTATGGAAACATAGTACTTATGATACTTATCTTAGCAAAGCTTAGGTCATATCAAATCATTTCCACCAGGGACCACATCAGCAATACAGTTCCCCATAAGGGGCCAGTTATAACTAGAAGAATGTATGGATCAGGGGTCCTCAACCCCTGGTCCGTGGACCAGTACCAGTCCGTAGGTCATTTGGAATCGCAGTGGGACACAGTGAATAAATGTACTTGATATTTACTCATTTACTTCATTCAAAGAAAATCCAGTCATATCAATTTATTTCGCGATAATCTGGCGATATTTTAAAATAACATGTCATTCAGACTCTGATACAAACAGAATAGAGTCTAAAAGATGTTTTATTTTGAAAATGTAATGCTCAGTACCTTGGTACCAGTCTGTAGTAACAGGTGGTACTGGCTGACCAGTCCTTTTAACAAAAAAGGTTGGGGACCGCTGGTATAGATGGAACTACTCCATAACAGACTAATACATGTTTCTTATTCATATTCATGTGTCTGTTACAGAAGCCTGTCTTTTTCATTTTATTCTGTTAGTGCTGGAGTCTGGGACGTATTATTTTGAAATATTGTGAGATTTTCTTTAAATGAAGTAAATTATTAATTTTGTCGTTGCAGCATGCTTTGGCCTGGTACTGGTCCGGGGACCAGGGGTTTGAGTCCCCCTGGTATTACAGCACCTTCATAGAATCTGCTGTTAAAACCATGCGTGTTCTGCTGAATGTGACGTTGCAACAGTTGCATCAGAGCAATCCTGTGAAAGCATTCTAATAAACAACCGTCACGTAATTATTGCTGCCGTGTTAATGAAATACTTAGAGGGAAGAGTTTCCTCTGTGTTCAAGAGTCACATTACTCTATGAGCAGATGGTATCGGCTATTAATTAGGTTCACATTTCAGTGAACCTAATTAATAACAGAGCAGCATAGCTCTTTTAACACGTCCAACAGTATGAAGAGTGAGGTGATGGAAGGGCTAACAGAAAATGATTACAAATATATTAGCTATGGTGTAGAAACGAACAAAATTATTATTTTTTTTACAGAAGAAGCTTTAGTGATAATGTTTAGTTAAAATGTGTACGTCTGGCTTCTGGGTGCAATAAACCTTAAACCTCTAAGGTTGCACACATAGCCGATACCAAAGCCCAAACATTCAACTTCATTTTGTGCAAATAAGAGTGACAGCATCGCCTCGGCAAGTATCATTTTTTTATTCCGAGAAAGAACACACGTAAACAAGACCGTGTGAAGATCAGATTGTGGCGCAAGTTCCAAAGCCCACATAAAACTTTTTAATCAGGTCAGATTTGATCTGTCTTAAGAATTTCCCTCAATTTTTGGCTCGACTGGCGTTCTTTTTTGCACTAATAATCATTTCCATTTTATCTTTTGCTTCATTAGTGTCCTTTTATTATCCCTTTCTTCAGCCTTGACAAGTCCTGGCTTTTAGCTCCTGCCTCTGTTCCTTCCTTTCTTGTTCCGTTAAATTCGCTCAATATTTGGCTGGCTCCGTGCCGAGCACACTGAATTACTCCTGTTGAACTCTGCGGCCCAGGCCCCGAATCTCTCAGGCGTGAGATGGAGCTGTGGGTGAAAACTACTGCTGGTTGGGCACGTGTGTGTGTGTGTGTGTGTGTGTGTGAACGCACTCCATGATGAGGTTTTATGTCTAAGAGTTGAATCAATATGCTGTGGTGTAATCATAAATACATAGACTTATTTATTATTACCCCACACTTCAGATAGAGCTTTAACTTAAAAAGGCCAGTGGTCATTCCTCCTGTTGTCATACACGCAAACATCACAATGTTTCATGTTGGTAAAACAATGTCCTGTACTACAGTATCATAGTACAGACAGTAGCTACACCAGCAGAAGGCAGTCAGTCAGTCAGTCAGTCAGTCAGTCAGTCAGTCAAGACAACATGCATGTGAAGTAATGGGGATGTTGATGAAAGAGGACACCTGCTTAACGCACCTCGTGTGGAATGGGTTTTATTAACCATTAGTGTGTATATACCAGCAGTAACCTGACAAGTAACGCAATGGCATTTTACAGGAAGAGGTTACACAGAAATTATTACAGGTTATTACAGAAAAATCTGTGTGTTAAAATGAACTCCACGCTTCAAGTGAACGCCACGCTACAAGCCCAAACTGGTTGAAGTGTAAAAAAAAAAAAAAAGATGTTCCTGTCATACCGATCACACTGCCGCACAAAATGTGTTAAGCCAAAACACTTTCCGTGTGGGTAGCAGCCCCGGGCATGTGTGATAAATGAAACAGGGTTCCTTTTACTTGGCCTGGTGGATGGCAAGTGTCAGTTAAAAAAAACAAACCTGTCAGATGGAAACATAGATAAGAGCAGGGTCGTGTCCAAATTGAAGTCTCCACTAACACCTCAATGCAAAACACAGAGCAGCGAGGACTGACACCAGAGTTATCGGGACAATCTTAGCACAAGCAAACAAAGTCGAGAACTTATGATCGATGGCGGGTGAAAATGGGTTTCTGAGACAAGATGAGACAAAATAAATTCACATCTGATAAATCAACAACTCACTGGTGACGTTGGTGGCAGTGGATTGAGACTTTTGACGGTAGATGATGGAAAACTAGAAAAGGTGCTACAGATAACACCATCTGACCCAATTCATGAAGTGCCATAGACGGCCAGGGAGGGTCATTTACTATTTTAGCCCTTTTGTAGAGTGTACTTGAAAGTATGAAAGTAACCACTAATAAATATTTGTATGTAAATATACACTGGTGCTGTCCAACAACTGCAGCAGCCCCGGGCATGTGTGATAAATGAAACAGGGTTCCCTTTACTTGGCCTGGTGGATGGCAAGTGTCATCATATATACACTGGTGCTGTCCAACAACTAATTATTCATGATATATCAATAAAAAATAATGATGACTGATGGTACGGCTGGGACCAGAAAAAAAAAAACAAGTACAACAGAAGTGAAATCTCCTCCTCCATTCATGAGACACACACACAGCAGGCAGAGGAGCTGAGGGAGGCAGTGTCAGGATTGAAGGATGAGCCGGGAGCTGTGAGGCATGATGCACTTAAGATCTTATTTATATTTAGTTAAATATATATTTAATTGTTGGAGAACCTTAATATTCACCATGTTGTCATTAATATATACTGTATATATACATATATATCTGCACACACATCTATGCTGCGGCATCACTATCTGCTGTAGCATAGACGTGCGACTTTATTATATAATACCATACTTTTTCTGTGTCAGAGCCTGGATATTTTTTTTTTTTTTTAGATTTTCATATTCTTCGATAAAAAATGAGGACCAGATCATTCACAGTGTAATCAGAGGATGCCAGATGCCAACCCACAACTCTATCCCACACATGGCCTGAGGGTGCAATTGCAATATGCAGCCACAGCATATGGGAGGAAGAGCAAGGGTAAGTATGAGATCAAAACAAAAGAGTAGGAAGGAACCAGAGACATAAGCTCTGGAAACACACTGTATGATAAGAAATAAAAAAGATAGCTGTTCATTTAAGACTCATTCAGAGTGGAATTGAGTGGATCTTATAAAAGAAAACGGAAGTTGACTAACAACCCTGAGCAGACTGTACATTGGATAGGAAAGCAGAAAGGCACGGCTTTCTTGGGAGGCAGTAAAACAACTGTGAAGGTGATGCAAATCACTTGTGAGTAACAAACTCCATCCATCAGCCTTGTTACAGCTCCAATGGAGAGCAAACGCCCTCCAGCAGAGCCACTCGTGTGCATGTGGCATGGCAAAAGCCTTGGGGCTGGTGTTAACAGGAGGTGAAGGAGTTTTACATTTTACATGGAGAAAACAATTTCTCAGCAGCCCCTGTCTGATTGAGCCATCTGTGAGAAACCTTAGTATGCAAACACTGTGGACCCGCAGTCATGCAAAGACATGATTATGAGCAGCTTCTCACAGCTATCACTTGGAGGAAAGGCTGACTACCAGCACCGTCGTGTTCTAAACAAACAGCAGAAAACGAGCAGTGAATAGAAAGAGGTCAGTTAGAATAGGAAATAAATCCTGATCTGTGAATACCAGCGGAAGACCAACGGCTTAACCGAGGTGTTAAGAGATGGATCTGTAATTAATGTCAGAAACAGAGAGTGTGTGAAAGGGAACCTAGAAAAGTAGGGGGGGGGGCGACACTGAGCGTGGGTGTGAAGGTCAGTATGCCACTGCTCAACTCCTACCTAAGAAACCTGAGCCACAGACAGGCGTGCTACATTGATTAGAATTTGCTTTGTGGGTCTTCCTTATACCTCGGAGGGACCCCGCCCCACAGGTTAGTGCAGAGCTCTCTCACGGCTGGAAAAGGCCAGCAATGTTAACAAGACTTATAAAACACTTATAGTATGCTAACAATGTGTTAATGTGTCAGCCCTATTCATATAAACATACATATGCCCTCTTTATGGACACCCGTTAAAAAATGTCCCTTATTTGTGCTGGAATTTACAGAGTGAGGCTTAGCAACCAACACAGGCTGCCACAGTGGAGGGGCCAGTAGGGACATACAGTATGTGGTTCCTCTGGGAATCAAACCCAGGACTCCTTGCTTTCTGCTTGCAAAGCAGGCGTGCTACACTGTGGAGCCCCGTGATCTGGACAATGGCCATATGACAGGAGAATTAAAGAGTAACTAGAAAAAAAATCCATATATATACAGTATATAGGGGGTCCTCAAACAACGACGTCCTCGAACTAAACTAAGTCAGACTCTTCTGATGTATTTATGTCCTAGATTATGATGTCACCACTGTGTTAGTGTAGGTGAGTGACAGGTACTGATGTACAGAGTGAGTTCCAACTAACAGTGAAAATGTATTAGTTTGGCCCATAGGAACACCAGGACCATCACCCCTGTACTTCTTATTAACCGTCGACACTAGTATTTGGCCAAACACGTCGTGGGTATAATAGTACTACTACTATAGTACGTTGAGTGTTTTACAGGCAGTTTACTATAGTTAAGGTTCTACCTTTACCACTCTATGAAGACGTTTCAACACTGTTATTTAAACTCACTTTCTTACTTGGATCATTTAGAGTCACTACTTCTGGGAAGTGAGATAAAAGTCCTAAAATGTTACGCTTTATAAACAAAACTTTTCATATTTTAGTACAATGAATATCCAATACTTTATTTTTACTGAATTATATTCAGAAAGGGGCACTCTGGTAATTTTCTGCCAGGTTACTTCCAAAACACTGGATACACAGAAGTCGATAAGGCATGACAGAATGTGGAAATGTAAAGTGCTAACCGCTGGAGTTAAAAAGAAATGTAAGATTTCACAGTCGGCTTCAGACCAAACTCTGCATCTCCTCACTCGTTTCTCCCTGGTGTTTAGACGACTCCTGCTACCTCCAAGAAAACACAAGACAAATAACAAGCCTGCTGCAGCTGGTTCAGCTTTTTAACAGCGTTTGTTCAGCTCCACTGACTTTGTCACATCAAATTGGGTGGGGATAGAAAACCTCACCGCTCTGGCAAGGATCAGTGCCTTTCTAAGGAATTGTGCATGGTGTGGAACAATTATCAGAAGTGGCCTAGTTCTCAATGTTTTATATAAGCTTCTTTAGTCCAGTGTGTTGTGTTGTGTTACTTTGTGTCTTGTTGTGTTGCAGTGAAGATCAATTTGTAGGAGCGCAATGATTGTTAAAAACAACAACAACAACAACAACGCACTTGTCAGAAGTAAAATTAATTGATAGCTCATTAATTAGACTGATAAACAAAGGTTGTTTTTTTTATGTACATTGCAATGATGAAAACGACCTGTTACTTTCCAATTAGGATAACAAGATGTATCTGATGTGAAGTACCTACAACAGAGGGCGATGTTTCTCATACTGTGCTGCGGGATCCATGCCTTGATAGTTGAGTTTAATTTAACGTCAGGGTTTAATTAAAACGTTTAATTAAAAAGCTCTATATTTCTGTCTGCATTGTATTAATTATACATTATTAATTAATTATTTCACTAATATAGGGTTTGGTCTTAAAGTGATAATGACGATGCAGAGTTGATCTGTGTCGCAGCCATTCAGCTGAAATCAAAGTAGGAGAAGAAGTAGTATTTGTTTTCTCTGTATACACATACAGTACTTCAAATATCTGTTGTTGTTTTTGCAAGTTGTGTAATTAGCAATACATGGGTTATAAAAAACAACAACGTTTTTTGTTTTGATCATTGGGTCAGGCTCCATAGATCACAGGTCGGAGTAATGAAGAAACCAGGGATAGAGAAGAGAAAGAAATCATTGTCTAATTCATATGAATCAAATGGTTGTTCCATTCAGGGGTCACCACAGTGGATCATCTCCCTTCATCTGACCCTCCTCTGTTTTGAACCCAACTATCTCTATGTCCTCTTTGAAAACATCCACAAATCTCCTCTTCCTCCACTCCTCCGTGTTGGCAACACCATCTCTAACATCCTTTGTCCAACATCTCCACTATCTCTCCTCAACACGCGTCCAAACCATCTCCACCTTTCCTTTCTAACTTTATCTCCAAACTTTCCCTCTGATCTGCTCATTTCTGATCCTCTCCATCCTGGTGACTCCCAGTGAAGATCTCAGCATCTTCATGTCTGCCTCCTCCAACTCAGCCTTTTGTCTATAAGACAGAGACACTGTCATTATATACTTCCCCCACAAAACTGCTATGAATAGTAAGTATTTCTATCGACCTTGTTCCTTTGTTCTGTATCAGTACATTAGGGCCAGGTGAGACGATGGGGTTTGTCTTGATTGGCTGTGGTGTGTGAAGCGGGCATCGATTCCCAGAATGCTTCTGAGAGTGAGCTTCACTGTGATTGATGGATTAAATGTGGACAAATCCTCTCTGTGTACTGTATACATGTACAACAACAATAAAGATGATCATTATGATCTTAATCTTCTTTATTAAACACACACATATGCAGTAGCAGCGTGGTGTTGGCAGCAGGATAACTCTTCATAGGCCTCACAGTAAGACTATCACTGGGGATGAACTCTATTAGGTTTTGAATTATCCAAGAATGATGACTTCTCCAGGCCTTGTCTCATCACTGCTCACACCTAGCGGTATATCAGTTAAAGCCGGAAAAAACTTTTTTACTTCAACATATATAATATATATAATATTATAATATTTGAATAATCAAATATTATTCCTGAAAATGACTTATTTGTGTTGTTGCGACTCTTGACAAATATATACGTCTTCATTAGATGTTGGATCACAATATGGACTTTTTTCATCTGTTTGTTGTGTGACGTGAAAGCTATTTTACAAAAAATGAAAATGGGACACCTTTATCTTTTCTAACTCACTGTTTGCTAATCGTATTTTTCATGATTCATCACTATTCTGTTCTGGTCTAGGATTGTCCTTCTGGACCGTCCACTTACTTGTGTTTCTCCAATTCTCTCTCTATCCGTCCTTCTTAGAAAGCAAGTGAACACTGAACTTGTTTGATTTATTTACTTTTTCCTCCTTGTCCCTCAGGACGTCCTCTCACTCAGCTTCAACATTCAGTCTCTGTCTTCTCTGTACATGTGTGTCCTCTCCTTGCTGGACATGTATGCTTCACACTGAGAAAATGCCGGTGTAGGAGCTCTTAATATGCACAGCACGGTAACAGGTACAATATGCCTTCATGAAATATTAAACTAAAAAGTGAAGTAGTAGTCATATAGATCATATGTTTCTCCAGTTCAAATATATAAGACTACTGCATATTTAAGGTGATACATATTTATGTAAAATAGAACAAATCTCATTTGGTGAGACTACGGTCACACTTCATGACACAGTGTTACACCATATGACATTTTGCTTCGTTGAACTCATTCATTAGCCAGCTAAAAACAGCTAGCCTATATTTATCATGCAATTAGGGACAAGGCAGCGGTGATTTAATGAGTAATAAGAAGAACTTAAAAAATATAATTCTTCTAATGAAAATAATGCCACACCATACGATACAAACCACTGAGCAGTTCAGAGGAGGTTGGATACAGGGATGTTACTCTGACTTCCTGATTGACTGTGGGCCTCTTCATCATTAAGATGTTTAAATTATTGCCCGTTCAAAATTACATTACATTACAGTACTCATACTGGTACTTTTAGGGGTTTGAGTTATTTAAAGGTTCAGTCTGTGTAGTTCTAATGGTTTACTGTAAAAAGATATAAGTAAAGGGCTGGTAACGTGTAGCAAAGTTTAGCTAACAACCTTAATACACACAAGCTTCCCCACAACTGTGAAAATATAAAAACAACAAAATAAGAACATATAAAGAACACGGTCGACTTGTTAAGACCAGTTCTGTCATTTAGAATCTTTAGGTAGCAGTGAGCTGATCAGGCATTCAATCTGCGCTTCCTTCTATTTACCATTTACCATTTTATCAACAAATATTTTCTATTTTTTACTCATGATCTACTTAAATAAAAAAATAGTTTCAAGTAAAAAAACAACTCTGTTTTTAGTAGCATAATAATTCATGTAAAGTCCACTGTGTGCACAGCCGAGTGCTGGTGGAGAAACAGCATCTGCACAGATGAATAAAACATTAATGAATTCTTTCTATTCTTAATTGTAGCCCGTAACTTGTAAACCGCATTTAAAGTAGTATTCACCCCGTTACCTTCCCCTGCCTTGTGTGTGTTTTAAGTGAGTTGTCTGATATTGAAAAAGCAGCAGTTCCAGTGTACAGTAGTAGACCACTACGGCACGGTTTATATTGTTCTGAGTGGAAGAGAATCTAATAGCAAATCCAGCGGCTCCTGTCTCCCTCTGTTTCCTTGATCACTTTTTCTTTCATATTTTGTGGGCCTGAGAGTGGCACAAAATTGCTGCATCGCATGATATATGGCATTCCATCTCA